>NC_138378.1:24035574-24102426 GCF_054177405.1 Leptonychotes weddellii | reverse complement strand
TTTTTTTTTAAAGATTTTATTTATTTATTTGACAGAGAAAGACACAGCGAGAGAGGGAACACAAACGGGGAGTGGGAGAGGGAGAAGCAGACTCCCTGCCGAGCAGGGAGCCCGATGCGGGACTCGATCCCGGGACTCCAGGATCATGACCTGAGCCGAAGGCAGTCGCTTAACCAACTGAGCCACCCAGGCGCCCCAAAGCATTTTTTTTTAAAGATTTTATTTATTCATTAGAGACACAGAGATACAGAGAAAGAGAGAACATGAGCAGGGGGAGAGGCAGAGGGAGAGGAAGAAGCAGGCTCCCTGCTGAGCCAGGAGCCCAATGTGGGGTTCGATCCCAGGACCCTGGGATCATGACCTGAGCAGAAGGCAGATGCTTAACCATCTGAGCCACCCAGGCACCCCTCAATGTGGATTTTCAAACCGGATGCTCTTAGGCAAATGCAATAGCTCCCAAAACACAAAACATAATCAGTGTGTGTGTGTGTGTGTGTGTGTGTGTGAAGCTGACACAAATAGCAGAAATAAATTTAGCTTCCAGTGACATTCTGGACGTTCAGTTATCAGGGCGGAAGCAAAAGCAGCAAGGGAAGACAGATGCCTGGCCTCAAGTCATTGGCTCGGCCCGAGCTCTGGGAGGGCTGCTTCCAGGCCATGCCCCAGAAATGATCTGGGACTTGTAGACCATTCTGTTACTCTGTCACCCCAGCTGGAGACCCCAGGGTCTCCTCTTCTTTCCACTACATTCACTCACTCACCTACCTCACCATGACTCTGTTTCCTAAGCATTTCTAGAACTCACCCTCCCACTCCAATCCTGTGCCCCACTCCAATCTTCACCGCGACCACCTCACCAGCCTCCTTCCTGTTCTCCCTCCCACCCATCACTGACTCTGCCAGGAGCTCTTTCTGAAGCCTAGACCTGACTGTATCACACACCTTGCTCAGAAAGCCCTGGAGACTGGACTATTGTGTAGCCATTACACAGGAATTGAGGTCACTGCTGGTGGGTGTATAAACTTATACAACCTCTAGGGTGCATAATTTGGTAAGATCAATCTATATCAAACATGCACATAGCCTTTGACCCAGCAAATCAATTTCAAAAAAAAAACAAACAAAAAAATCCTACACACACAGACAAGTGTGAAGTAACAAACATATAAGGAGATTAATTTCAGCATGGTTTGTAAAAGACTGGCACCCATCTAAACAACCTGTGGAGGACTCTAAATCAGAGGTTCTCACATGAGCACAGAGAAAAATCGTCAGGAGGGCTTGTGAAAACAGACTGCCAGGTCCACCTTGAGTTTCTAATTCAGAATCTGCATTTCTTTTTTTTTTTTTTAAGATTTTATTTATTTATTTGACAGAGAGAGACATGGTGGAGAGGGAACACAAGCAGGGGGAGCGGCGGAGGGAGAAGCAGGCCTTCCGCTGAGCAGGGAGCCAATGTGGGGCTCGAACCCAGGACCCTGGGATCATGACCTGAGCCGAAGGCAGACGCCTAATGATGGAGCCACCCAGGCACCTAGAATCTGCATTTTTTTTTTTTTTTTAAGATTTTATTTATTACTTGACAGAGAGACACAGTGAGAGAGGAAACACAAGCAGGGCGAGTGGGAGAGGGAGAAGCAGGCCTCCCATGGAGCAGGGAGCCTGAGGTGGGGCTCGATCCCAGGACCCCGGGATCATGACCTGAGCTGAAGGCAGACGCCTAACGACTGAGCCACCCAGGTGCCCCCAGAATCTGCATTTCTAACAAGTTCCCAGGTGAGACTATTGCCGCTGCTGCTGGTCCAGCAATCACACTTTGAGAACCAGGGCTCTAAACAAACTGAGGGATACAGGTAGGATACCATGCAGCTGTCACAGAAGAACAAGACTGCTCCATATGTACTGATATATTTGATCTCCAACATATATTTGGTGAAAAAAGCAAGGCGCAAAAAAGTGTATTTATAACAAAATATCAGTTATACTGCAAAAACGGGGAGAAAGCATATGCTTATTTATTTGTAAAGGCACAGAATTTCTTGGATGGATATCCAAGAACGGGCTGCCTCTGGGAGGGAAACTGGGTAACTGGGTAGGATGGAGGCTTTCATGATGCCCTCTGCATCTCTGGAATTCTATACCACAGACATGCATTAATTACCCTCCCCGCCATAAAATAATGAGGCAGATCTGCAGGTACTGACAGGAAAATGACCAAGACACAGGGATTAAAGAAAAAAAAAAATCAAACTGCAGAGCAGTATGTACTGTAAAATCCCACTGTTACAAAAGTAAATTTACATTTGTGTATACACACAGGCAAACACACGTTTATATATACAAAGAAAAAGTTCTGGAAGGTTACACACCAAAGAGCTACCTGGGTTCCTTCAAGAAGTGGTACTGAGGAGGCTTTTCCTTTATACTTCTGCATGGCTTGGATTTTTTTTTTTTTTTTTACAGGTGCAAGTATATGGTCATTTTGTAACTATGAAGATGAACTACTGTGTTGCCTTCAGGATTCTGTCATGCAGAAAGGCTGCAGGCTGCCTGAACATCTTATGGCCTCCAAGGCCCTGCCGCGGAGCTCACATCACACTGTCCGCTGCCTCCCTGAGTGCACCCCGCAGTGCCATGCCTCCCTCTCTCCTGTTCTGCCTGAACTTTCGTCCATCCACGCAAAGGCAGCTGCGGCCTCCTCTGGAAGGCGTATCAGGATTCGGTTTAGTCGGCTGCTCACACATCTGTTTCTCCGTGGGGCGCTGAGCTCTGGGAGGGCAGGGCCTGGCCTTCGTTGTCCCAGCACCCCTGGTACCCAGCCCAGGGCCTGGCACAGAGCAGAAGCCCAGTCCAGCTGGCTGAGGGGCTCCTCTGAGTTACAGGCCAAGGGCCTTCGAAGTAATCTGATCCCCAGCTATTGCTTGGGCTGGGATTTGCTCCCTTCTGGGAACACAGGTCTCTGACAGGGATGGGCACCCCTCTAAGAGTGCTCCTCCTATGGCTACTTCTTCCCAACACACTCTTGGATGCCCCACCTTCTTCTCCCCATGATTTCACAATTTGCTCTGCCTGTTACGGACAACTTGGCTCCAGGGAGAATTCTGTCCTCACATGCCCTCTCTCAGCTGGCTTTAAGGTCTAACACTGGTGGGAAATCAAAACTCCTGGGCCCCCACACTAACTTTTCTCTCTCCTTGCCACATGACCAGGGAAACATGACTCGGGGTAGAAAAAGGGAGTTGTTTTTTGCCCAAATGCCACTTGCGTGGGTCTACAGAATCACCTGTATCAAGGACAGCCCTGGACTAGGTCTAGCAACACCTAGTTGTGCCCCTCATTGGCAGAGGGAAAGTAAGTAGTCATTTCTTTGACCCTCAGTTTCTTTCTCTGTACGACAGGAAAATAAAACTGGTTCCATCTGTAACATTCAGTTACTGGGAGAAGCAAAGACAGTGAAGGCTTTGTAAATTTCAGAATATCCTGGTTATTGGTGGTGGGTCTGGCCATCTGCAATTTCACGCAACCTGGAGGAGATGGTGGGGGTGGTATTTAGAGGCTACGGTGGATTGAAAGCTCTTCTATGCATACCCTCTGTTCCTGTCACACCAGACCTTCCGCCAACTCCTAAACTGTCTTTTTTTTTTTTTTTAAGATTCATTTATTTGAGAAAGACAGAAAGTGCACGAGTATGAGCGGGAGGGGGAGAGAGGAAGAGAATCCCAAGCAGACTCCATACTCAGTGCAAAGCTGGATGCAGGGCTCGATCTCACAATCCCAAGATCACAATCTCAGCAGAAACCAAAAGTCAGATGCTTAACCGACTGTGCCATCCAGGCGCCCCTCTCCTAAACTGTCTCGTAGCGCTGCTTACCTGGTTTCCTCTGCCTGGAATGTCTTCTGGCTGAAATTCTACCTCTGCATCAAGGCTCAAGCCCATCTCCAGCACAAAGCCTCTGTGCCCTTCCTCAGGTGTTGAGGTGCCTCAAACTTTCTCCCTAAACCCCACAGCACTACTGTACTGCAATCACATAGCTAGTTATTCCTCCTCTGTCCAGGCACCTAAAGTCCTTGGTGACAGGGCTCTGACCCACTCATTTTTGCATCCCCCCCACCCCCCTGGTCAACAGTGGAGGTTCAGGAAATTCTGTTGTTGGTAAAATGCTTTCTTGAGACTAGTGATCCTTGTGTAGAAGACATCAAGGAGAATTACTCAGTTTTAGGAGCCCCTCAGATCAAGCTGCCCAGTTCATGCCATGGTGTTTTTACCTCCTTTGTCCTAGTCTATTTCAGAACCTTCCCCTGCACCAAGTGTTTGCCAAAAAGGGATGGCAGGGAAGTTGAAGGCCACCTGAACTCTGCTTAGAAGAGGCAGAATAGAAAGGCAAATAGGGCCATCTAAGCCCTGCCTATTTCCCTTTGTGTCTGCCCACAGAAGGAGCCAACAGAGAGTTCTCTATCTTGGGTAAGGAAGGTGGCAGACCTCAAGTTGGGTAATGTTTTGAAAACCTATACTCGAGCAGTTTCAAAAGTGGCAGCTGCTTTGTGGACCTTCCAACTTTGGGTAAGACAGCTTCCGCTTAAGTTCAACTTCAGGTTTGGGTAGGGGAGGAGCTACAGATTAGGAGGGGAGAGGGTGCCAGGAAGTGAGGGGCCACTGGTGCTTCCTGTGTGGGTCTACAGAATCACCTGTATCAAGGACAGCCCTGGACTAGGTCTAGCAACACCTAGTTGTGCCCCTTATTGGCAGAGGGATCGTAAGTAGTTATTTCCCCACAGGGGCCGGAGAGGACGTAATAGGGAAGAAGATGGAGGGTGGGGGGAGATGATGGGGTCCTCCTAGGTGTCCAATGGGACATATGTTGAGGAAGGTCAGGAATGGGTCTGGCCTGCTCTCAGAGGCCAACAGCAGCTCAGCTGCTCAGCACGTAAGTCCAATTTCGTGGAAGGCCTGTCTTAGGGAGCACAGGAAGAAAAGCTACTTTGAGGTAAGGTTGGGGTGAGGAGCTGGGAACAGGGCCTGGGCTCAGGCTAGGACAGGTGCACGACTGGGAGTGTCTACCAGCCACGGAGGGCAAACCAGCAAAAGAAGGGGTCTATGCTTGGTTAAAAAGAGAGGCACTATGGTGCCAGATTCTGAGGGACTGGCTGAGTGAAACTGGTCTGAGAAGTGAGGCAAAGAACTGGTGCCTGAGGTGGGGCTATATCCTTGGATTAATTTTTTTGAGGTGGCGCAAGGGCCTGATCTGGAGGTTCTAGAAGAGCACACTACGGGTCACAGATTCCAGTTAGATAGGTGTCACAGTTTCAGGATGGGTCTGGATGCTAGAATTTGCCCTAGGGTGGATGAGGCAGGGTTCCCAACGGAGGAATGACAGGGGATTGTACCATTCAGTTGTCAGGACCAGCGCCCCATCAGGTACAGACGGGGGTTGACCCGGAGCCCAGGAAGAGGTGTCCCATATGGGATGAGCAGCCAGAGCAGAGGGTGGGGCCGGTCTGGCTGGGTCCAGCAGGCTCAGAACAATACACCGCCCGAATCGCAATGTGAACCTGACAGTGTTTGCAGCATGATGCACAGAGAGAAAAATGTGTCAGGGTCCGAGTGGGGATAGAAGCCGGCCCCTATAAGAGAAGGTGTCAGATCCCAGAGCACCTAAGGCCAGCTCCCGGATGTGGGCTCGGGGTGGGGAAGCGGTGGTGATCCATGCCGGGAAGGGTCAGCGTCTGGGGAGAGGAGGTGTCTGCGCGGGCGGGAGGAGGGTCCTCGTCAGTCACGTCACGGGTGGGAGGTGGGAAGCGCGCGCGGTTTTGCCTCCGACCCTACCTTGCCGCGGGCGCAGCGCACGGAGCGCAGGGCGCCGAAGAAGATGGGCAGCAGCGCCATGAGCAGGAGGCTGCCGTAGGCCAGCGCGATGCCCTCGGGCGTGGAAGGCGGCCGCGTCGTGCCGTTGGCTGCGCCGCCTGCCTCGGCGCTGCCGTTGTGCGGGTCGCTGAGGGCCGAGTCCATGGCGACTCTGCGCTCCGGGTCCGACTCCAGCTCCAGCCGCCGCAGCAGAGACGCAAGACGGGAAGACGGGCGCTGCGGGGAAAGCCACGTTCCCTTAAAGAAACAGGAAGTGACGTGCTGCCCTCGCCGGCCCGCGCCGCGCACGCGTGCGCGTTCACGTCTCCCCGCCCGCGCGCCCTCTAATGGTAGCGGAGGGCCGGGCGACCCGTTGCTAAGCAACTCGTGATTGGTCGGGGAAGGAACACTGAACCACTGTGCTGGGCATCCATCCCGAGGGAGACCTGAGGATCCCATGCGCCAGTCCCAGCCGACTTCCTCAATCCCAGGCTGTTCCGCTCCCCACAAGTCCTCATCATGATAACTAAGAATTTGTTCATTCATGCATGATTCATCCAATATTTAACTGTTCCTTCACCCCTTAAATATTTGAGTACCCCGTTATATGCCAGACGCTGCCCTAGGCTCTGCGGACACATACAGGCAAAAGTCCGTCCCTATACTCGTGAAGCTTGCATTTTTAATGCGGTGGTAGGGGAAGGTGTTGGGAAGACAATGAAGTGAAGAAAGTAAAATATGAAGTCTAGGATATTCGTGTGTACTTATGTATTATGTAGTATGTTAATGGACATAAATAATTCAGAGACCTCCCTCTCTAGGAATCTAGTTCACTTCTGCATTTGGCTTGGGCCAGGGTGGTTCCCATCAGTTCCAGAGGACAAAAATCAGGCGGTTGGCTCTGCAGATGGACAGTCCTGTGGAGCTTCCAGTGTATGTGTGTCTAGGGCTGAGGAGAAGGCGTGGGTAGGAGTAACCTGAACTTGGGCGCAGACCCATGCTGTCCGGGGCTCCTGGCTATGCAATTGCTGCCCTAGTTAAAAGCTGGGGAAAGTATGTGGCAGGCAAACTGAGAAATTTGCACCATGCAGACACCTAGCACTGGAGAAACTTTGGGCCAAGTAGTGGAGACAAAAGCATGCTCTCCAGGAACCCAGGAAGTAAGCCAACCTGAAACCAGGAAAGGAAGATCCATTCCCCTCCAATGTCCCTTTAGTACACTGTAGTGAAAAAGCTTAACTGTGTCATCCGGAAAAGGAGAAATACTTAGAAGGCCCAACTCCGTTAGTACAGAGCAGGCAAAAAGACTGGATTTAGAGCTGAGAAGCAATAAGTTGATGAATGACACAGAAGGTATAAAATCACATAGCCTGGTCCAAGCTTGACAGGTGGTGAGGTGGGGTTGGAGCATGGGGTTCATGGTGAGGGCAGACAAAGGTAAGGACTCAGACGACAAGAGTTTTTTTGTTTTGTTTGTATTTGTTTTTAGAGGGCGGGGACAGAGGGAGAGGGAGAGCGAGAATCTGAAGCAGGCTCCACACCCAGCAAGGAGCCCTAGGCAGGCCTCTATGCAGCGCTCGATCTCACAACCCTGAGATCATGACCTGAGCTGAAATCAAGAGTCGAGTCGCTTAACCGACTGAGCCCAGGTGCCCCAGACTATAAGAGTTTGAATAATAGGGTTGTTTTGGGGCACCTGGGTGGCTCAGTCAGTTAAGTGTCTGACTCTTGATCTCAGCTCAGGTCTCAATCTCAGGATTGTGAGTTCAAACCCTGAATTGAGCTCCATGGTGGGCGTTGAGCCTATATAAAAAAAAAAAAAAAGTTGTTTGCCTAGTATATGCCAGGCACTGAACTAGTAACATGTGTGTGTAGGTGTGTGTGTGTGTGTGTGTGTGTGTTTTATCTCCATAACACTAGTAAGAGATGATTGGTCCCATTTTACAGATGAGGAAACTGAGCCTCACAGAGGTACGCTAAACTAGCCAGCCCAGGTGACACAGGCAGAAGTGGAACAGGAGACTCTTGAACTCAGGTCTGTGGGACTCCAAAGCCTTTGCTCTTTGCAACAGTCCAGCTACACAGGAGGCTAAGGAGTCTGGACCAGAATAACTTAGTTCTGGGCAGATGGTGTACAGTTTCAGGCTGTGTTTTTCAATAAGCCGGACATGACCTGAATGGATGGATGAAGGCAGTGTGCCTGATGAATTCATCCATCAATAATTCAGGCCACAGGATTTGCCCAGCAACCAGGCCTCACGCCTCTATGCTTCCTCATCTGAGAGTACATGATTGGAAATTGGAGACACTGCTGCTTCCCCCTAGGCTGAGCATTTGATTTAGTTTGTTCTAGGGGAGATCTGGCCATCTCTCTTTACACTCCAGACTGGGAGATTGTGAATATGACCCAGGGAACTAAGGGGGTGACCCACGTTCAGAAAGATCCTGTCAAGGCTTCTGGAGGGTTGGATTTCTGGCTTGGAGCAGACCTGTCTTGATATTATCTGAAAACAGGGATGAGACAGTCTGCAGGTGGGTGCCCTGAGGCTTTATCTGCTGAAGCCTCCTACATGGGGTTACTTTCCCAGAGGATATTTGAACTGGAGGTCAAGAACAGAGCTTGTTTAGAGCCTGGGATAGTTAAATTACCAAATATTTGTTCCAGAGAAGGATGCGGCCCCATTCTCCTGTTCACTTGTTCCTGTATCCAGTGCCTATGAATGAATTTCAGATTTTCCAACTTTTTTCTCATATATGCTCACACACACACACTCACCCACACTTACACATACTATTAAATGTTTAATTACTTCCAAAAATAAAAAACAAAGATCATGAATGGATGCTGAAACTGTTGTAAGGTTGAGGAACAGGATATCCATACAGTCTTAGAGCATCACCCTACAGATTACCTACTAATTACAAAAGGAGGAAGTTTCCTTTACAATGGAGTGGCCAAATGGGATGGGATGACATAAAATGACAGGCTGTGCTGTGATGTGCCGGACACATCACCTGTGCAGTCTTCTTGCAAAACATGTTTGACCCACATCCACTCAGGAAGGAACATCAGAAAAAGTCAGAAAAAATACAGACCATAGAATATTCTACAAGACAACTAGCCTGGCCTCTTTAAAAATGTCAGCGCCGTGAAAAAAAAAACAACAAAAAACCTCCATGGGGATTGTTACGGATGAAAGGAGACAAGTGTAAAGTACCATCTGTGATTGGATTCTGGGTCACAACCTTTTTAAATAGGCTGTAAAGAAAATTTTCAGATGAATGGAGAAATTCGAATATGGATTGTTTGGGCACGATTGTATTGTGACTGTATGACCTTGCTAATCGAGGTGTGGGTAGCCCCATCAGCATCACCTGGGAGCCTGTAAGCAACGCAGAATCTCCGCTCCACCCCGGACCTACTGGATCTCCAGCTGATCCACATGCACACTTAGTCTGAGACATGCTGATGTAGGAGAAGCTCCTTATTCGAGGGTGGTACATGTCTGCCTCAGGGCCCAGGTAGCCCCATGTTCTTGATCATTGTGAGAAAATGGGCAGGCAAGCAGTAAAACTGTATAAATGTTTACTGTTCTTGGGCGCCTGGGTGGCTCAGTTGGTTAAGCGACTGCCTTCGGCTCAGGTCATGATCCTGGAGTCCCGGGATCGAGTCCCGCGTCGGGCTCCCTGCTCAGCGGGGAGTCTGCTTCTCCCTCTGACCCTCCCCCCTCTCATGTGCTCTCTCTCAAATAAATAAATAAAATCTTTAAAAAAAAATGTTTACTGTTCTTATTCTCTGCCAAGGCCACAGGGCCCTCACATATATGTGCTCAACAAGTGTTTGTATATGAATGCATGAGTATATTGTTCTCTCCATGTAACCTTCACTTTCTCACCCCACAATCCCTCAGAGCTTGAGTCGAATGTCAGCTCCGTGTCGGGTTCCAACGTCGGGGAACCCCAAGGAACCCCTATATTTCTAGCAGGGTGGAGCGGGCATGAGTGCCCCAGGGATTTTACTAAGATCAAAGAAACAGGGAGAAACACTTTTGATGCCTCCACACCGCCTTGCCTTAGGGCTGGAATCCTCTTTTGGGAAAATCTTTTTGGAGGCCTAAACTGCTCATGTGAATTATTTTCAGCTCCACCATCCTAGAGGAATTCTCACGCAGGTCTATGAGGGGACATATCCAAGGATTTCCAGCAGCGTTTGTTATTTTTCTTGGTAGCAGGAAGTGAGAGCAAACCTAGGTGTGTGTCGCTGGGAAAAGGATTGACAAGATGTTCTGGTTGTATACTCTGGGATGCTGGGCAGCAGCAAGAAGCAACCATCTCTGAGCACGCTCAGCTGGGGTGATGCTGCCTCCTGGTTTGGGGAGGACAGTTAGGCTATATGCCCTTTGCCCTGGCCTGATTATTAATAGAAACGCTTGCACTCTCAAAAGGGTACCAGTTGGCATGATAATGTTTGGTCACTTTCACGGATCAAGTAGAAGCAGAGCCCGAGATGAGGATTCTTGTTTAAGTGATTCTGAAGGGAGTGTTCTTGGGAGGAAGAGGGTGTGAGGGAATGCAGGCGATAAAAGGCTAAGTGAGGAGCAGGTCTTGGCCAGAGACTCCTTTCACTGTGACCCCAAGGAGAGCTCTGGGGCACAGACCACACCACAGAACTGTTCCTACTTTGAGACCAGGCCTCCTGTACCCTGTACAGGTCAGTCACTGGCCACAGTGTAGGAGTCCAGGGCTGAGGTACCCTGGCTAGTTGGCTCCTGTGTGACCAAGGGCAATTCTCCAGAGAAGGTAGCCATTGTGAGCGGCTTTCAGTCAACACTCCTAACAGCTGGGGGTTGGGCCACTGTCTAGTAAAGGGGATGTGGGTGGGGCACCAAATGCCTTCCTTATAATCCCCCTAACCTTCAACAACATGTATAGAACTTTAAAATGTGGAACTGAGCATTAAGAAATGTGTGGTATGATTGCATAAAAGTACGTATCGCATAGGAACATTGAAAATCTAACAAGAATATTTACATATTAAAGAATATACATCAAGCCTATTAGAATGGTTCCCTATAGAGGGATGGGAATGAGAGTGGGAACTGGGGATTAAAACAACAACAGGGGCACCTGGCTGGCTCAGTCGGTAGAGTACACGACTCTTGATCTCGGGGGCATGAGTTCGAGCCCCACGTGGGGTGTGGAGATTACTAAAAATAAATAAACTTTAAACAACAGCAACAAATATACATAAGTAAAATAAAACAGGGGCTTTGTCAGAAAATGGTGAAGATAGTCTGCCCTGAAGGAATGAGTGCGATGAACTCATCCCTCTGCTTCTGAGATTCAAAAAAGAAAATGCATGGGGCACCTGGCTGCCTCAGTTGGTGGAGCATGTAACTTTTCATCTCTGGGTCGTGAGTTCAAGCCCCCCGTTGGGCATGGAGCCCACTGAAAAGAGAAAAAAAAAAAGGAAAATACAAGATCTTTGAAGACTTTAAGAAAAAACTGTCATTTCAGAGTTCTCTTTGTTCTTTGTTGGGTTGGGGACAGAGGCTGGATTTGCGAAAGGAATGACAAGTGCCCTTCTGACAGTGGGTTGGATTCTTTGGTTTGCAAGAGCTAAAAGCCTGGCTGGAAGCACTTTGGGCAAAGGTGGGACTGTTTGGCTCTTGAACTCCAAGGAATTTGTAAGTAACTGAACCACTGGACCGCTGGACAGGACCCGCAGGGACGGAGCTGGGCCTCAGTTACCTCCAGCAACCAGGGCATCTATGCTGCTGAATTCTCTCTGCTCGTCTCTGTGTACTGTCTTTATTCTCTTTCATAGCAAACCTGTGTGCAACAAATGGCACTGTGAGCTGACTTAACATGTAATGATTTGCCTTAGGAACCCGGAGGCCCCTGGGTTCATGAACCCTCTTGGTTCAGTGTTGTCATGATGTCCAGCTCCACTGTCAAAAGGCCTCTGGGGTGGGTGAGACTTCTAATACAACAATCTGAGTCGGGGGTCAGTGGGGATTTCCTTAATCACGGGCAAAGCCATGGGATGTTGGAGTGACAAAATGTTAAGGGTCACAGGATGTTAGCATCCCAATGTGCTCAGGGTGAAAGTGTGATTGTCTTGGCATTGGTACTTTCCCTAGGGAGGGCACGGAGTATATGTTGAGTATGGGAAGATAGCTTGACAATCTGCATGAGCTGAATGTGAGACCCTAAGAACCCTGGATGGCAAGTGTGGAAGAAACAGAAACGGCAGACCTGCTTTGTGTTAGAAATGAACAGGAGGGAGAGAAAGAGATAAACAGAAGTGAAGGGGAGGATGGAGGAAGGATAGGAGCCAGCAAAATGGCCTGAGTCTGAGACACCATGTGGAGAGAGGGGAAAATTCCCGCTGGGCTCAACACCGAATGGAGTGAGGGGCTACCAACTGAGGAGAAACACTTTTGGAATCAGAGGATATCATGAGAGTTCTGGCAGCTGAGTGGGAAATGTATTGGCCAGAACAAGAGAAATAGACCAAAGAAAAGATGCTAGTGGCTTTGGCTAGGCGGGGCTGGTGGAGATGGAGACAAGCGGGTGTGATTAAGATACACTCAGGAAATTTCTGAATTAGGATTTCATTTAGAAAATAGAATTAACAAGACTCCCTGATGGGGTGTAAGGGAGGAAGAGAAACTGAGTCCTGCATTTCTGAACTGAGCTACTGGATGATAAAGATGCCATTAACGGAGAGAGGGAAAATTTTGGGGGGCCAGGCGTCCTCTATCTTTCTCCTTCAATTTGGTATTCTGTTTCTGTGGGAGGCTGCGGCCTCCCTTCCGCTAATGTCCTCTCCTGCCAGCAGAGGGCAGCCTAGGCCAATGAACAGGCACAGAGTGGGCGGCACCGGGATATCCCAGATGGTCCTAGGGACACTGGCTATGGAAATGCTGTTGCCTGGCTTATGGAAAAGAAGTAGGTCTGCTCTGAGGCTTAAATCCAGCCTTTGACTTTGAGACCAATCCAGACACAGAAATCTGGGGGCTCTCCATGTCCAAGGCTGCTGGACCATCCAGGGCCGCATCATCTCTTCCAGGCTATTTCAGTAGCTTTCTAATTCATCTCCTGGAGACCCCTCTGCATCTTGTATCTTTGCTTGAAACCCCTTCAGTGGTCCCCCTGCTCTCATGATAATCTCATGCTCCTCACCATGGCCTTCAAGGCCCTGCATACACTGTCCCGGCCAAGATGTTTAGCTCCATCCCTTACTGCTTCCTTCTTTTGCATCTAGCTCTTTTCTGCCACAGGTCCTTTGCACAGGCTCTTCCTCCCTTCCTGGTCTTCTCTCTCCCCAATTTTCTTTCTTTTTTTAAAGTAGGTTCCATGCCCAGCACAGAGCCCAACGCAGGGCTTGAACTCACGAACTAAGCTGAGATCAAGAGTTAGACACTTAACTGACTGAGTCACCCAGGTGCCCCTCTCTCCTAGATTTTCTTTTTTTTTTTTTTAAGATTTTATTTATTTGAGAGAGAGAGAGAGCACGAACAGAGGGGAGGGGCAGAGGGAGAGGGAGAAGCAGGCTCCCAGCTGAGCAGGGAGCCCGATGCGGGCTCGATCCCAGGACCCTGGGATCATGACCTGAGCCGAAGGCAGATGCTTAACTGACTGAGCCACCCAGGTGCCCTCTCCTGGATTTTTTAGCTCCTTCTCACGAGTCTTAGCTTAAACGTTACCTTAAATTCTTTTTCTCAGCATCTTAAAAAAAATCCTCATAGCACATAACACTGTAGTGCGTGATGTGCTAAGTACCAGGATAATTTGATAAATCAATTTGTGTTTTTTGTCTCTATTTTCTCCTTTTCTTTCTGTATTTCTTGCCTAGGGAAGGTTTGCTCATAGAGTTCAAAGCAGAAGTTGCCTCTAAGACTCTTTCCTTTCTGGCTTCCATTCTCTATACGTTTATGGTGGAACAGATAGGGAACAGATAGGCAACAAGTGGGTGGAACGGATAGGGAAACTGTCAGCTCCCTAGGTCCAGTCCTGCTCACAGATGTGTTTTGTATGACCTTTACCATCACAGGTTCAACAACTGTTTTCACTCTGCGGTCAAAGTTAAAACATAGAGCAATTTCAAAACAAAAATTTGGATATTTGGCTTCTCTTGGACATTTAGGGGATCTGGCAATCTCGGGCTTGCATTTGCATGGGATGGGCACTAATATTTATTGACTACCTACTGATGGCAGGCCCTGTTCAAAGTGCTTTCTCCCGTGAGGTTGTCATCCAGCTAGGGACAAGTATTATTCTTTTTCATGGCTATAGAAGCAGGCACAGAGTGGTTAAGTGGCTTGCCCAAGAACTCACAGGCAGTTAACAGTAGCACCAGAAGTGAACCCAGGCAGCAAAGCTCTAGAATGTGGGCTCCTAACCATTAGGCCATGCTGCCTGATAGCAGTTTTGTGGGCTGAGCTGAGCTGCCCCCTCTAGGCAGGGCACGTGTTCTCTAGTTACCAAGCTCCACACTTTTTTTATTGTTGAGTGTGTAAATTCTTCTTTTTTTTTTAGCATTTTTTTTTTAAAGACTTTATTTATTTGACAGAGACAGACACAGCGAGAGAGGGAACACAAGCAGGGGGAGTGGGAGAGGGAGAAGCAGGCCCCCCGCAGAGCAGGGAGCCAGATGCGGGGCTCGATCCCAGGACCCTGGGATCATGACCTGAGCCGAAGGCAGACGCTTAATGACTGAGCCACCCAGGCGCCCTGAGTGTGTAAATTCTTGTTGTAGGGAGAGTAACTCATTTCTTCTGAGGGCAAGGACAGCGGGAGACACAAAGGTACAGAAATCCCCAAGATAGTCTTCTTCCACACTGAAGAGATATTATTATTTTTTTTTTTTAAGATTTTATTTATATATTTGACAGAGAGAGAGCACAAGCAGGTGAAGTAGCAGGCAGAGGGAGAGGGAGAAGCAGACTCCCCACTGAGCAGGGAGCCCGATGCAGGGCTCGATCCCAGGACCCTGGGATCATGACCTGATCCAAAGGCAGAGGCTTAACTGACTGAGCCACCCAGGCGCCCCTTCTTCTTCTTCTTTTTTTAAACTAATCTCTACCCCCAACATGGGGCTCAAACTCAAGACCCCAAGATCAAGAGTTGCGTATTCTTCCGACTGAGCCAGCCAGATGCCCTGAAATTAATTTGGTTTTTGAGAAAATAAAGAAATGAGTATTTCTTGCACACTTGAGTTTGGGGGTTAAGATTTAGATCTGATGCAACAATCTGTAATTTTTTTTATTATTTCTGCTTTTATGAAGTTTCCTTTTTTGGTTTGTCTCTTGCTTTAGACTGTGAGCCCCTTGATGGCAGAATGATGTACAGTATTCACCAGTGTTCACCCTGCACATCTACTGTCTAGAGAGCACCAGGCATATAGTAGATGCTCAATCATCATCCTGGTAATTATAACACACACTCAGGGGGTACCTACTTCACATATATATATAATAACTAACCCGTTTGATCCTCATGCCACCCTATGGGCAGGCATCTTCATTGTCTTCATTTACATGTGGGGAATCTGAGGTACAGAAAGACTAAATAATTTGCCCTAGGTCACACAGCCTGGGTCATGCCTAGTAAATATTCATGAATGAATGGATGAGGGACTGATTCCTGGCATGCTCTCTTTGGCCCCCAGGCTGTCCCTCATCCTACACAGCTGTGTCCCACAGTGTCGGAAGTACATGGGTCAGACCCAGGCAGGAAACTGTGTCAGGGAGTCCTTGAGGCAATGTCCTCACCTTAGAACTGGTGATTGATCATTTTTAGTCACATCTGGCCTCTCCATCTAGGCTCTTCTCTCTTTGTTCCCAGCATTATACCTACACTTCAACATACCAACCCCTCTTAAGCACCTAGATTCTTTCAGCCTCCCTGCTTTGGCTCAAGCTCTTCCCTGTGCTGGGACCATCTTTCCAATCCTGAGATTCCATTCTTCTAAAAGGAGAAACTGGGAAGGGAGGCCAGGTCTTTAAACCATGTCATTCTCTGGTAATACTAAAACACTGGATTGCGTCTGGTCTCCAGCAGCCTTATGATGGTGGTGATGCTGGTGGAGGCCGGAAGAACAGTATCCTTTGTGCCCATCTCTCTGGTGGGAATGCAGAGTCCCAGAGAGAAGAAGGGGCTTGGTAAAAGCGAAGCAGGGGATCAGATTCAGAGCTGCGCTAGAACCTCGGCTGCTGGCCTCCCAGCCCAGAGCCCTTTCCACAGTGGGGCAGTAACTCCATTTGGCGTTACACAGAGAACAGGGCCTGAGCGCCCAAAAAGAGCCCCTCAATTCTAATAATGCCCGAAATTCTGTCATTGGAGATCACTTCCTTTGGGGGGCAAGGAGTGTTGAAGGCTTTTCGGTCTCTAGGGAGTCCCGACTAATGATGAAAACCCCTGTGATGAGTCCTACACTAAGCTCATGTCAGCCTGTTCCCAGGAGGATGATCTGGCTGACAGGCAGCCAAGGGTGAGATGCCGTGGGAAGGAGATCCTGACTGAGGCCTGGAGGAATGTGGGAAGCACCAAGGCAGGCAGAAAAATGGGTCAGGGGTGGGGGTGTCAGCCAAAGGGCAGGACAGCTGTGAGATCATTGGCCTGGGGACTCAAGAAGCCGGGCTTCACCATCGACTTGCTGTGTGATGTTGGGCAAGTCTCTTTCCTCCTTGGAGCTCTGATCTGGGTCAGTGCGGTAGAACAGAGTTGCTTCTGGTTTATCTTAAGGCTCTTGTTGTCAGGAAGTTGGGGCCCCAGGTGGTGGTTGCTATGACAACCTGTGGAGGTAGTGACCAAGGACACTGTTGCCATGACTATGATCACAAGGTCCAAGAGCCACTTGACTGGCTTTCAGTTCTGCCTCGAGACAGTTCCCTCCCTGTCACCTCCTTCCAGCTCCCCTAAAATTCAGCATTTGTGGGGCCAGAGAGGTGTCAGGAGTCAGGGACCTACTCTGCCGTGCTTTGTCTTCTACTGACGGGCTAACCTTGGCTAAGTCTTTGCTTCTCTCCGGGCCTTTTTCCACATCTGGAAGATGAAGAGGTTGCCCAGGGCCCTTTTCACTCTAGATTCCTATCAATTTGCCTTTACATAAGAGACGAAGTTTTAAGCCAAAGGGTTGCTTCCGGGAATGATACGAAAAGTATTAACAACTGTTATGACCATCACTCCCTGACCTCCCCACACAGGCCTGGACTGCCCTGCCAGGCAGGCATTAGCCCTTTACCAACTAGAAGTGGGGAGGGCTGGCTAGACCCAGAGGAGGGTCCAGAGCAGCCGGTATGCTTGAGGGGTATGTGGAGGGCACCCAGGGCAGGGGCTATGAACAACGAGTAGGCAAATACCTAAATATTTTGACAACTGGTATGGCCATACCTTGGCCTACTGGCTGAACATGAGCCTCTGCTGTATCTATAATGGTGGAGTTATGGCACTGTGAGTAGTGAAGGGAGACTTTCTGAGCAGAGGGACCACGCTGATGTCATAGAGATCAGGCCGCTGAGGAAGCTGACGGCTCTCAAGCGCTGCCCTCATTGGAGAGCGGGATCGATCCTTTTTCCTGGTCGCTCACTGCACCTTCTGACCACGTTGTGCACATTCCTTGGAGAGCCAGGGTTGCCAGCGTCTCAGTTCCAGGACGGCTGATGCCCAGACCAGTGGGGAGGGCACAGCAGGAAATGGCAGAGCAGGGGGGCCCAAGGAGGAAGCAGAGAGCTCGGGGGACACCTGCCCCTCCTCTCCCAGGAGACCAGGCCCTGGGCAGATGCCAGACCCTTGGCCTCCGGGATCTGTTCCTCTCCACACACCCCCAGCCCGCTTGTCTCTCCCAGCAGGACTTTGCAAACAGCTTCTCCGGATGGATGGATGGATGCGGCTGCTCCCTCCTCCCTGCACACTTTCTATTCCCAGCCCTGAGCCTCCGCCAGAGTTCCTCAGGAAAATTGGCTGAAAGAGACATTTTCCATAATCTTGACTCCTCTGCTGGGTAGCTGTCCCTGCCTCCACTCTCTCCAGCCGGTCACCAGGACCCAGAAGGAGGGGAAATACTTGGTCAACTGGTTGCTGCTCCCTGACCCCTTAATTCTGTATGTCAGTTTATCTTCATGGGCCTCAGTTTCTTAATCTATGAAATGAGCTAGCTACCCTGAGAAGCAGGCTTGGGAGTCAGGCTTTTTTTTTTTTTTATATTTTATTTTTAAGTAATCTCTACGCCCAACATGGGGCTCAAATCCACAACCCCAAGATCAAGAGTTGCATGCTCTACCAACAGAGCCAGCCAGGTGCTCCAGGAGTCAGACGTTCTTGATTTAATCCTTAGCTCACTAACTGTGAGCTACTGTGTGACTTTGGACAAGATCCTCAACATCTTGGAGGCTCAGTTTTCCCCATCTGTAAATAGTGTTCTCTCTTACTGTTGTGAGGATTAATGAAATAAGCTGAGAAAAGGATTTAGCTCAGCGCTCTGCCCATGGCAAGTGTTCAATGAATACCTATTTTTTATTAATTAATTAATCAGAGCCTACTTGGTGCCAGATGCTGTGTTAGGGGCCTTATGTACCCAATTTCTAATCCATACAACACCCGTGCAAAGTGCTTGTCATCCCCTTTGTAAAGCTGAGGGTCCAAAGGTTCGGAGAAGCTAAGTAACATGTCCAAGGTCACAGATATCAAATGGCTGAGCCAGAGGGATTCAAACTCAGATCTGACTGATTCCAGATTTCCTATTCTAACCAAGGCTCTGGTAACTAAAAGAAGGAACACCTCTCTGCTTCAGGCAGATAATGAAGAGCAGAATGGCTTTGCTGAGATTTTAATCCAGCCCTTACAAACTAATTTCAAAGCTCCAACTGGGGTTTTGGGCAGCTAAGGGGCACAGTCATTGAGAGGAATATTGTTTAACTTTGTTACAATTAGGGAAATGCAAAGTAAGCAATGAGGCATCTTCGTTTCCAACCTTCCCTCATCCTGTGCCCAAGAAAATGTCAAATGAGAAAAAACTAGTGATATCTAATGTGGTTGATGGTGTGGGGAATTGGGCATTGTTAGTCTGAATATAAACAAAAGCAGTCCTTTTGGCGGGCAATTTGGCAGTGTCTGACAAAACATAAAATGTGCATGTTCTTTGACCTAGTAAATTTGCATTTGGTAATTTTTCCTCTTCATCCAAAAATATTCACTGCCACCTTGCTTGCAAGGGCAAAACATTTACGGTAACATAATGTCCTTCAGAGGGTAGACTATGTACATCCATATTGTGGAATATTTTATACCCATGAAAAAGAACAAGGTAAAAACAAAACAAAACAGACAGAAAGCAGAATAGACACAACACGATTATAATCAGAGATTTCAACATGCCTTTCTCAGCAACTGGTGAAACAGTAGGGATAAAATCACCAAGCACATGGAATACTTGAACAGCATTTGTAAATTACCTTGACCTAATTGACATTTTAGAACACTACACCCAGTAATGGCAGAATGAATATTATTTTCAAGTGCACAGTGGAACATGGATCATGATAGACCAGATGCTGAACTACAAAACAAGTCTCAAATTTGCAATCAAATTAAATTAGAAATCAATGACCAAGAAGATATGTAGAGCCCTCCTAAATATTTGGAAATTAAACAACATACTTTTGAATAACCTGTGGGAAGAAGAAATCACAGGGGAAGTTAGAAAATATTTTGAACTGAATGATCATGGAAACACAACACTCCAAAATCTCTGGGCTGTATCTAGAGCAGTGTATAGAGGGAAATTTATACCTTTATATAAATTATATAGTTTTTTTTCTAAAATAGCTTTAAATGCTCATATTAGAAAAGAAGAAAGTTATCAAATAAATGATGCAATTTCCTATCTTAAGAAGCTAGTAAAAGGGGGTGACTTGGTGGCTCAGTTTGTTAAGCATCTGCCTTCGGCTCAGGTCATGATTCCAGGGTCCTGGGATTGAGCCCCACATCGGGCTCAGTGGAGAGCTTGCTTCTCCCTTTCCCACTCCCCCTGCTTGTGGCTCTCTCTAGAAAAAGAAAAACAAAATAAACCTCAAAATTGCGAGGTAAATTTATATGTACTGGCAGGGCACATTGAATTAAAAAAGCAAATTATATCTAATATATACATATCATGGCAGAGATTGCTTGTTAGCTCTCAATGTCCATTCTCCCCCCTTTTAAACAAAGAATCCCTGATTTTGAGCTGAAACATGACTATCAGGATAAAATACATTTCCTACACCCCTTTGCAATCAAATGAGGCAATGTGACTAAGCACTGGCCAATGAGATGTAATCAGAGTCATGTGTTATCTTCTGAGTGGCTGTAGGCCCCCCCACCCAGCTTTTTGCTCCCTCCCACTTCCTGCTGGCTGGATTGTGGATGTTACTGTTACAGCTTGAGCTGCATACTGTACTGAGGGTGGTGGAAACACGAGATAGAAGGAGTCGACTCCCTGCCATGCCAACTTTAGACTGCCTGCTTCTGGACTTCCTTTACAACGAAGGAGAAATATACTTCTATCTTATTTCCATCACTGCTATTTTGGGTTTCATTCCTTGCAAACAAACTTAGTGCCAATGCATATAACTATGATTCCATTTATGTGAAAAATAGCAAACAAACCTATATATGTAGATCAAATGGATGATTTTGACTTTGGTACAGAAATCCCCAAGATAATTTGCTTCTGCACTGAAGACATACTTTTTTTTAAAGATTTTATTTATATATTTGACAGAGAGAGAGAGCACAAGCAGATGAAGCAGCAGGCAGAGGGGGAAGGAGAAGCAGGCTTCCCGCTGAGCAGGGAGCCCGATGTGGGACTCGATCCCAGGACTCCGGGATCATGACCTGAGCTGAAGGCAGACACTTAACCGACTGAGCCACTCAGGAGCCCCTGAAGACATATTATCTTACGTAACAATAAGTCCAGAGGTGGAGCAGCTTAATTCAGTGATGGGTGATTCAGTGACTTGACTTCATCATCAAGGACTTGGGTCCTTCCCATCTTTCTAGCTTGTCATCCTCTGATTAGATCCTGTCGCAACTGGGAAATGTGGCTACAGGCCCAGGCATCACAGTCACACACACTTCAATGACCAGTAGAAGGAAAAGGATGGTTTCTTCCTGCTGTAGCTCTGTTTGTTTATTTTCCAGCTCTTTTTTTTTAATTACTATTCTTTTTTTTTTTTTTTAAGATTTTATTTATTTATTTGACAGAGAGAGACACAGCGAGAGAGGGAACACAAGCAGGGGGAGTGGGAGAGGGAGAAGTAGGCTCCCTGTGGAGCAGGGAGCCCGATGTGGGGCTCGATCCCAGGACCCCGAGATCATGACCTGAGCTGAAGGCAGACGCTTAATGACTGAGCCACCCAGGCGCCCCTCCAGCTCTTTTTTAAGAGCAATTTTTTTCTAGAACCTTCCAGCAAAACTTCCTTCACGTCTTATTGGCCATAGCTGGGTTGTAGGTCCATCTTTAAACCAATCTCTGGTTTAGAGCAATTGAGATTTATTTTTGATTCATTCGAAAAGAGAACAACCAAGTAAAATCGTGGCTCTGACAGTGTGGAAGAAAAGAAAAGAAAAATAGCCACATGTTGGATATATATATATATATATATATATGTAGTGGGCTGAAAAATCCACAAAGATATCCCAAACTGCTCATGGTGGGAACCCCCCGGGGGAGAGGAGTGGGACTGGGGAGAAAGGAGTTCTGCAGCAAATCCTAAAGTTGCCTCTCCGACGACCTTCCCCACTTCTCCTTTGCTTATAAAAGCCATCTTGTTAGGGCAACAAAGGGATGAATCATGACTGGCCTAAGCCAGCTGTGGCAACCTCTTTCCACATAGTTGCTTTCTCAGCATCCCCTGCAGCTAGTGGTGGTCATGAGGATGCTGTTTGGCCAGGGAGATATGAAGGGAAACTGCTGGGAGAATGATTTCCCCTTTGATAAAAAGAAACCCTTTCTCTGACCTTTCCCCTTCCATTCTTGCTTGGGATACTGGTGTGAAGATGTGATGCTTGGAGTTGTTGCAGCCATATGGCAACCATGAAGGAAATGCTGAGAGAATTATGGAGATGCAGACCCAGTGTCCTGGCATTTTTAAGGCCCCTGGACATCTTGTTAGAAAATATCCTTATAAGGATTTCTGTCATGTGTAGCAGAGGGCAGCTTAACAGATAAATGCATTTTTACTTTTTACCATATATTTTCTGTTGTTTTGATTTATTCTGATAATTAAGATGCATTATTTTTGTAACTCAAAGTTCATTTTAAAAAAATATACTACTTGGCATTGGGCACCTTTCGTATCCCAATAGGCTTGAAGAGGCACTCTTGCAAAGGGGTGGGGAGGAGTTAAACAAAGGAACAAGCTGTTCCTTATAATGAAATATTAGCTTCATAGTCTGAGGGTTGACCTAGCAGATGGGGGGAATGGCTGGGAATACATTGCTCTATTTGGGTTTGACCAGAGGTTACAAACTGTGGGCCTCTGGTTGGAATCTGGTTGGTGGACATGTTTTGCTTATCCTGTCCAGGGTTTTTAAAAATTAAAATTAGCAATTAGTATTTAAGAATTGGGATACTTCACATAAATATCTGGCTTGCTGGCTTTCTTGGAAAAACTGAAATATCAGGCAATGCTGGTTTCATTTCCAAACAGTAGTAATTGGCAGCTTCAGTCTGTCGCTCCCTTTACGCAAGGCAGGTGCTTCCGGTGGGCCGAGATCTTGGTGCTCCCTAATGTCTGCCTCTCCAGTCTATTTCACTAGCTGACTCTGTGAGCATTTGTGTTAGTGACCCCCGGGTTTGGGGTTTAGGATTAATGCACACGTGCATGTGTATGTATGTAGGATTCAACAACTGCTTTCTAGGCAACTTGCCATGTACAAGGTATCTATCCTCATTCACACATGAGGGCAGATCTTGAAGAAGGCTGGATTCGGAGTAAGCTGTTCTCTAGGCTGTTCTGTAGGACCGGAAGAGCTTAGAGCACCCTTGACTGCCCTGCTGCATCACTTGGGGTCTTAATCCAGACTTCTGAAGATGCCCTGCTGGGGGAGCGGGGATTCTGAGGCAAGACCTCCATCTGTGGCTAAGGAGTAAGGTTTTCTGAAAGGTGGATGGAGATTTGCCCAGTGGAGTTCTGAAGAAGCTGGTGCTCCTGGAGAGAAGCATTAACCCGAGGAAGGGAGGCAAGATCAGATTCTAGGAACAGCGTTCTACTGCCCCCAACATCCCAATAGGAGGGAAGCCCTTCAATTTAGGGTTTTCTCTATTTATTCATTAGAACAAGACCGAGTGTGTGTGTGTGTGTGTGTGTGTTGGGGGAGAATGCAGAACCAGCCACCACCTTGCCACATCTTCCATTCTATCCTGCTGTGATAAGCAGGAAACCAGTTCCCCAAAACGTCCTTGTTCTAATCCCTGGAACCTGTGAATATGTTATGTTACATGGCAAAAGGGAATTAAGGTCACAGACGGAATTGTTTGCTAATCTGCTGACTTTAAACCGGGGAAATTATCCTGGCTTATCCAGGTGGGCTGAATGTGATCACAAGGGTGGGGAGGGAGGCAGACGAGGGAGAACCTGAGAGATGGAAACAAGAGATGGACTTGGCCTGAAAGTTGTTGGCTTTGATGATGGAGGGAGGGTCATGAGCCAAGGAAAGTGGTTGGCCTCTAGAAGCTGGGAAAGGCAAGGAAACAGATTCTCCTCTAGAGCCTCCAGAAAAGAATGCAGCCTTGCTGACACCTTGATTTTAGCCCAGTGAGACCCACGTTGGACTTCTACTATACAGAACTGTGAGGTGATAGGTTTGTGCTGTGTTAAGCTGCTACATTTGTGGTGATTTGTTACAGTAACAACAGGAAGTAAAGACACCAGGCCACCTGGAGGGGCCACGTGTAGGTGCGATCCCAGCTCACTGTCAGCATCAACCTCCAGACTTGTGAGGTGACTCCAGTCACTCTAGTCTTCAAGTTTCCCAGCTGAGGCCCCAGAGAGGGGCTGTACCTGGTCTGCCCTGCCCGAATTCCTGACTCACAAAATCTAGAAGCATAATAAAATGATTGTTTTTATGCCACTAAGCTTTGGGGTTGGTTCGTTAGGCAGCATAGTAACCGGAACGGCGACTATCCTAGCCTTGAACTTGAACCAGATGGAACTGGGGAAAATTGCATACATTGCTGAACCCAGAGCTCCCATCCCATCATTATTATTATTATTTTTTTAGAAGATTTTATTTATTTATTTGACAGAGACACAGCGAGAGAGGGAACACAAGCAGGGGAAGTGGGAGAGGGAGAAGCAGGCTCCCCGCTGAGCAGGGAACCCAATGCAGGGCTCGATCCCAGGACCCTGGGATCATGACCTGAGCTGAAGGCAGATGCTTAATGACTGAGCCACCCAGGTGCCCCTCATTAGTATTATTTTTAACTGAACCCTGATCTGAACAGAAGGGAACATTACTGAAATTGAAACTGAACCTGTATATTTTTTCAAGCTGTTGAACGAGAATATTCAAATATTCTTGAGACAGAGACAGTCACGTGGAGAATTCTACCCTAACGCCTTCACTCTGTATATTTTGATTTGCCTAAAGCCACATGGTCGTGGCAGAACTGAGAGATTCTTAGTCTTTATAAAGCAGCCAGCTGTGATGCTCTTTACCCTCCTTCAGAGCACGCACCCTTGTCAAAGTTTGCTGAATAAAGGGAGGCTTGAGCTGCCCCTAGGAGATGGGAATTTCCCACCATCCAAGGACAAGCAGTGTGAGCCTGAAACTGATTACGTGGCGGGGGGTGGGGGGTCCCTGAGTGGAAGCTTTGTGCCCTTTGGCTGAGAAACTGGAACTTTCCATCGAGGCCAGTGATCCTCAGTAGTCAAGCAGCCTGGCTGGGGTGTGCTGGGTTCCAGGTGGCCTTCATCTCATCTGGATCAGGCCAACACAGGAGGGACTCTGAAGAGCCTGGGGGCCCCTCGGGAGACATTCATCTTTCCAGAGCTTTATAATTTTTTCCATAACAGTACTCTCCCTTCAAGGTGGAAAGTCCCAGCTGGCGGCTGAGGATCCTCTCAATGTGTTTTTGTTTTCCACCCTGCCCCCAGTCCAGGCAGCGGGGTGCTGGGCAAAGTCCCCTTCTCTTTTATACCAGCCTGCTCCAGACTTACTGTACTGACAGGTGGTGTAATGTAGCCCATAACAAACCACAGGACTAGACGTCCCTGGTTCGAATCCTGGCTCTGCTATTTGCTAATTGTGCAACCTTGGCAGGGGTTCTGGACCTTTCTGAGTTATGGTTCTCCATCTGAAAACTGGCATGGTGATAATATGACCAGTCTTGAGGATTTAATATACGAAGAGCACTTAGAACGGTACCCAATACATAGTAAGAGTGATGTAATTGCTTGCTGTTATTACATGCCTTTGGACAATTCCTCTCCTTTCTCTGGGCCTCAGTTTCCCTGACTGTACAATGAAGAAAGCAGTTACAACCTGACCTGAGTGCAAATTCTGACGACCCTTTCTAGGACAGATTTCTTGGGTTTTCTTAGCCTCAATCTGTTAATCTGCTCATCTGTTAAATGGCAGTTATTAAGTAGATGGGTGCGGTGATAATTAGATGAGAAAATGTATACCAAGCATGTAGCATGGGACCTAGCACATAAAAAGAGCTAAAACAGCAGTTTTGTTTTGTTTTAATGGATGAGAAAGAACTTTCTAAACTATAATGGGCCATGTCCCTGGGAGGAGTATTGTGGTTTTGTCACATGATTTCCCAGCTATGCCTTATCCACAGACTGCTAGAATCAGAGAGGTCAGGATTGGAGGGGCCATTTTACAGATCACTTAATCCAGTCAACAGATATTTACTGATCACCTACTATGAGCCAGGCACTGTTGTAGGTGCTGGGGAGAGAGCAGCACCAAGGGCCCTACCTTCATAGGGCTTTTATTCCTCTGGGGGAGATAGACAGTAAGTGGGTGAGTCCATGAATAGATGATACAAGTTCACATTCAATCCCTTTATTTTACAGATGGGAAAACTGAGGCCTAAGAGGGGAAGAGATTTTCCTAAAGTCCTCCAGTGTCATAGCAGGAAAAAGACTTCCAAGCAAGTCTTCACAGTCCCAGAATATCCTACCCTTAACAAGGCCTGGTTTCCTCAAGGTCTTAAGATATGCTATTGGGAACCAACATTTACTGAATCTTTCTAGACACAGTTTTAAGTATTTTACACATCTTAAGTCATTTATTTTTTTTATAGATTTTATTTATTAGAGAGAAAGCGCATGGGGAGGGGTGCGGGGAGGGTGAGAGGGAGAGAGAGAAGCAGACTCCCCACTGAGCAGGGAGCTCAACTCGGGGCTCGATCCCAGGACCCTGAGATTATGACCTGAGCCGAAGGCAGACGCCTAACGCCTGAGCCACCCAGGTGCCCAATATCCTAAGTCATTTAATCCTCACATCAACCCTGAGGGAGGGAATTGCCATGAATCCTATCTTATAGATGGGGGAGCTAAGAAACAGAGAGATGGAGCATTGAACACAGACCCTCTGGTTCAGGGCCCATGACCTACCTCAACCACTGAGTTGTCCTACCATCCTGGCTGCATGCTCTTCCTTCCCCCTGACCCTGGTCTGTGCTCTTTCCTTCTTTCTTTCCTCCCCTTCCATTCCCAGTCCTGGTCTCAAGGACTTCTTCCACACTCTGAGTAGCCTGGGGTAAGCCCCCCCCACCCCGGTTCTCAGTTTCCCCATTTGTGGACTTTGAGGATTGCACTGGATTATCCTCAGGGCCTTCCATGACCACCCTGATTTTCAGCCCCTTATCAGTTTGTAATCATTTTATTCACTTGTTTTCTAGTCTGCTTTCCCCACCAGATGGGGGGACTCCAGGGAGCAGCATCCTACTGCTTCTGTTCACTTGTATCTCCCTAGAGCCTGGCACTGTGCCCTGCACTTAGTACGCCCTCAATAAATATTTGTGGGTGAAGAAAGGAAGGAATGACAGCGATTACCTGCAGTTTTCTCAAAGCCAGCTCCTGTGCTCTTTCCCTGGCCCCTCTTCCTTTCTCAGCCTGTGGGCCCCCCTCCTCCCCTCCCTCCCTCTCACCTCCCAGGGCCAACTCAGGCCCTCCATCCGGCCTGCATTTTTCCGGGTTTGATATCATTTTTTCCACTCTCCGGCTGCTGCCGGCTGCCTCTGCCAACTTTCCACAACTATAGCCCCTCCCCCACGACCGCAGGCCAGAGCCAGCTTGGGGTGGGGGAAGACCCTCCTCCTCCTCCCTTCCCCAAGCTGGGGTTAGGATGGGGAAATAAGTACCATCAGTGCCCTGCTGGCAAGATTGGGGGCTTGAAGACAGAGGATATGGCTCATCTGCGCAAGCTCCAGTCTTCTTTGGCACTGTGTTCTTGGTGGCCGAAGCATGTGGGCAGGCAGCTGGTTGGGGGCAGGGGTGTCTGGCCAGAGGGACATGATGGTCCAAACCATTTGCATCTTGTTCTCCTCTCAAAGTCGTGAGAGGCCCCTTTCCCCTTCAGCTGGAAACTCCTGACCTGACCCCTAAGGCCCAGCCCTAGCCCTACAGCCCCAGCCAGGCTGGATGCCTCACTACCTCCTCCTTCCTGCACAGACAGAGAAGGAGGCTGGGCCCCAGGGTCTAGTCCTCACCCTCACCGGCTGGGTGACCCTGGGATGCTCACTTCCCCTCTATGGGCTTCAGTTTCCACATTCAGAAAAATGAATGAGATGGATTAAATCAGGTATCTGTCTTGGGGATTAGTGGATTGAGTTTCATGGAGGCAAGCATCCCCCTCCACTTTAAATTGTAAGCAAACTTGTGTTTGAAAGTCCATTTCCCTGGGACTCTATAGCTTTTTGTCACATTCTCCAAGAGGATTGTGGATAGGGCACAGACTCTAGCCTGACAAGCCGGGGTTGGAATCCTGACAATTTCACTTATAGTAGCTATATGATCTTTTTTTTTTTTTTTTAAAGATTTTATTTATTTATTTATTTGAGAGAGAGAATGAGAGAGAGAGAGAGAGCATGAGATGGGGGAGGGTCAGAGGGAGAAGCAGACTCCCCGCCGAGCAGGGAGCGCGATGCGGGACTCCATCCCGGGACTCCAGGATCATGACCTGAGCCGAAGGCAGTCGCTTAACCAACTGAGCCACCCAGGCGCCCCATAGTAGCTATATGATCTTGAGTATGAACCTTCACCATCCTGTGCCTCTATTTTTCTAATAGAGGTATACAGGGTTTGCGAAGATTAATTACTAGTTGTGACAGCTTAAACCACAGCTCCTAACAAACAAAAGCTACTATATTGTGAGGATCAATGCTGAGATTCCTTCCAGATAAGATTTTATGAATCTATAATCTGAAAAACGGGCTTATGAGAAAATAGGAGGTCATCATACTGAATTGTGGTTGTCTGTGCACCACTGGGTCTCCCTCAAAGATCGGCGCCAGGGGCCATGCCCAGTGGTTGGGAGAAGGGCCTGAACACACAACTGGTCCAGTGATTTTATTGACTGACCTTGACCCAGGTCAGCAGACTAACCCGGTCTGCAGCCAGTGTAGATGGGACAGTGGGAGGTGGAGACACCTGGCAGAGTCCAAAAGAAGAGGTCTGGGCATTCAGACTGGACACCCCTCTGGTCTGGTTTATTGTGGGGAGTTGGCCAGAGCCCAGGCACAAGGAAGATTTTTACAAAAAGGCTCGCACAGCGTAAAAAAACAAAACAAAACAAAACAAAAAACCCTACTCTGTGTCCAGCTTGGGGCTTCGGCCCCATAGTCCGTCCACTGCTTCCCCGGGGCGGAGGGGTCCCTGAAGCTGCGGCTCCGGGAGATGCTCTGGCCCTCGGGACAGTGGGCAGGCACGGCCCACTGTGCAGACTCCGGGCAACTACGTCGTGGCCCCTCGATGGTATCGGTGGGGCTCAGAATGCAGCCCAGTGTTCCGCCAGCCCTAGGGGGGCGGGCGGCTTCAGAGCACGGCCAGGTTGTGGCAGGACTTGGAGCGGGCCTTGAGTGCCCGACGGCGGGCGCTGCGGGCCGTCAGGCGGGCCAGGAAGCGAAGAGCCCGCTGGCCGAGGCTCGCCCGCCTTCGGGGCGCAGACGGCTCCGGGGCCGCGCTGTCTCGGCGGCGCAAGCGCAGTTGCCGCACCACGCCCTCGAAGAGCTCGGCCACGTTGTGCTGCAGCGTGGCCGACGTCTCGATGAACTTGCAGTCAAACACCACCGCGCAGGCGCGGCCCTCTGAGGGGCGGGGTCAGGCAGGCCCGGTAGAGGGGGACATAAAGGTGGGAAGAGGTGTGTTGAGTCTCAAGCTAAGCGCTTTTTCTTTTGGTCCTATCTTGTGCTGGGCGCCAGGGGACTCCGAGGTAAATGAGACCTGGCTCTGCGGAGTTAGTTCACAGGCTAGTGACTGATACTGGTAGCAGAACGAGGCTGGGAAGACAGGAAGGCTGGGAAGGGGCTTGAATGCCAGGTAAGGGGTCTGAGCTGTGCATCAGGATTATCTGGGGGAGCTTGTTAAAATGCAGATTCTTGAGCCCACCAGCAAAAAAATCTGATTCGGTAGGTTTGGGACGAGGTCTGTGAACCAGCGTTTTAACAAAATCTCCTGGGGATTATGTTGGGGAGTGTGGGGCTGTCTGCTCACAAAGCATATGGTCTTCCATCTTCAGGAAGCCACTGGGCTGGGAGACAGGGGCCTGGGTTCTAGTCCTTAGAGGCTGGTGACCCCGTGGAACTGGCTTACCCTCTCTGGCTCTCAGTTTCCATAAATTTTATATTTTGCCCGTGAGACGGGCCATTTTGAGATCTTTATGGGTCCCACATGATATTATCAAATTTATTGAAATATTCCTTATCCCACTTTGAATACAAATTATATATAACTAAATGTTTTGGTTTGTACTTGTCAGCTGCCACAATATTGGGTTTTGTAGATGATTCAAACTTTGTGAAATTTTAATTTGCAATTTTCTCACTGTGTTTCGGAGCTAATAGTTTCAGATCCCAGACATAAGCCCTTGGAAAGCTTGTACGCGCTGGGCCTATGATGCCCAGTGGATAAAGTGTCTCTGACTGAGGGCATGGGAGAGCCATAGGGGAATTTTTAAGCAAAGGAGTGACAAGGTCAGATCTGGTTTTGGAAAACTCTGACAGCTGGCGAGGAGAACTGATTGAATGGGGAGAGAGAAGTACAGGGGCTGGCCCAGGCTAAGGTAGAGATGCCAGGATGGGGCAGAGGTTGTGGGCACAGGGGGAAGGGAAGGTGGGGTTAAGGGAGGTGGACCTGACAGGATTTGGGGGCTGGTTTGGGGGAGTGGGAGAGGAAGCAAGAATAGTTCCTAGCTTTCAGGCTTAGGCGTGTAGGTGTGTGATGGGGGCGGGGTGGGGTGACAGTCCCTGAGATGGAGAGCACTGGAGGAGGAGCAGTGACAGCAGGTTGAGAGGAAGCTGGAGGAGGAGGAGGGAGTAGAGAGGGCTCACCTTCCACAGAGACTTCCCGGCAGCGTGCCAGGTCGGCCTTGTTGCCCACCAGGATGATGGGCACGTGGTCCGCCTGATGCGTGCGCCGCAGCTGAATGCGGAGCTCAGAGGCACTTTCGAAGCTGCCTCTGTCCGCGATGGAGTACACAATGACGTAGGCGCTGCCCACCTGCAAGCATGACTCTTGGCTCCAGCTTTCATCCTGCAACAGAGCGACCCAGGCCCATTCTCCAAGGGTACCTACCTCTCAGCCAGAGGGCTCTGGCTGAGAAAGGTAGGGCTGGGATGGTCCGAAGGGTGGGCTGGGGCTGAGGCTTATACTTTGGACAGGTTTGGGGGACAAATTCTGCCATTATTCTGTGTCACCTTGGGTAAACCACCAGTCTTCCCTGAGCCTTAGTTTCTCTGTGTGAAAAACTGGGCTAATAACACCTCACTACATTTTCTCACTTGTTGATTGCTTCTGTAGGCCGGGCACTGGAGACAAAAGATTTCTTTGGTTCCCCCTCCTGCTAAGGAGGGTTCAGCTCTTTTGTCTGGTTTCTGAGGAGGGCTCAGTCTTGCTAGACAGTTCTTGTGGCCTTCCGCAGTCCAATTAAGAGACAAAAGGGGGGGCGGGGCACCTGCGTGGCTTGGTGGGTTAAGCATCTGACTCTTTTTTTTTTTTTTTTTTTTAAGCATCTGACTCTTGATTTCGGCTCAAGTCACGGTCTCAGGGTTATGGGATCAAGCCCCGCATCGGGCTCCACGCTCAGTGTGGAGTCTGCTTGAGATTCTCTCTCTCCCTTTCCCTCTGCCCCTCCCGCACTCACTATGTCTCTTTCTCTCTAAAGAAATAAATAAACAAAATCTTTTAAAAAGAGAGGCAAAAGGAAGGGAGAGAAGAGAGAAGGGAGGCTGACTTCAAGGGGAGGCATTTTCCAGGCCAGCGTTGAAGAGAGAAGTGAAGGAGCAACTGTGGAGTGTAGGAGGTATAAGGGAAGGGGTGGAGAGGTGGGGCACTTTAAGAAGCAGAGTCTTTGCAAGTTGTTTGACAAGGAAGGGAAGAACTGGAGCAATTTTGATATGCCACTTGGGTGGCAATCTTGTGTCAGGGACAGCACGCTGAGACTGGACCATCTGGGTAACAACTTCACAAGTGTTTAGTAAGACACCGTTCCTATCTTCCAAAAGCTCATGGTCTGGAAGGGACGCTATGGAAGTCGAGAGTTCTGATGCCCTGTCATAAATACCATTAAGAGGCAGGAGCACGTGGCTGGAGGAGCCATGGGGGATGAGGGGAGGAGGTCAGAAGAACTCAGCCAGGCAGAGTGTGGGGAGGGCTTAAGAGCGGACTGGCGAGTGGGGTTTGAGAGGATGAACAGGAGAGGAGAGTAGGCCAGGGGTAGGAAATACTGAGTGGTGGAGGCACTGTTTTTAAGAGGGGAAGAAGCCAGAAGAATTTTCTGATAACTCAATAAGATAGATGACTATGAAAGCATCAGATCGATGGTCAACACACTTGTCAAAGGGATTAAGTTCCCAACAGCCTTTCTGATCCTTCCCCAGGCCAAATAACCATGGGCTGAGTCAGATGCATGTGAATTCTTAACCTTACTATGGACAGGTTCCTTCCTCCCTCTGGGTCTCAGTTTCCCCATCTGTAGAATGAAGTGTAGGGCTTGAGCATTCAATCATTCATTGCACAAATGTTTATGAAGGATTTGCTATGTGTTAGGATCACAGAAGCTGGTTGGAACATGGATTGGTGGGTAGGACTCCTTGGGGGTGTGATTAGAAATATAGGTTACAGGACCCCATTTTTGTAGGTTCTTATTCATCAGGTTTGGGGTTAGACCTGAGAGTTTAATTTTTTTTAAAGATTATTTATTTGAAAGAGAGAAAGAGTGAGCTTGCGAGTGGGGGGGGGGGCAGAGGGAGAGGGAAAGAAAGAATCTCAAGCAGACTCCCCGCTGAGTGTGGAGCCCTATGCAGGGCTCCATATCATGACCCATGAGTTCATGACCTGAGCCGAAATCAAGAGTCTGGTGCTTAACCAACTGAACCACCCAGGTGCCCCAGATATTTGATTTTTTACACTCTCTAGGTGACCCTGATGGTCAGGCCAGCTAGGGCACTACTGCATGAGCCAAAGGTCCACCCAATCCTGGGAGATCCTGCCTCTCTGACATCAAAGGGTACCATCTGTCGAAAGGATGGATGCTTATTCCAGTGATGTTGCTACTGGGTGGACCCTCTGTGGAAATTGCCTCCACCGTCACCAGCCAGGGAAACTGGTTCCGTTTCCCCATTTTATTTGTAGGAAATCCAAGGGCCAGAGGAGAAGAGAAAACATTCTCAAGGCCATTTAGCCAGGTGGGCACAGAATTCCAGTTCCAGTACTCTTCTTCCCCAGTCTCCTAAATGGGACTCCCAGGCTGATCACTTTTCATAATTCACTGGACTCTGCCCCACTAGATTTTCAACTGCATTCAAAAAGTGCCGCGCCTTCCCCCCCGCCGCCCCAGCCTGTGAGCTCCATGAGGCCAAGGGACATGTCTGTCTTACTGCTGGGTCTTCAGTGTCCTGGCCCATGATTCATACCCAGCCAGTGTTTCTAAGTGAATGAATGAGTGAAAGAGTGAAACCCCAGCTGAAGGTTCAGAAGGTGATGTTCCCAGTGGGGATGGAGAGCGACAGTCCTAGTGCATAAGATTACAGGCTCAGGAGCTTATAGATCTGGGTTTGAATCCCCCTTGATCTCTGAGAACTTTGGACGCATTACTGAACCTCTCTGAGCTTTGCTTTCCTCGTCACTAGGAGGGGAATCAGAATACTCACCTATAGTATTTGTTTTGACTGAACGTCATAATATATATCCAGCGCTTAGCACAGGGGCTGACACTTGGGAAGAGGGTACTCCATAAATCCCTGCTGCTAGGAGGACCATGATCATCATCATCATGCTCATTTGGAGCTGGGTGTCCTTTTAATCCTCGTGGAAAGGAATTGGCCACTTAGCTCCTTCATCCCTATCCTCCTGCCTATCACTGGGGCTGTCAGTCATTCTTGCCAATCACCCAACAGTGCCCTCCTAAGCTCCACCCTGTGGGCGGGGCCTCCCCTTACTGAGATAGGCTCCTAGGTGATTTTTACGTCCTTCTCTCTGCTTGGTTGTATTTGTTTAAAGTTCTACAATAAGCATGTATTATTTGTATAGCAAGAAAAAAGAAAACTCAAACAAGGTAAGAAAAGCATAACAGGGGCATATCCTTGCCTGCTGCTTTCTTCCTATTCTGGAACGGGGTATGGGAAGGACATCCTTTGCTTTCCTTCTTTACTAGCTACCAAGTTATGAGGAATAAGAATGATCATTATTTACATTTCTTCACCTATGTTCAGCATTATTTCATGCTCCACACTGTGCTCACTGCTGGGAAATTGCATAAGAACTTTAAAAAACCAGCTGGTAAGGAAGGTGGGAATGATTAACCCATTTATCAGGTGAGAAAACTGAAGTCAGCCCAGGGTGGGTGGTCAGTCAGTTGCACAAAGCCACGCAACTGGTAAGGAAGAGAAAGGGGTGGCGGGTTTACCTCAGGCATTTTGGTGCTAAATGCAGTGTTCCTTCCTCTGCACAGTGTGTGGGCGGTGGGGGGGCAGTGGGCTGAGGGTGCTGAGGACGAGGTGGAGGTTTGCAGAGGGAGAAGCACATCCTGGGATGGCTGCAGAGGGGATCAGTGGAGTGAGAAAAGGACTCAGGGTTATGAGGTTCTTCTGCCTTTCGTTGCAAAGGCTGCTTGGGAGCTGTGGGTTTCCAGGGCTGCCGAGGATGGCCTCTGCCATGTCCCTGCTGTGTCGTGTCCGAGGAGGGGACAGGGGTCTGGTACCAGGCTCAGTACCCCTCCCCCCAAGTCCTGCTTGCGGTGCCATACCCGTTTCTCAGCCTCCCAGGTGTCCATGACCACGAGTGTTGTGTCCTCTCCATCCACTGTGAGGGTCCTCTCGTACACATCTTCTGCAACCGAGGAAAGAGCCAGATCTCAGGGAGGAGGGGCAGTGTGAGGACGTGGCCCCCCGAGTCCCCTTTCTGGTCACAGTGCCCCCTCCACTTGTGCTGGAAGTGCTCACCCCCTTGTTTGATGTCTGTCTCTCCTGATAGTTCAAGAAGCTCCACGAGGAGCCCATGTTTCCCCCGCTGCCAGAATCAAATAGTAGGTGCTGAGAAGGCTTTTGCTAGTTTGGTTTATTGATAAGTGTGGATGGTGGGGTTAAAGCTGGGCTGGGAATTCTCCCAGTCCCACTCTGTCCCTGACTTAGTGTATGCTTCGGGCAGGTCACATTACCCTCTTTGGGCCTCAGTCTCCCCACTTGTCACACCTACAGGTGCACATATGTACACCTTTCATCTAGGCTTCTCACACTCAGAGGGGTCAAGGCTAGAGAAGGGGCCTGGCAGAGTGTCCCCACTTTCTCTTTGCTTTTAACCAACCTCCCTCTGCACTCACCCTGTGTCCCCTCGGCTGGTCCTTCAGGAACCCATCTTCATTTCCTCTGTCCTATCCCTGTCTCCCCTCATCCTGGAGTCCCTGACCCTCTTGGCTCACTGCATCTCTCAGGAATAAGGGAAACTGGGGAGTCTCCTTCTGGGGCAGGATCTTAGTTTTGCTGCAGGTTGTTGGTGGCCATAGATGGTTGTCTGGAGCTGGGAGGATCTGAGAGTCAGGGGAAGTTGGGGCTGGGAGTTTCTGAGTGGGGTGGAAGCCTACCATTTCTTTCCACTTGAGACTGAGAATTGCTTCCCTATGACATGGAAATTAATCATATACCTCATCCATGAGAAATTGGCAACCTTCTCACTATTCAAGGCATTTCCCTCCTGTAGACCATTGTTCTGGCTGTGCCCTGCACCACTCTGGGGGGGGGGGACACACATCATTCATTTCATAGTCTATGTGAATGATGCCCTTTAGAGTTGAGAAGTGTGTGAGTTGCACAACTCTTCTTGGCAGCCTTGTGCCCCTGACAACAGGGCTTTCACTCCTTTGGCCACATCCCAGCCCAGCCCACAGGGTCCCTACCTCCCAGCTGTTCATGGAGGTCCCGCTCTTGCTTCCCTGCAAAGAGGCTGGCCAGGCTGGTCTTCCCTACGCCAGGGTCTCCAAGCAGTACCACGCGGTAGAGGGCCTCCCAGGAGCCTTCAGAGTCACTGGATTCAGAGGACCAACCATTGGGGGCAGGTGAAGGTTGCTGGGTGGGAGGATTGAGGGAGGCTGACTGGCCCAGCCGGGGATGCTGGGATTTTGTGGAAGGTGCTGTACACAGGAGGCCAGGCTGGTGGCCCCGGGGGGACAGGGGCAGTGGAGTGCTGGCTCGCCGACGCAGGGGGGTCTTTGCTTCTTGCTGGGTGTTTAGTGTCATCCTTGGTGGGGAGGGGCTTTGATCCTTCCTTCCTTCTGTAAGCAAGAAGCAAGAATGGGCAGTGAGCCAGGCACCTGTGAGCCCCTTCTGCAGGGTCCAGATGAGCTCCTGAGAGGACTTCCTCCAAAACCTTCTCTTGTTCAAATGACAGGAGGAGGCGCCTCAGTTCCTTGGGGTGGGGGCTTCCTGGCTTCCGGGGCCGGAGTAAACCTGGGTCAGGCTGGGAGGGGTGACTATGCAAGCTGCGAGCACGCGCATATGCACACCCACAGGTCGCTTCCTCTGCCGTGAGGATGACCCAATACCCCAGGACACACGGACAGAGACAGACAGAGGGGCAGCAGCGAGGTGGGATGTCCATACAAGCATGCACACACCCGTGTACAGACGTGCCCCCCCCATTTGGAACATGGGACCCACGTTCTGAAAGGCGCCTGAATTGCCCCTGTCCTCCTCTTCCCCACAGCTCTCTTCCCCAAGGTTCAGATCGGGGTTGGAGGGTTGAGGGCCCCTGGGAGGGGGTTCACTTCCGCTGCCCCATCTCCTGAGGGCTGAGGAAAAAGCAGGACGGAGCGGGTTGGTATTCCGAAGGGTGAGCAGAGTCTGGGGGTTCCCTCGGCTGTAACCCGAGCGCCCTGGTGCCATGGGAACGACGTGTCCGGCCCGCCCCCTACGTGAAAAATTCAGGAGAGGCTGGGCGACGGCCTCCAGCGGCTGTTGTAGGGGGGTGTCGAGGCAGCGGGGCCCAGTTTTGGTGACAGGACAGGGTCCTGGCGGGGGGCGGGGAAGGGACCTACAGGGCCCGGGGGCGCATGTGCCATTCCCAGAGTCTGAATCCGAGCTTCCCCCACCCAGGGTCCTGGGTGTGAGTCCCCCGATCCCGGGAGGGCTTCTTGTCCGAGGCTATCCAACCCACCAGGCCCCAGGCCTGAGGACCCTCCCCCCGGGACGCGGGTTCGAGGCCTCCCTCGTCCTTGCCTGCGCCGCAGAGCCCCCCATGCAGGCGCCTGGCGAACTCCGCTCCAACTCGACTAAGTTGGCGGCGGGCTGCGCGGGCCTTTACCTCGCGTGGGGAGGGGTCCAGGGTCCCCGGCCGCCGCAGCTGCCGGGTGCTCCAGGCTGCACCACCGCCTCGGCGCGCAGCCCCTCGGGCCAGTCCCGCCCCGCCGCCTGGGCAGGGGGAGGAGCCGCGACCCCGCCCCGTCCAGCCCCGCCCCGTCAGGGCAGCCCCGGGGTCCCCGCCCCGAGGCCACGGCCGCCCAAAGACTTTTCGACTTTTCGCAGAGCTTAATTGACCCACTGCCGCAAGGCCTTCGCCTGGGGGGGGCGTGGTGGCAGTGTCGGGGTGGAGAGCGAGAGAGAGGAAAAAAGGGATTTCTGAATTCCCTGAATTCTGGATCCCCTCTGCATCCACGCCAGCAACGGGGCGCACCAACTTTAGCCCTCGCAGAATCCACCTGGGGAGCTGGTGGACTGTCGATTCCCCGGTCTCACCCTTCAAGAGCGGCGGATTCAGCCGTTCTGGGGGAGGGCTTCGGGAATCTGCCTTTTAAACAAGTGCCCAATGATCTTGCAGAGTTCATGGACCCCACTTTGAGAAACTCAGCTCTGGCTGGAGAATTAATTTTGGGAGGTGGCTCCAGGGGAGGAGGGAGCCTAGGAAGTCTGCACTGAAGTCTTCTGAATATCTGATTTTGGCATCCCATTCATTCATTTACCAAATTCTAAGTTAGAACTCTTTATGCAGGGGGCGGCCCTGTGCCTGGAAGAATGGCTGTCCCCACTCTGATAAATATTTACTGGGTATTTGGGCTGTGGCTGGTATGTTTTGAGCACATTGCCTGGAGTATTAGCTCATTTAATCCCGGCACAACACTAAAAGGCTGATTACACTGAGGCTTACCTGGGTTGGGACTCAGGATTCTGCCGCTCAGCCAACTGTCCCTTTCCATCACCGCCCATGGCTTTTAAAAAAAAGCCTTCCTAGGCACTTGGAGGAGGAGAGACACACTGTGATCCTGGTAGAGTAGGGCAGTTGGGAACTGGTGATTTTGGCCATCCAAGGGGCCAGGATCCAGGCTCTTTGAGCAGGATGCTTCCTTTGAGGTCTTGAGGGACCGGGGTGGGTTTGTATGTGGGCCCTTGCAGACCAGGCTGTACCTGTGGGTGGGGTTCATTGTCATGGCTGAGGGGGTCCAGGTGTCCAGCTCAGAGCAACTCGCACAGTAGCCTGTAGATGAGCTCAGCCTCCGCAGGGCTGGGGGCAGACACTGAACTCCCTCACGCCTGGCCTCCTTCTGTGGTTTGGCCTTCTTGGCATCCCTTTCCTACCCACAAGATGGGTTGTGACTGGTATCATGTCACACATTGTCTGGGAATGAGGCAACTTAGCTTCCAGTCCCAGCTCTGCAGCTCAATTGCTGTATGGCTGGGCAGTCCCCCACATAGCTGGCTGAGATCCAGCTGCATCGTTGGGATCACAGAGCCTCCGCCTCCCTCTCAGGTCTCCTGTTGCCCACACTCCAGCCTTGATCTGCAGCCTGATAAAGGCTGGGCTGCAGGCAGCAGAGCTCAGTATGCCCGGCTCCTCTGGTGTTCTCCCCAGTGACCTCCCCAGAAGCCCTGTGGCCATGACACAGCTGCTTCTGCTCATTGTGGCTCTCCTGGCCCTGGGTCATATGCCTCCAGGTAACCAGCCGTGTGTGTGTGTGTGTGTGTGTGTGTGTGTGTGTGTGTGTGTGTAGAATGAGTAATAGCCTCCCAGGTTCTGGAGGACAGAGGAGGCCTAGACCAGTGTATGTGTTCTGGTCCCACCTCTGACTTGCTGGGCACCTTAGGGCAACTTCCTAAATCAGTCTGCACCTCAGTTTCTTAATCTTTAAAATGGGATTCACTCAACAAATACTTTTTTGAAAAATACTTACTGTGGGCCAGCACCATGACAGCTATTGGGGATCCAGGAGGGAAAGTAAACAAGGTCCTTGCTTTCATGGTGCTGATATTTTAGACAGAAAAGAACCAAATAAACACAGTATGTCAGGTGGTGATAAGTGCTCAGAAGAATAGAAGCAGGACTAGGGGTCAGTGTGGTGTGTGCACGTGGGAATGGTGGATGGGAGAGCTGATGGGGATGGTCAGGGGAAGCCCTGTGTAAGAAGTTGTTTTTTAAGTTTGTATTTTGAACAACTTGAAATTTACATGAAAGGAGAGGGAATAATATAAGGAACAAGGTGAGTTTTTTTTAAAGCATGTTATTGTAGAAAAATATAAATTTCTGCAAACACAGAGAATAATGTAATGATGTAAGTTTTTAAAAGAAACCTTTTTATTTTAGAAAATGTCAAACATAAATTAAAAAAATAGTATGAAAAACCCCCATGTACCTTCACCCAATCTCAACAATTGTCAACTTGAACCAGTCTTGTTTTAGTGACCTATCGTGAAGTCAGTCTCAGGTATCTTAACTATTTTGTATAAGGCCGATGTGAGCAGAGATCTAACTGCAGTGAGAATATTAAGAAGATCTTTACAGGGACCAGGAGGCAGGAAGGTGACCGATGTGTCTGAGGAGCAGTGAGGAGGCCAGGATGGCTGGAGTGGGGGTGCACCAGGAGAGAAGACGAAGTCAAAGAGATGAGGGTGGGGGGGTGGTTACAGATCATGTAGGAGAAAATAGCAACTCTGGGTCTCAGGATCATCAGAAGGTCGAAGTGTGATGATGTGTTAAGAGGAGTTATAGGAACTGCCCTTACCTGGGAATCAGGGTCTTGGGTTCTGGTTCCAGAACCCACCACTTACTGGCTAGGAAAAGCTGGGTAAGTTGCTTCCTTTCTTGAGCTATAGAAGGAGAGGTATGGCTGCGAATGAGCCCTGGTTGCTCTACCCTCTGTGTTGTCATTCCAGTAATCTCCCTTTCCATTTATTGGGTATTTACTATGTGCCAGGCACTGTGCTAGAGTGATTAAAGCCCGTATAACTGCCTCCCTGAAAGGGGGGAAGTTCCACAGAGGAGGAATCTGAGGCCAAGGTCACTCAGCTGGGAAATGGCAGAGCTGGGATTTGGACGAAGGTGGTCTGAGTTGGGTTCGCACCATGCCGCTAACCATTATACACACACCTTCTTCAGAGTATGGATCCTTCGCCTTGTAGAGATTTTGAGGTCAGGTCTGTCTCAGGCTAAGTTTCTCTACCTTGGCAGGATGGAAGGATGGCTGGTTGATAGGGCAGAATAACATCCATGGGTCGGCCCATTGTGAGGGTTCCATGGGATCTCTCCCTCTCTCTTTTATTTATTTATTTTAGAAAGAGAATAAGAGAGCATGGGGGGAGGGGCAGAGGGAGAGGCAGAGAGAGAACCCCAAGCAGACTCCCCACTGAGCCTGGAGCCAAACACAGGGATCATGACCAGAGCCAAAATCAAGAGTCGGATGCCCAACTGATGGAGCCACCCAGGCACCCCCAAGGGATCTCTTTTAATCCAGGGAGAGGGAGGGAAGCCTTTCCCCTCCACCTCCCACTCAGCCCCGGTTCTTCAGAGGCTGCTCTCTGCCCATCTGGGTCACATGTCTAGAAATATTGCTGTAACAGACAGACCTACCCGAGTGGCCTCTCTCCTCACATTTGCACACCTGTCCTAATTGGCCATCACCACATCTTGATGGTTTCCTTTGGGGCGCTTTCCACAACTCTACTAATTGTATTTATTTGCTAGGGTTTTAACTGCCTTTCCTTCTGGAAGCTCCTTGAGGGCATGGACCTTGGCCCACCTTGTTTATTGTGGTATCTCCAATGTCCCATGTTTGCTGAAGGAATAAATGAAGGAGATGCCTTGTGCTGTGACCGAAGACCCTTAGAGGGGGTACAGACCTGTTCCTCCGAAGTCCTACCTTTTCCATGGCCCATGGCTAGAAATTCCTCCACTAACATTAAACAGGTCCCTATGTGTGCAAAGCAGTTTATGTCATGGTTACCAGTGAGGACTTGAGAGTCTGATTACCTGGCTTTGAATCTTGGTTCTGCTCCTTAATGACTGTAATCTTGGGCAGGATTTCTTGGGCAAGGTTGTTAGCCTTTCTGTGCCTCAGTTTCCTTACCTTGTATTATGGGGATCCTAATAAGACCAACTATAATTGTACAGCATTGTGATGAAAAGGGCTTAGAGTGTACCTGAGCAGGGAGTGAGTTAACCTGGACAAGAAATTAGTTTCCAGGGCGCCTGGGTGTCTCAGTCGGTTAAGCATCTGACTCTTGATTCCGGCTCAGGTCATGATCTCTGGGTTGTGAGATGGAGCCCCATGTCAGGCTGCAAGCTCAGTGTGGAGTCTGCTTGAGATTCTCTCTCTGTCTCCCTCTGCCCCCTCCCTCCACTTGCTCTCTAAATAAATAAATAAAATCTTAAAAAAAAAAAAAAAGGAAATTAGTTTTTAACTTATAACCAGTGGTCTAACCTGTGACCTGTGGACTAACCCGGACTGAAATTGGTGGGCTTATTTGTAACTAGTTGTCTCATCTGTGACTAGGGCTCTAGTCTGTTCCATCTGCTCTAACCCCTTGACCTGTGGTCAGAGTTCGTGTCCTTTGGCCTAAGTTAGGACCTGTGGGCTGTTGTATGACCAGTCATCCAACACAATGACCAGAGAGCTAACAAAAGACCAGACTTGTGATCTAATGTGGGTCCTGTGGCCTAACTTGTGGTCAGTGGTTTTATCTGTGACCAGTGGCCTAACCCTTGATGCATGGTCAAAGCTGTGAACAGCGGTCTAACCTGCAACCCATGGGCTGCTCTGTGACCTATGGTCTTCCTCTGCACAGGGAGAAGTGAATTTAAGCGGTGCTGGAAGGGCCAGGGGGCCTGCCGGACTTACTGTACAAGGCAAGAAACCTACATGCACATGTGCCCAGACGCCTCTCTGTGCTGCCTCGCCTATGGAACCAGGCCTCTGGCCTCCAAGCCTGCATATGTGTAGCTGGTTCTGGGGCTTGTACCCTTGCTCTCCAATAAACACCTGCTGCACCTGTCTCCTCTTGCTGCTTGCTCACCTCTCCCCCCCAACCCCCGCTGTGCTGGGTGTATGGCGGTGGACGAGGTCCTGGTATGGGAGGGGTGGAGGGATGGTCGGTGGAGGGAGGTGAGGCGTCCGGGGCAAGTGGGTATTAATGACCTCGGTAAATGGTTACAGGCCTGCCTATGATATCCCTTCCACTCTCTCCAGCTCCGGAAAAATTACTCAATCTCCGTAAGCATCCTGGGTCTTCTTATCCATAAAATGGGGATAAATTATTATATCAGGAGAACTGGACTTTATAGAAAGAATGCAAAAAGGAGGTTAGAATTAATAGTAACAATATGAGTTAATAATAATAATGAGTTAATTATAGTAAGGATGAATAATGGTAGAGTTAATACATTTTGGCATTTTGAAAGGCAGGCCCTGGAGAGCGACAGGATTTCTCTATGTCCCTTTATCTCCTATTTTAGCATTGTAAGGGCTTGCCCAGGTGGAAAAGACCACAGGATTTTATGAAAGCAGTTTTCATGTACACAGGGAAAGCAGAGAGAGAAGTGGGCCTCGGCCAGACCCAGGGAACTGTGGGCAGGGGAAGGCAGGGAGAAAACGTGAGCAGAGTCAGGGAGGGAGGCTGACAGACTCACATGCCAATTACCCTGCATCAGGATTACGTCTGGTTGAAAAAACAGGTAGCTCAACTTGCAGGGGCTTATCTGGAGTTAGGCAGCAACCGCATCAGGGCAAGCATCTTGGGATCCTGCTGGGTCCCATATGACTGCCAAAACTTCAGGCTCAACATCATTGTTTAAAGCAGGAAGCAGGGGCAGGGTGGGATTGAGCTAGTTTCTCACTTTTACCAGGAAAGCAAACATTGTCCCTGGAACCATCCTCAGCAGACTTCTGCCTCCTTTTCATGGGCCAGAGGGTTGTCACATGGCTACGGCTGGCCGCTCCCGGTGTCAGGGAGGCTGGGAAGAATGTATTCGCCCGGATAGTAGATGAGACCTGGGGGTGGGGGAACGGAGATGGGGAAGACCCCCAGTGTTGACCCACCTTCTCCTGGGGTAGAGCCCAGGAAGGGGCAGGCATGTTAAGTAAGTTGAGGGGAATGCTAAGGACAGAGTGGCTCTTTTCCACTGTCCTTTGAGACTTTTCAGAGAAGTCCAGGGTAGTCTTGGAGTAAGAGAAAGGACCCTGCTTGGCCTGGCTAAGAAGAGTGGTGATATTCAAAATACTTCACATCAGGAGGGGTGCTGAGTGAGTCTCAGGGCTGGTGCAGAGTCCTGGAGACTAGCTGCTGTGTTAACCCTTTAGTTTCTGGTATGAGAGGGACCTGGGAATGTGCCAGAGGCAGCTGGAGTGGAGGAGGGGATACTGAAGGGTCTTGGGCAGCAGCTCTTTGCCAACCAGGAGGGAAGCACTGAATTATTTTAATAACAAAGCATACCCCCTGAGTATCAGCCCTGCCTCTGTACCCCCCTTAATTTCTGGGTAATCGACTTTGAACTGATGGCCACTGGGTCTGTTTTAGGACCCGATGTGGTGGGGATGAGGTGGGCTTGGTGTTGGGAACCTAGAAAGAGGACAAGATGAGAACCCCAGAGCCGGGCACAGAACCACAGCGAGCTAATGTGAGGTGGCATTAGCCAGTGTCACCACTAGGCCTTGATGAGTCAGCAGGAGGCCTGACCAGTTCACAAGCAACCAGCTGTGGCTAGAAAGCCAGTGGATGTTTTCAGTGACATCCAGATCCCAGCAGCTGCCAGCCAGTAGCCCATCATTGAATCTCCTCACCCCTAGCTCAGCCGTCATATTTGGGAGGAGCAGGGGGGGAGAGGAGGAATCGGGAAGCCTGAGCAATTATACCAAAGAGACTGAGTCTCTCCGAATTCAAGAAACCTCCAGAGGATATTTAAGTTGTTGAATTAGACCAAGTTTTAAACTGAAGTGAACTAAATTTAGTTCTGCACTCCACCCCTCCCCTCTGCGTTGTTCTACAAAGAGTGAGGAAGCTATGTTTTCTTTGCTCAGTCCCAGACATGGTGCGAGGGAGTCGGTGACCTTGTTGCTGTGCAGATGTGATGAGCTTGAGGAGTGAAGAGTCAGATTGAAGTTCATATGCCAGCTCTGCCACGTCTGGGCCATGGGCTGTGCGAACAGCGCAAGTCACTTCCTGCGTCTGATGTCAGAATCCTCTGCAAAATGGGCGTCCTAGCTCTGAATGGGGTGGCTGTGGGGTCAGATGAGATCCTCTGGTACTTTGCAAGGGCTCCGTAAAGCTGTCTCTTCTCCTGAGCAAGAGGCACGCCACTGGCTGCCTTCTTCACACATTTCAGACTTCAGAAAATCTGCAAGAACAATGCAAAGAATTCCCATAGATCTTTCACCCAGTTTTTCCAAATATTAACATTTTATCACTTTTACCTTATCATTTCTTCTCTCTCTCTCTCTGTGTATATAAAAAATATAAATATATGTGTGTGTATTTATCTGTATATCAGACATGATTCTCTTTATGCCTAAATACTTCAGTGGGTTTTTCCTAAAAACAAAGACATTTTCTTATATAACCCCAGTACAGTGATAAAACTCAGGACATTCACACTGACAAAATTCTATTGTCTAATCTTCAGATCTTGTTCAGCTTTTACCAGCTCTTCCAAAAAAGTCCTTCACAGCAAAACAAAACCTCTGGATCACATAGTACACCCAGCTGTCAAGATTCTTTGATCCCCTTTAACCTAGAGCAGTTCTTCAGTGTTTCATGACATTGACGTCTTTGAGGAGTCCAGGCCGGTTGTTTTGTGGAATTTCCCTCAGTTTGAGTTTGTCTGATGTTTCCTCATGACTGAATTCAGCTTATGCATCTTTGGCAGGAATATTCCAGAAGCGATGCCGTGTTTCTCTCAGAGCATCATGTTGGAGGCAGCCATCACCCTTCTGGCGGCTGAACCAAGACCCAACAGTCTAGACAGTTTTTTTTGAAGCTCACACCTCACACGTGCAGGGCTGTTTCCGACCCAGCACCCTAACAGACCATCATCTAAGCCTACATCCCACCTCCTAAGTCATACGGATGCACCTAACAGGCCAAGGAGATGAGGCAATTCTAGGGTGGAAGGTTCCTCAAGATACTTCACAGATGAGGCCCCCAAGCTCAGAGAGGGAAAGTGACTTGTCCAAAGCCACACAGCTCCCGAGGCACAGAGCCGGGACTTGGACTTAAATCTTTGGACTTTGGGTCAAGTCTTCTTCCGAGACAGAACAATAACCACACAATGGAAGGACAGGCCATCGTGAAGGGAAAGGTTTGGGAGGAAGAGAGCTCCCTGGCCCTGGAGGTATGCAAGGTGAGCTAGGGGGGTGGACAATGCTACAGAAGGGATTTTTGCTGTGTATTGAAGTACTATTTTGGGGTACAAACATTCATTCCCCAAAGAGTCACTGAATGGCTGAGCTAGTGATAACAATACTATCAATTGGCCATTAGTAAGGACCAACTGCTTTACACACCTTAGCTCATTTAATTCTCACAGTCATGGTACTATTATCCCCTCCTTTTCTAGAAGGCAGCTGAAGCTCTTAGTGAAGCGAATTGTCCAGGTCATACACCCAGTAAATGGTGGAGCTGGGCCTCCACTCTGGTCCTCTAGCGCTTGATTTTATCTTCCAGATTCACCCTTACTTGTGTTTTTTAAAATAACATTTTTTTTTCTAATTGTAAAAGTAATATATGTTCATTGGAGAGAACTTGGAAAACAGAAGCACAAATAAGAAAGCAAACATCATCAGTATTTTCACTATACATAAATACCCACAAATAAAATATATGTAAAATGTGATTTGCAAATAAAAAGGAATAAAACTGCACAAAATTTTTGGTGTTTTGGTTTTTTTTGTCTTTGTTTTGTTTTTTACTTACCAATGTATCATGAGCATTTCCATATGTGCTTAGATAGTCTTCCAAAACAAGATTTTTAGCACTAAAAAGCTTCCCAAAATTTCTTTAAAATTTTCCAATTTTTATCACTTGAGTAGAGTGATTAGAACACATTGTAGGAAAATAAAACATAGATGAGCTTCAAAATATTTACCATTCTTATAATCTGTTAGCTTTTTTAAAAAATATTTTATTTTATGTTTTTAAGATTTATTTGTTTGAGAGAGCAAGAGAGAGAGAGCGAGCGCATGAGCAGGGGGAGGGGTAGAGAAAGAGGGAGAGAGAGAATCTTTTTTTTTTTTTTAAAGATTTTATTTATTTGAGAGAGAGAGTGAGAGAGAGAAAGAGCACAAGAGGGGGGAGCGGGAGAGGGAGAAGCAGACTCCCTGCTGAGCAGGGAGCCCGATGCGGGACTCGATCCCGGGACTCCAGGATCATGACCTGAGCCGAAGGCAATCGCTTAACCAACTGAGCCACCCAGGCGCCCCAAGGGAGAGAGAGAATCTTAATCCCTGAGATCATTCTCTCTTTCCAAAATCAAGCCAAAAATCAAAAGTTGGATGCTTTACTGACTGGACCACCTAGGCGCCCCTAAAGATTTTATTTTTAAGTAATGTCTACAGCCAGAGTGGGGTTTGAACTCACAACCCTGAGATCAAGAGTCACATGCCCCTCTGACTGAGCCAGCCAGGTGCCCCCCTCCCCCCGTTAGCTTTTGTTACATATTTTCTCAGGATGGAGTTACCCATATATTTTTTCAAAAGTTAAAAAACCTGTTTGTATGTGTATATATATACTATTATATATCGTGTATATACTATTCATATATATAATATTAATACATAATATATAATATATATTATATTCATATATATACATGCTTTTAAAAAATATTTATTTATTTGAGAGAGTGAGAGTGAGAGGGAGAGAGTGCAGGGTGCTCAGAGGGAGAAGCAGACTCCCCGCTGAGCAGGGAAGCCGGGTGCAGGACTCGATCCTGGAACGGTCTCATGACCTGAACCAAAGGGAGTTGCTTAACCAACTGAGCCACCAGGCGCCCCTTATATCTACGCTTTTATTCATCCACTTGAGATAGAGAGAGAGAACGCACATGAGCTGGGGGGAGGGGCAGAGGGAGAGGGAGAAGCAGGCTCGCAGAGCAGGGAACCCAACAGGCAAAAATATGGAATGCTTCACGAATTTGAGTGTCATCCGTGCCAATCTTCTCTGTATCATTCCAATTTTAGTATATATGCTGCCAAAGCGAGCACTATCTGCATTTTCATAGAGATTCTTCTATTAGAGATTAGAGGAGTTTCTTGTTTCAGTAATGGGTGGATCCCTTTGGGCTTACAAGAAAGGAAAAGAACAAGGGGGTGACCATGACAGGTAGGGTAGGGGGTTTGGGATAAGATTTGGTGACTCCCTGCTCCCTTCCCCACCTGGGTTTTCCATGGCAGAGTTGAGTGGAATTGCTTATTGTGCCAGGGCTGCCTCGAAGTCTGAGAGCCAGGCAACAATCACGTGTTGGCCCAAATGATCCTTGACAATGGCTCAGGAAGGCACCTTTCTGGAGACTGACATACAGAGTGAACTTTCTTCCATCAGTGGAACACATCAGGCTTCTCTGGTGATACACCAAAGGAAGTTATTGGTTATGTTTAGGGGATATTCTTTTCTTTTTTAAAAAACAGAAAAATAGACTTATTTTTTAAAAATGTATTTTATTTATTTATAAAAGAATTTATTTTTTAAGTAATCTCTACTCCTGTGTGGGGCTCAAACCCCCAACACCGAGATCAAGAATCGCGTACTGCTTCACTGACTGAGCCAGCCAGGCACCCCTTGTTATTTATATTTTCACTGAAGTATAGTTGATACACAATGTTATATTAGTTTTAGGTGTACAACATAGTGATTCGATACCTCTATAGGTTAAGATGTACTCACCATAGCGCTATTACGATACCATGGACTATATACCGTATGCAGTACCTTTTATCAATGGGCCATTTGTATGAAAAAGAAGTATCTCCACAGTGGAATCACACAACACAGTGTGATGTCTTCATTGCCGTGTGCTTTTCCTGCAGGGGAATCGAGGCAATTCCCATCTCTCATGCACACAGCCGCTGGCTCCAGGAGGGATTCTTCTGGTTTATTTGGACTACTATTGCTCATATTTGCATGAGCATATATTTGATAAAGGACTCATTTCCAGAATATATGAAGAGCTCCTATAAACCAGCAAGAAAAAGATAATCTAATAATATAGTGGGCAAATATTTTAGACATTTTACAAAAGTAGGTATACAAATGGCCAATATGCCCATGAAAAGATGTTCAAAATCATTAGGGATCAGGGAAATGCAAATTAAAACCATAATGGGATACCATTACACACCCACCAGAATGATTAAAATAAAAAAAAAAAAAATGGACCAAAGTGAGTGTTGGTGAAGATATGGAGCAACCGGAATGCTAATACCTTGCTGATGGGAATGTAACATGGACAACCACTTTGGAAAAACGGTTGATACATAACTTTTATAAGAGTTACTTATAAAATTAAATAGAAATATGTGTATACAAAGACTTCTCTATTAATGTTTATAGCAGCTATATTATTTCTAATATCCCATAGCTGGAAACAACCCAAATGTCCAGCAAGTGACTGGATAAATTGAATTATATCCATACAGTACAATACTAACAACAATAAACAATAAACAACAGTAACAATATAGTCTGATACACACAACACGAGTTAATCTCAAAAACATTATGTTAAGCAAAAGAAGCCATATACAAAGACGAACATATTGAATGACTCTATTTATGCCACGTTCAGAAAGGCAAAACTAGGTTGACTTAAAAAGTAAGGAGGGGGTGGGCGCCTGGGTGGCTCGGTTGGTTAGTGTCCGACTCTTGGCTTTGGCTCAGGTCATGATCTCAGGGTCTTGAAATCGAGCCCCCGTCAGGCTCTGCGCTCAACAGGGTGTCGTCTTGAGGATTATCTCCCTCTGTCCCTCCCCCTACATGCATGCACATGCGGGTGCGCTCTCGCTCTCTCAAATAAATAAATCTCCAAAAAGAAAAAAAAAGTAAGAAACAGATTGAAAAAAAAAAAAAACGAAAACCCGAGACAACTCATTTCTCCCTTATCTCTTTTCTTTTGAGCACACTTAGTTAAATTTGGGTAAGTTATCTGTGCTTATGATGCAGCTCCATTTGTCTCACAAAGAATAGACCCACCGAAGAGAAAGGACTCTGTTAATGGCAAATGGATGATTCTCAATGGGAAGACACTGTCCTCTAGGGGTTATTTTTGGAATTTGCTGATGGCTTTTTTTTTTTTTCTTTCTTTTGATAGTCAAAATTAAAGGAGTCCTTATTGTAATTTAGTAGGTTGGGGACCCGGGATGCAAATGGCACACAATGTGTGTGACTGTCCTGGAAAATGAAGTATTGACCAATTTCCCAAACAAAATTCAAATGTCCTGCTAGACATTTATATAGGAGAGAAACTCATTTATAATTCTGAGCCCAGAATCTAAGGCTATTTTGCAAGTACTTTTTGCATATTGAATTTTCCTGGAATGAAACTACTGTGTAAATTAAGGAATGATTATACTTTGTTTTGGTTAGAACTTTGCCCAAGCTGTTTACCATTTTGGAAAGTCAGGATACAGATAGTAAACACTTAGGGTAGTATTTGAACTGTGCATATGGCACACACATTTGAGCCTGCATTTGCAGCTCTTGCACTCAGACTATGTATAGGTACAAGATCTGACATGTTTCATTATGTCTTTAAGTGTATTTACACATCAAAATACATATTGTTATAAAATAGTCTCTTTTCTCCTTTATATTATGGTTAGGACTTAATTTGATCTTTTTCTTGCAATTATGTGAGAAGATAGGTTACAATTTTATGAATTTTATTTTAGGACAGAAAGGGGGCACTGCAAAATATTTATTTATTCATTTATTTTTTTTAAAGATTTTATTTATTTATTTGAGAGAGAGGGAGAGTGAGAGAGCACGAGCCAGGGGGCGGGGAGCAGCAGAGGGAGAGGGAGAAGCAGGCTCCTTGCTGAGCAGGGATCCCAATGTGGGGGCTCCGTTCCAGGACCCTGGGATCATGACCTGAGCAGAAGGCAGACGCTTAACCGACTGAGCCACCCAGGCGCCCCTGCAAAATATTTATTATAAAAGGGAGCACTGAGCGGGCGCCTGGGTGGCTCAGTCGTTAAGCGTCTGCCTTCGGCTCAGGTCATGATCCCAGGGTCCTGGGATCGAGTCCCACATCGGGCTCCCTGCTCGGCAGGAAGCCTGCCTCTCGCTCTCCCACTCCCCCTGCTTGTGTTCCTGCTCTCGCTGTCTCTCTCTCTGTCAAATAAATAAATAAAATCTTTAAAAAAAAAAAAAAGGGAGCATTGAGTCTAATAGGACCCTGGGAATGTCGAGCTCTCACCAATAGATTAGTGGGACCTCATGAGGGGATAGAGAGAGGGGTCATAAATACCCTTCCTCAGAATTCCGCCAAGAAGATCCACATTTCATTGATGTCTATTTCTTCCTAAGCATAGGGGCTTGGTGTTTCACAAAGAAAGAGCAGACATATTCCTCCCTATAGAAGTTTATAGCAAGGATACACAGAAATGTGAATACATGGAACACTGCATGACTCATCCATGTATACTCTTGTAGCCCTGCTCACAGCCTTGACTGAAGTGACAGTCATTTGCAGACCAGGAGACCACTCTCCCTCATGCCCCAGACATAGTTAATTAGACAAGAGGTTGGCACCTCCCCAAGCCAAACCAATCCTATAGGCTGGCCAGTGACCTAGGAAGTGGGTTGGTACAAAATGATGAACTGCATCAGTAAGAATTTGGGAACAGAATTGGAAAATACAGAGAATAAGCAGTTTATAATTGGAATGAAAGCTGAAAAGATGCCTTAGTAAAAGTCAAGCTAGGGACACCTGGTTGGCTCAGTCCTTTAAGCATCAGCCTTTTGCTCAGGTCATGATCTCCAGGTCTTGGGATGGAGCCCTGAGTGGGGCTCCCTGCTTAGCAGGGAGTCTGCTTGAGGATACTCTCTCTCTCTCTGTCCCTCTGCCCCTCCCCATTTCTTCCTCTCTCTCTCAAATAAATAAATAAATAAATAAATAAATAAATAAATCTTAAAAAAAAAATACAAACATCACAATATTGTGTGACCTATCACACTGCCTGCCTCTCAAATCTCCTCCTGTATGTCTCTTCCCTTGCACACCAGGCTTTAACCGTATGGCCATTCTTTCAGTCTCTGGAACCAGCCACCTGCCCCTAAAAAGGCTTATGCCCATGCTGTTCTCCCTGGAATATTCTTCTGCAGACCCACTCCCAACTCTCTGCAAGCATGACTTCTCATCCTGCCGATCCCAGCTTGAATGCCACCCCTCAAAGAGCATTACCCTGACAGCACATGGAGGTCCACCTCCCTCATGAGCCCCCTACTCCTATTCTCAATCACTACACTCTTCATAGCCTTTGCTACCATATGTAATTATGAATTTATTTCTTTAATGCCTTTTCCTCCACAGGTTGTAGGCTCCACGATGACAAAGTGCATATTTGTTTTATTTACTACATTATAGCTAGAGACTAACCTGGTGTCTGGCAAATAACAGGTATCAATAAGTACTTGTTGGGGCACCTGGGTGGCTCAGTCGTTAAGCGTCTGCCTTCGGCTCAGGTCATGATCCCGGGGTCCTGGGATTGAGCCCCGCATCGGGCTCCCTGCTCGAAGAGCCTGCTTCTCCCTCTCCCTCTGCCTGCCGCTCCCCCTACTGTGCTCTCTCATTTTCTGTCAAATAAATAAAATCTTAAAAAAAATAAGTACTTGTTATTTGACTAAATGAACAAATGGATCTATGTTTTATGGGAATTATGGTTCAGTAGCTCTAAGACATGGTAAAAAAATCCTTAGTGTTACAACAATTTAGATATGGTTTTCGATGATATATTTCCAGCATTATGTGCATGTTCATTAATTTTTCTCCATTTTTCCCTAATTTGAACCCACAGTCCAGTGAGCATCTGGTTGAGGCTCAGGCTTCCCTGATTGGGCATGCCTCATGATTTCCACTGATATCTCAACCATACTCACCTCAGGATGCCCACCTTCACTTCACCAGCATCAACACCCTACTTTTTCTGTTTTCCATTAATTCAACTAACAGTTATCGACTACCTACTAGGGGTGCCAGGCATTATTCTAACTACAGAGGATTCAGCAGCTGACAAAACAGATAACTTCCTGACCTGGGGGAAAAACCCTTTGTTGAGATGACTCTGTGGAGAACCATGGCTTCTCATTTAAATTCATAGACCCAGAAGCCCTTGACTGAAGTGGGGGTTGGGTCCCTTTGAGGAAGGACTCTGTAACAACGCCACAGGCACATACTGAAAATCTTTCTTTGGGCCAGGGCGCCTGTGGCCATTGACCAGGGTGATTCTATATTTGGGACAGGCAACACTGTTTCTGAGTTGACTCTAATAAGTAGGGACCCAAAATGCCATGTGTCAAAATTGGAGGATGCATGGAGGTCAGATGACACAGACATTTTTGGACCAAGAATGTCTCATGGTTTGTCTGTTTTCTTTCATTCAGCATAATTATTGGAAGAATCACCCACGTTGTAGCATCAGTACTTCATTGCTTCTTTTTTTTTTTTAAAGATTTTATTTTTATTTATTTGAGAGAGAGAGAATGAGAGACAGAGAGCACATGAGAGGGGGGAGGGTCAGAGGGAGAAGCAGGCTCCCTGCCAGCAGGGAACCCGATGCGGGACTCGATCCAGGGACTCCAGGATCATGACCTGAGCTGAAGGCAGTCGCTTAACCAACTGAGCCACCCAGGCGCCCACTTCATTGCTTCTTATTATTGAATAATATTCCATTGTATGGATATACCACAACTTGTTTGTCCGTTCACCTGTCACCAGTTTAGAGTGTTTCCAGTTTTGGGCTTTTACAAATAAAGCTGCTGTGAGCAATTATATTACGAGTCTTTGTGTGGGCATATGCTTTTGTTTTTCCTGGGTAAACACCTAGATGTGAATGGTTGGATCATATGGTACATTACACTTTTTGAGAAACTGTCAGTGTTTTCAAAGTGGTTGCACTGTTTTACATTCCCACCATGTAATTTTCACATATATTCTTCTCTAGGTCTTCATGATTGGTTTATCTTTTCCTTTTTTTCTGGACTTAAAGATTTTGAGACAATGTTCATGGATTTTATCTCTTTTTGAAAAACTTGATTTTTATTATAGATTGAGAAGTCAAAAGAATATTTAAAAATATATAAAAGTATAAAAATAATAAGACAACAAATATCTCCATACCTACCATCCAGATAAAATAGTAGAATATCAGCATTACCCCTTCCAATTCCTATACTTAGAGTTGACCATTATCCTCAGTATGTGCTTTACTGCTCATTTCATCATCTATGTCTATGCCCCTAATAAAACATTTGTTAATAAGTGTACAATTTTGGTCAAGTTTTGGAAAAGGTTTGGTTAAGATTTTGATTGGAATATCATTGAATCTGGGAAACAGTTTGTGTAGAATTGATGTCTTTAAGACATTGAGTCTTCTAATTCATAAACATGGTATGTCTCTATAAATTTAGGCTTTCTATATTGTCTTTTAATAAGGGCTTCTAATTTTCTCCATAAAATTATTGAATGTATTTTGTTTGAAATATTCACAGGTATTGGGAAGTATGTTTTCTTTTGGTTGTTAGCAGTTTGACTATGTTATGCTTAAACTTGATTTTCTTCGTGTCTATTCTGAAGGAGTTCATTAGGCTTCTTGAGTCTGTGAATTGATGTTCTTTCAACAATTTTGGAAAGTTTTCAGCCAATACTTTAAAAAATATTTCTTCTTCCCCATTTCCTCTCTTTTCTCCTTCTAAGACTCCCAATTAGATATATGTTAGAACATTTGAAATTGTCCCATAAGTCTCTTATTCTCTGTTCTGTTTGTTCTGCATACTTTTTCTCCCTGTGCTTTTATTGTATTTCCTATTGATTTGTCTTTGAGTTTCCTGATTCTTTCTTCCACTCTGCCTAGTCTGCTGTTAAGCCCATCCAATAAATTCCTAACTTTAGATTTTGTATTTTTCAATTTAGAATGTCAAATTTATTCTTAGAAGATTCCATTTGTGGTAGACTGATACATTGATGATCCCCATGAATCATGTCTCCAGTATTCATGCCTTCGTGTAGTCCTTTTTCATACTGACTGCGGGTCATATTGCTTTGGCCAATCGGCTGATGAATGGATAAAGGTGTGGTATATATATATAATGGAATTTACTCAGCCATCAAAAAAAAAAAAAAGAAAACTTGCTATTTGTAATGATGTGGATGGAGCTAGAGTGTATTATGCTAAGTGAAATAAGTCAGTCAGAGAAAGACAAATAGTATATCATCCCACTCAAATGTGGAATTTAAAAAGAAAACAGAGAACACACAGGAAGGGGAAAGGAAAAAAGGGAGAGAGGGAAACAAACCATAAGAGACTCTTAACGATAGAGAACAAACTGAAGGTTGATGGAGGTGAGGTGGGCATTGGGGGAATGATGGGTTGAGCATTAAGGAGGGCACTTGTGATGAGCACTGGGTATTATATATAAGTGATGAATCACTAAATTCTACTCCTGAAACCAATATTGTGCTGTATGTTAACTAACTAAAATTTAAATTAAAAAGCAAAAATTGCTTTGGCCAATGGGATTTAAGAAAGCATGATAACAGAAGTTTGAAAATGCTGCATATTGGGGTTTACCTTCTTAGACCTAGCTTTAACTTCCTTGAAACGGAAAGGTCATATGGACAGAGATGCAGTCATATGGGTGACCCCAGGTAAGAATATCAGAAGAACCACTCAATTCACACACAGAAATCTGAGAATTAATGAATAGTTGTTATTTTAATCCACTAAGTTTTGGAGTGATTTGTCATGTAGCAATAGAAAACTGATATAGTATTTTTCTGTATGTTGGTTTAAATTATTCAACCTTTCAATCTTTCCCTCTAATTTCTGTAACATATTTATAATAGTTATTTTATTTTTTTTTAAGATTTTTATTTATTTATTTGACAGAGAGAGACAGTGAGAGAGGGAACACAAGCAGGGGGAGTGGGAGAAGGAGAAGCAGGCTTCCCACTGAGGAGGGAGCCCGATGCGGGTCTCGATCCCAGGACTCTGGGATCATGACCTGAGCCCAAGGCAGACACTTAACGACTGAGCCACCCAGGTGTCCCTGTAATAGTTATTTTTTTTAAAAAAGATTTTATTTATTTATTTGAGACAGAGAGAATGAGAGAGACAGAGAACACATGAGAGGGGGGAGGGTCAGAGGGAGAAGCAGGCTCCCTGCTGAGCAGGGAGCCCGATGCGGGACTCCATCCCGGGACTCCAGGATCATGACCTGAGCCGAAGGCAGTTGCTTAACCAACTGAGCCACCCAGGCGCCCTATAATAGTTATTTTAAAGTTGTCTGTGAAATCCAACACCTGTGCCAAGTTTGGATTTGCCGCTATTGACTATTTTTTTTTAAAGATTTTATTTATTTGAGAGAGAGAATGAGAGAGAGAGAGCGCGTGAGAGGGGGGAGGGTCAGAGGGAGAAGCAGACTCCCTGCTGAGCAAGGAGCCTGATGTGGGACTTGATCCCGGGCTCCAGGATCAAGACCTGAGCTGAAGGCAGTCGCTTAACCAACTGAGCCACCCAGGCACCCACTATATTTATTCTTGGTTATGGATCTTATTTTCCTTCCTTTGTGAAGGACTTTTAATATTTTTCAATTGTGTGCTAGAAATTGTATTTAAAAGAACTGCAGAGTGTAGAGTAAGTGTTGTTTTCACTCAGGGAGAGTATAGCCTCTGCAAACCAAGATAACAAAGTGTTCTCCGTTCTCCTTGGGTTTGCACACAGGTACAAAGGAACATTTTGGAATTTCAAAGTAATGATTTTTAAAAATATTTTTATTTATTTATTTGAGAGAGAGAGAGAGCACAAGCAGGGGGAGCAGTGGAGGGAGAGGGAGAGGGGGATGCAGGCTTCCTGTGGAGCAGGGAGCCGGATGCGGGGCTCGATCCCAGGACACTGGGGTCATGACCTGAGCCAAAGGCAGACGCTTAATCCACTGAGCCACCCAGGTGCCCCTTCAAAGTAATGATTTATTAGATAAACATGAGGTTACAGAGATTAATGATGTAACTAAAGATGGCTAGTAAGAGCACAATAGAATTACTGAGAACAACCTGAGTTAATCTCTGAAAATGAACACCCTCATACTTTAAGCCTGCTATCTTAAAAAATTCTAGAAACATAAGGATACATAAACACACTTTTCATTAGCTGACAGAACAATGATATCATCATATGTCACATAGATTCCAGAAGATTCCACTGCACACTTGTGAGATAGTGAGACTGAAGAAGGCAAATACTGTCTTATTATTATTATTATGAAAATATTTTGACTTCACCTGAAAGGGGATTTCCTGAGAACTGGCTGGGGTAGACTAAGAGGCGAACACAGAGATCAGCCACATGTGTTTATTGATAGAATTTAGAAATCCACTGGGGTCAGACTCAGGGTGGCTCCGTCTGCATTTTCATGGCGTCAGGCTTCAGAGAACTTAAAATGGCCATAGCTTTTCTCTTGGCTGGAACTTGGGCTTCACACAGCACAGTTTATTGTTGGTGCAGTAAACATAAACCCTTTCTCTCCTGGAGCATTTCTGACGGCATCTGCCGTGAAGATTCCAGCATTTTTGGGTGCCGCCTGACACACACAAAAAGAGAAATGGAGACAGTGTCAGCCCTGAGAGGTGGTATTAAAGCAGGTGTGATAGAGGGTCCTCAGTTTCCCTTGCCTTTGACTGTTGGGCTCCTTTTTCTCTCCTTCCCTTTTTAAAAATTGTGGTAAAATACAAAGAACATAAAACTTACTAGTTCAAGCATTTTATTTTTTTAAAGCTTGCTTGCTTATTTATTTATTTCTTTTTTTAAAGATTTTATTTATTTATTTGAGAGAGAGACACAGAGAGAGAGGGAACACAAGCAGGGAGGGTGGGAGAGGGAGAAGCAGGCCTCCCGTGGATCAGGGAGCCCGATGCAGGGCTTGATCCCAGGACCCTGGGATCGTGACCTGAGCCAAAGGCAGACGCTTAACGACTGAGCCACCCAGGCGCCCCTACCCCTATCTATCTATTTCTGTAATCTCCACACCCAATGTGGGGCTCAAACCCACGACCCTAAGGCCAAGATAGCATGCTCCTCCGACTGAGCCAGCCAGGCACCCATCAAACATTTTAAAGTGCGTGGTTCAGGGGCATTAAGTACATTCACAATGTTGTGCAACCATCACCATCATCTAGTTCCAGAACTTTCTAATCATCCAAAAGAGAAACCCTGCACCCCTCTCCCCAGCCCTGGGCAATCACCAATCGGCCCTCCTCTCTATAGATTGGCCTACTGTGGAAATTTTATGCCAATGGAATTATATAATATGTGGCCTTCTGTGTCTAGCTTCTTTCACTTAGCTTGTTTTCAAGGTTCATCTATACTGGCTATTTTTTGTTTTTGTTTTTGGCTAATATTCCATCACTTTCTTCATAATTTTACTTTTTTTTTGCCAAGGTCTATCATTACGAGGTGGCTGTACTTAGGTTTTTTTCATTAATTGTAGTTAAGTACACATAACATAAAATTTATCATCTTAACCATTTTTAAGTGCACAGTTCGGTGGTGTTAAATACATTCACATTGTGTATAGCCATCATCACCAGCCACCCCCATAACTCTTTTCATCTCATAACACTGAAACTCTTATACTCATCAAACAGTAACCCCCATTTTCCCCTCCCCTGGAGCCCTTGGCAACAACCCATCCATATTGTTGTTGAAGCCTTTCCTGTTCCGGAATCTTGACCCATCAACAAATTGCTAGGCTTACAAACACAGCTCCCAAAAGAAGTGTTCTGACAGTTTTGGGGGTGGGATGGCACCCATGACCTCAACCTAGAGGCACACGAATCTGGGACAGTTGCTATTCCAACCACAAGTTTTGCAGCAGTTAAAGATGAAATCTCTACTTGAGCCAAACAAGGACCTGTACCCTTCTCTTTGTTCTGTAAAAGCCCCAAGCCTGCTCTGACTCGAGTTTTCAGGGGCTCCAGCAGCTGAATGAAGCCTGGGACCTCTAGTTGTGTCGTTCAACCATTTTCTTTGGGCAGTTTCAAGCCCTGACTATTCTCTATTTCATTCATTCTTTTTTTTTTTTTTAAAAAGATTTTATTTATTTATTTGACAGAGAGAGACACAGCGAGAGAGGGAACACAAGCAGGGGGAGTGGGAGAGGGAGAAGCAGGCTTCCCGCGGAGCAGGGAGCCCGATGCGGGGCTCGATCTCAGGACTCTGGGACCAGGACCTGAGCCAAAGGCAGACGCTTAACGACTGAGCCACCCAGGTGCCCTATTTCATTCATTCTTAAGTTAATTGTAAGTTTCATTAATTTGTAACCTTTATTATTTCCTTCTTTTGGCTGTAGGTTTTGACCAGGTGTATTTTGTGATCGGGAGTAAGCTTTCTTTGAGATGATTTTTAGACCAATACAGGGGAGACTCACGGGGGAAATGTGTGCTTCAGAGGAAAACTCGCATCGTCCAGAGCAGGGGTTCTCAACTGGGGTGATTTCGCTCCTGAGGGGATGTTTGGCAATGAAATGTGTGACGACAGTTTTAGTTGCTGCAACAGGTGAGAGGTGCTACTGGCAATTAGTCGGTAGAGGCCAAGGATTCCGCTAAATATCCTACAATGCATAGGGCAGCCACAACAAAGAACTATCTGGCCCAAATCATTGATAATGCCAAAAGGTCAATAATCACCAATAGTGTCAATAGTCCTTGGTCTTGGTCGATCACAGTCCTCAGGGTTATCTGATTTTGATTATGTGGGAGTTATTTTACAACTCTATGGGCTGTTGATAAATAATAGTAGGGCAAAAATAATTATTTCTCTATACTTGCAAGTATGTTCTGTTGCAGAGAGGTTAATTTGACTCTCTCTCCCCTCCCCTGCACCACGGGGGGGAAAAAAGCCAGTTTCTATTTATGCTTTGATCCAGTTATAAAATCTGCCTTGTTCTCTCATTATGAGTTAAATAAAATCTTTAACACATGTTCATATGTATATATATATATAACATGTGTTAAATGCATATATATACATATATATACATATGTTAATATATACACACACATATATATGTGCCAGGAGTTTTTTTTTAATTATCTTTTAAAACTTCTTTTGAACCTTGAGCAAACTGCCATCACAAGAACTAGGTTCTGAAAAAATGTACTGAGAGAAATCTGATGTGTTATGGAGACACTAAGACGGCTAACTGGTGTTTCTAGACGGTCAAAAATGGAGCTTGGTGGAAAATTTGACCCATCACAGTAAAGAAAACCTATAAACTCTCCTTTTGTTTTTAAGATTTTATTTTTAAGTAATCTCTACACCTAACATGGCGCTTGAACTCACAACCCCACGAAGAATCACATGCTCCACTGACTGAGCCAGACTGGTGCCCCGAAAACTTATAAACTGTTCTAAGACAACACTGGTGGAGAAGTTTTCACTGATCAGTGAGGGTAGCTCCAGTATATGTTCCACCTGCCAGCTTAATAACCTTTGGAAAAACAGTAAAAGTGGGACGTGAAAAGGAACCACTGTCTCTGGAATTCTCTACAGCTCCCTAAATCTCAAGGATTTGTACTCACTACCATCTGCCTTTTCTGTGAAGGACTAGATGCTTTTCCTTGCCAGAAAGCAACAGTGTTTCCTGTGACTAAAAACAATTGTGGTTTGTCTTTCCTACTTGGGAACGCCTATCTGCCTTTCTAATGACCGAGGTGCTCTTTTTACTGGGACTTTAATTAGGGAATGGCCATTTTGCCAAAAATCGTACATCCTTATCATTCTCAAGCCTCAGAAAAAATAGAAAGAACTCACCATAAGTTAAAATTAAATCTTGCTAAACTGACAGAAGGCCCTGAAAAGCCTAAGTGACTCAGAGTTTCACTGTTCCCTGTTCCCCCCGCCCCGTGAATTGTAAAGGGCCATGAGAGCTTGCCCAGCTCTTTTTCCTTTTCTTGCTGTGCAACTGGATTAAGCTGGAACAATTTGTTGCCTTTTCACGTCAGGAGTCAAACCCTCGCTTTTGAACTCAGTGGTTGGGGATAAGTACACTCTTTCGCAAAACATCTGGTTCTCAGGTGGGGATGAAAAGAATTGCGTGAAGGAGCTGAAAAGATTGGTAAGCTAGATGGGCTTACTAGCACTGGGGATAGGTTTTATGCTATGGCAATTTCTAGAGAAACGGTCTGGAGGGCACTGGAGAAGTTCAGTGCAGTGCCTGAGTTTTCCATGTGCTCATTCGTGAAGTCATCCGAGCTGCTGACAATGTCACTAAAAATACTACCGTAGTCTTTTGACAATTCTAGGAGTTCCAGAAAACCATTGTCCATCATCAACTTGCATTAGACATCATTTTGCCATGTGAGGGAGCCACATGTGGAATTGTTGGTAATGCCTGCCACATTCACATTTCTCAGAAACCTTTCTGATGTGTGTGTGTGTGTGTGTGAATACATCCGCGTAAGCAAACCAAAGCATTTGTTGAGTGAACAATATAGTCTGACTTCTGGGACCCGTGAGTTTGCTTCTGGCGGCTTTTCCTGGGTATTCCCAACAGGACTCTGGTCCTGGGTGCACACTTTTGTTAGTGATGCTTTTTCTCCTGATAGGAATACCCCTCATTAAGTGTGCCCTATCATGTCTAACCAAGATCACTTTAAATAGGAAGCATTAATAATAATTCATGAGGTATTTTATATGTATTCAATGTGTCGATTTTCCCACCCAGCTCTGTCTACTGAAAAGATGTGGAATGAAGGACTAATTTAGTAGGACTGAATATGTCTAGCATCTAGATCACGGTTCTGAAATACCATTTTCCTACTTAAAAAAGAAGAATCAGAGCTTCTTGAAGAAATGGGGAATTCAAGATCTGGGCAGGAATTGTACAAGATGAGCCTAGAATATCTCGTTACACCAGATAACCACTTATGAACCAGTGAAACTGCTTTTGTCACTTAACAAAAGGACAAAGTCTGAAGTCACATCTTTCTGAAATTTTGTATTTGAAATCATATGGTCAGGACTGGAACATTACATTCTTTTCTGAGGAACCAGTCTTTCAATACAGAAAAGTGCCCTTGATTTCAGAGCCAAGGGCAGAGTGTCAGAGAAGGGGTTTTGGGATACGAAATTCCACATCTCTCTTAATTTTGTACTTTCCATGGAAATAGAACCCTGAATCCATTTCTGAGCCTCAGCCTGATGTTAATCCCTTTAGACATGAAGTCTATCAAACACTACTTCACAAAGAAAGACAGATACCATATGATTTCACTTATATATGGAATTTAGGAAATAAAACAGATGAACGTAGAGGAAGGAAAAAAAAGAGAGAGAAGCAAAACATTATAGACTTTTAACTATAGAGAAAAAACTGAGGGTTGCTGGATGGGAGTTGGGGGGGGATGGGCTAACTTGTTGATGGGCATTAAGGAGGGCACTTGTGATGAGCGCTGGGTGTTGTATGTAAGTGATGAATCACTAAATTCTACTCCCGAAACCAGTATTACACTATAAGCTAACTACAGTTTAAATAAAAACTTGAAAGAAAACAAAACACATAACTTCATTTACATTTTACCTAAACTCTGTCCCTCTCCTTAATCCTATAGAAACCTTATTTGTTCCTTCTTTTGCCCACGGTTCCTTTGCTGTGCCAAGTTAATATGTCTGATTCCGTCGGACTACAAGTGTGTCTCTTGTGGTGTCTATAAGCTGGACTTTATCACAAGGAAATGATCACAAACTAGCAGGGATATATGTACAATAAGGCTACCACAAGCCAAAGATGTGGCAATTTGAATTTCAGCAAGAATAAAGATTGCAATGTGTGAAAATTCATCAAATATATTAAAAACTATTTTGTCACATTTGGAGGATGATAGAAAAATAAATCATTATCTTGTGGATTCACACATACAGGAAAATCACCAAGCATTCATTCCGTCTTTCTTATATAAACTGTCCCACTGAGTAACCAAATAGTAGATGATGAGTGTCTTTATGATTTTAGTATAATAAATTTCCAGGAACCAGTGAAAATCATATAAAATAAAGAAGATACATTTCAGTGTGTTCTGTGTCTTCCCTCAAACTGATACTACTACACAAACGTTATTGTTGTAGTAGGTTGAGAAGAGGAAATTGAAACTGAGGAGGTCATGGAGTTAGCAAATGGTGGGGCATTCTGACCTGGGTTCTGACGCTTGTGCCTCTACCCTGTGGTGAGTGGTGGGTCAGGCATTTGCCGCAGGCAGATACGAGGCCCGTGGTCAGCTTGGTTGAGGAAATTACACATTCTGCCCCTTTGGAAATGTTAGGTGAAAGCCTTGATGTGGGCAGAAGCCTTGATGTGGGCGGATAGCGAGGCCGGGGGTTGTGGGATGGGCAAGTCTGACCATGGCCCGAATCCGGTTAGCCTTCCCATGGCTCCCTCACCTGGTAGTCAAGGCCCATCAAGACCTGGACCTTGAATGCTTCCTCAGTTTCCCCTTCGCCATGCCCCTAACCCACTCAATGTTGTGCCAGTTTTCTGAAGGTGCCACGTTCTCTCCCACAGCTGGACCTTTCTTTGCATAAGCTGATTTCTGCCTGGGACACCCTTCCTACTTCCTTCTCTTCTCCTTCCCCTTCCGATCTCAACATACTTTTCAGGACTCAGGGTATCCCATCAGGAGGACTCTCCTGGCCCTCAGACTGGGCTGGTCCCTCCCATGTCCACCTCAGATCCCTAGACCCCCTCTGTCACAGCTCATGTCACCCTGGGTTGTAAATGCTGTTCATTGTCTCCCCCAGGGCCATTGTCATTTATCTCTGTGGCCCTAGCCTCCAACACAGGGTCTGGCACAGAGGCACAGAGTATGTGAGTTTTTCTCTCTGGTTAAGGTGGTTGTGATCTTTACAAAGCCTAGAACATTCTGGGGACTATTTTGTGAAAGGCCCACGGTTGCCCTCTTCTTCCTTCTCCTGCGCACCCCTTCCATACTTTCTCACGTGCAAGGCCACCGGCAGCTGCTCCCTGAGAGAGCCGAGATGGACGGGGTGGCTGAGCCAGAAGCTCTGGATGTCGTGGTTGGTACCTAAGCTCTGGCACCTGCTGCGGGCGAGGGCTCCTTCTCTCGGTGTTTCCAAAAGGGCAGCCCATCCTTCCAGGCCTGGGGGTTCCGGGACCAAATCTCAGTCTCCACGCCCTGCCCCTCCCCGAAAAGGTCCCCGTTACCTGGAGTGAGCTGGGACAAGAGCAGGAGGGCAGCCAGAGTCAGCAAAAGGAGCTTCATGGCTGGAAGTGGCCCAAGGTGAGGCTGCAAGTCCGAGGCGACGGCAAAACGAATGGGGCAGGCTCCGGCCTCTCCGGCTGGAGGTCCCTTTGTTCGGCCGGACCAATGTCACCCGCACGTGCCCTCAGCCGCCCACGGCTTCGGCCCCCGCGCTCCCGGAGCCCAGGGTCTGCAGCCACACACTCCGAGCTGGCACGCCTCCTGCGGTCATTCGGTCAGCCGGGGGTGGGGGGGCAGGCAACCCGGTCCAAGGTCCTGCTACCCGCTCTAAACCGCCTGCACCGAGGGACCGCCAGGGGGCGCCACGCACGCGGAACGCAGAGGGGCCGGCGAGACTTCACCGAGGTGACGGGCCCTGCAGGTGAGCCCACCTGGTGTCCCAGGCAGAGGAAGTCCGCCCAGAGGCTTACGCTGGGGCTGAAAGTGAGACACATGGTGTGACTGGAGGGAAACCGGGAGAACGGTGATGAGAGATGAAGCTCCCAGCACCAGCCTGGCCGTGCCCTCCGCCATCCGAGTGCCAACTGCGCCGTGCACCTTACACCGCCGAGCAGGGAGCCCGATGCGGGGCTCGGTCCCAGGACCCCAGGATCATGACCTGAGCCGAAGGTAGACGCTTAACTGACTGAGCTGCCCAGGCGCCCCAAGATGTACTAAGTGTTAATGTTGAGTAATGCTAAAAGTGGGACCCTGGCATGTTCTGGACAACACAGAAGTCTCTAAGGCTGAATGCCATTGTGGTCTGGACAGCATCAAGATTCTACAAAGCCAACTGTGAAAAGAGATTGTTGGTAGTGGGAATGAGGGGCTCATTATGGCTTTTCCAGAAAGATACGCAGGCTGGGGTGCCTTCCTTAAAACATTTGCCTGGGTCTCCAACACCACCTTGTTGGGGGTGCTGGTGTTGTCAGAGGCAGCATCTGCCAGTGACCACAGGTGCACTGGGGGGAGGCCCGGTAGCCCACGTGGCACCTAAGGATGACGATGAAACCCCAAGAGTCATGGGCAGGCAGCCTGGTCTTTACCACAAACATGGGAGTGCCAGCCTCTGGGACTCCTCAAAATACAAACACTCTTCCCATTCAGGGTACCATAGATGACCCGAACTGTTTGTTCCAGACATTGCATTCCAGGCAAAAGTGAAAAGATGGGACCTATGTTGGCAAAAACATGACGTTCTGCACCATTCCATTTTCCCTGATTTTCAGCATCCAGACAACCACAGCATATGAGGACTGGGTGGATCCCGACAGCCCAGCTGTTCCGATCTGCTCATTGGTGAGACCGAAGCCCAGTGAGGGAATCAGTGTCCCTCCTAGGGTCACACTGCCAGTGGGTCCGCACAGGGAGCTGACTGTTTTCACTTCTCTCTCCCCCTCAATGCCCGAATCCTCCCTGACACAGAGCAGAGATGGTGGGGCCTCTTCTCTTAGAGAGAAAAGAGTTGAATAGACATAGTCTTCCCGAGGTCAGAATGAATGTCTTTCCTTCTCTACTCTTCTGCTCCCAAACTGGAAAACTACGTTTGAAAAAAGGAGCTTACTTAACTTACATTCAAACCACGGTAATAGTGGATCTCTAGACCGGATAATGCAGGACTCTGTAGGACATAGTAAAGACCGTGCATTTTTTTTTTTTTTTCTACGTATGATGTGGAGTCTTGGAGGGTTGTTTTTTTTTTTTTTTTTAAGATTTTTAAAATTTAGAATGAGAATGAGAGAGAGAGAGCACATGAGAGGGGGGAGGGTCAGAGGAAGAAGCAGGCTCCCTGCTGAGCAGGGAGCCCGATGCGGGACTCGATCCCGGGACTCCAGGATCATGACCTGAGCCGAAGGCAGTCGCTTAACCAACTGAGCCACCCAGGTGCCCTGTCTTGGAGGGTTTTAAGTTCAGTTATGAAAAGGGCTGACATATATTAAAAAAAAATCTTTCTGGCTGTTGTGTGATTGCTCCCTGCTGGTCTCTAAAAGACAAAAGTGGATAAGGGGAGGCATGTCAGCTCTGGGGTGTTGGTCCAGCTGTGGGTGTGGGGCAGTCGGGGTGGTGACTGAGAGGTCTGAGGGAGGCAGGCTGTTCCGGGCCGAGCACAACCGCTTGCTTGTCACTTTGTCAGACCAGAGACTAGTCCTTGAGCCACCTGGAGTGATGAAGCCGTTTTTGCTAACTTTGGCTGAAGACCTTGTCCCAGGTCTCTTCAGCGGAGGGAGAGCGTGGGCACTCCAACGCCTGGGAGGACGGGCTGGCGGGCAGCAATGTGAAACACCACTCATCTGGGGAAGAGGGAAGAGCTCCCAAACCCTAGGAGAGACCCCGCCCCACCATTTGCTAGCTCTATGACACCCCCAGCAAACTATTCGGCTCCTCTGAGTTTCAATGTCTCATGCTTCGGTTTAGAATAATAAATCAGGTTGAGGGCTCAACATGGAACACACTGAAATATGATGCAACAAATGTAGCCTCTTTGTTTTCTAAACCCTCATAAGAGGAGAGCTGGCACCGAGCCAGACATCTTTTCTAGGGGCAGGTGCCAGAACTTAGACGCCAAGTGTTACTTCCAGATTTTTCTGTCGGCGCCCCCAGACCTCCTCTCCTTGGTCAGCCCCAGGCGTTGGGGGAGGAGTTCTGGTGTGTGAGGAGAGTGGGGGAGGACAGGGAAAGCAGGAAAGAAGGGGGGCAATAGCAACCTTTTCTCACACTAGTCCCTGAAATCACTTGGCTTTTGCACCATTCACAGGTTCCTTAGGGAGGACAGGATCCCTAAGCACCACTGCCTGTCTGTGCCAGCCCCTGTACCCGAGCCTTGGAAAGGTTTTAAGTAGAGAAGAGTCCTTGTCAAGCTTGCCCAGCCCAAGGTGGTAGCACCAGCCCCTCTTTCCAATCTGACAGAAGCTTTTACCCCTGCCACCCTCGGCATATCTCCAATCTTTCCACAGGGTCAGAATGTGAATGGATGGCTTGCGTCTGCTCATGGTAGACACATGCGTGAAACACCACTCACCTGGGGAAGAGGGAAGCACCTCCAAATCCCGAGCTAGACCCTGTTCCACCATTTATTATTCTGTTTCAATTTACTCATTTCTTTTTTTTTTTTAAAGATTTTATTTATTTATTTGACAGAGAGAGAGCACAAATAAGCAGAGAGGCAGGCAGAGGGAGAGGGAGAAGCAGGCTCCCCGCTGAGCAGGGAACCTGAGGCGGGGCTCGATCCGAGGACCCTGGGACCATGACCTGAGCCGAAGGCAGACGCTTAATGACTGAGCCACCCAGGCGCCCCTACTCATTTCTTTTTTCCTTTTCTTTTTTAGAGAGGGAGAAAGATGGGGGAGGGGGAGGCAGAGGGCGAGAGAGGGGATCTTTTTTTAAAATTTTTTTTATTATTGTTTTTTTAAATGCTTTTTTTTTTTTTAAAGATTTTATTTATTTACTTGACAGAGACACAAGCGAGAGAGGGAACACAAGCAGGGGGAGTGGGAGAGGGAGAAGCAGGCCTCCCGCCGAGCAGGGAGCCCGATGCGGGGCTCGATCCCAGGACCCTGGGATCATGACCTGAGCCGA
>NC_138378.1:24012225-24035074 GCF_054177405.1 Leptonychotes weddellii | reverse complement strand
TTTTTGTTGTTGTTGTTTTTAAGATTGTATTTATTTGCGAGAGAGAGAATGAGAGAGAGCATGAGAGGGAGGAGGGTCAGAGGGAGAAGCAGACTCCCTGCCGAGCAGGGAGCCCGATGTGGGACTCGATCCCGGGACTCCAGGATCATGACCTGAGCCGAAGGCAGTCGCTTAACCAACTGAGCCACCCAGGCGCCCTCGCCACTTATATTTAATATAGTCCTAGGAGTCTTAGCCAGAGCAATCTGGCAAGAAAAAGAAATGAAAGTCATCCAAATCGGAAAGGAAGAAATAAAATTTTCTCTGTTTGTGGATGACATGATCTTATATATAACACATCCTAAAGGCTCCACCAAAAAACTTAGAAGCAATGAGCAAATTTGGCCAAGTTGCCGGATATAAAACCAACATACAAAAATCAGTTCTGTTTCAGTACGCTAACAACGAAGTATTTGAAAAAGAAATAAATAAAAACAATCCCATTTACAATAGCATCAAAAGCAATAAAGTATTTCAGAATAAATTTAACCAAGAAGGTGAAAGATCTCTATACTGAAAACTACAAGGCTTTGATAAAAGAAATTGAAGAAGGTACAAATAAATGGGAAAGTATCTCATGTTCATGGATCAGAAGACTTAGTATTGTAAACATGTCCATACTACCCAAAGACATTTATGGACTCAGTGCAATTCCTAAATCAAGAGTCCAGTGACATTTTTTTTTTACAGAAATAGAAAAAAAATCCTAAAATTTGCATGGAACCACAAGAGATCTTGAATATCCAGAGCAATCCTGAGCAAGGAGAACAAAGCTGGAAGCATCACACTTCCTGATTTCAAACTATATTATAAAGCTATCTATGGTAATCAAAACAGTATGAAACTGACATAAAAATGACACACAGACCAATGGAACAGAACTGAGAGTCAAGAAATAAACCACACCTATATGGTCAACTAATATTTGACAAGGGAGCCAAGAATATTCAACGGAGAAAAGATAGTCTTTTCATAAATGGTGATGAAAAAACTGGATACTCACATGAAAAAGAATGAAAATATCTTTCACCATTCACAAAAATGAACTCAAAATGGATTAAAGACTTAAATGTAAGACTTGTACCATTAAAATCCTAGAAGGAAACATAGGGAGCTCCTTGACATTGGTCTTGCCATTGATTTCATGGATATGACACCAAAAGCACAAGCAACAAAACAAAACTAAACAAGTGGGACTACATCAAACTAAAAAGCCTCTGCACAGCAGAAGAAATGATCAACAAAATCAAAAGGCAACCCATCCCCAGCTGCCATGGGAGTTGCTGTGAGGGTCACAGCTGCCCCCTTTTCAGAAGAATTGCCCTTGGCATGGGCATGGGCGCTGCCTTGCCCTGAGGGTTTTATCACCTTCCCCTCAGGGGCAGTCTGTCACCAGGACTGACCGACACAGAAATATATAAGAGGGTCTCCTTGCCTCAAGGCAGGACCAGCTCTGGTACAATTCACACTGCAGGTTCCCTGTGAGGTCAGGCTGAAGATGCTCTCCAGCTGGGACCATATCCTTGCTTAGCTCCTTCTCCTGTCCTGTCTTGTTCCCTCACCCTCCTTTTCCTGAGAATATTCCTGCAAGAAATCATGTGCACCCAAATCCCTCTTTCAGACTCTGCCTCCAGGGAAACTGGACCTAAAACAGCCTATTTTATTGATCAGAGAAATTTCAAGGAAGCTAAATGATATATGTATCACCCATTTAAAAAGGAGTAGACCTAGGGTATCCCCCAGATAGGTCTACTCCCAATGCCTCTGCTCTTAACCATGACAGGATCCTACCTGAAGTGCCTTGGTTTTCTTAGGTCCCTGGTTATTAGTGGGGGTTCAAATTGAAGGATCACATAGTTTTCTCCCAGACCCAGAATATATTCTAATTTGGAGGGAGGCCTTATATAGACAAGCTACTGGGCCTTCTTCTTTTTTAAACTTCTCTTCTGAGGTGTCTGCAGCTTTAATAAAGGAAGAGAAGTATGTTGAGAGATCTCACCAGAAGAAGAGAGCATGTTGTCCTGCTTTCAGTGTGGAGAGAAGAAATTTGAGATGATGAGCTGGAGGAGAAAAGACCAAAGAGACCAGGGTAGCTGTCTTCCAGTATTTGACATGGAGTTGTTTTTGGTTTCCTTCTCTGTAGCTGTTCGAGGGCAGAAATCAGGATGATGGTGAAATGTTATGGATGGTACATTCTGGTTCAATAGAAATAACTTCCTAAAATGACAGGAGTCCAAGGATGAAATGTGCTATGTTGACATGTACTAATTTTTCCGTCACTGGAAGTGTTTAAGAAAAAAGGTGAGGGTTGTTTAGAGTGAATTTTTGCTTTTGATACATCGCAGATGAGACAGCCTCTTAGTTCTGAATTCTAAGAATCTATGCTCAAAAACTTAAAAAAAAAAAAAAGGCTCCCTATTGTTGACACCAAGAATTTTCAATCTTCTTTCTAAAGCAGCAGAAAACTTTTTAAAAACAAAAACTTAAATGAAATTCCATGCATCAAACAGATCAAAGGAAAGACGCTCAGGTTAAAGCTGGAAGGAAGAAGGGAGGAGGGACCAAAGCCCTACTGTCTTAGCCTTCCCTCAGTTTTCTGATTTTGAAGCCAGAGCTAAGTCTAAGTTTCTTATATTTGCATTCAAGACTTTAAAAGTCCTCTGTCGGGGCACCGGGGTGGCTCAGTCGGTTAAGCGACTGCCTTCGGCTCAGGTCATGATCCTGCAGTCCCGGGATCGAGTCCCGCATCGGGCTCCCTGCTCAGTGGGGAGTCTGCTTCTCCCTCTGACCCTCCTCCCTCTCATGCTCTCTCTATCTCATTCTCTCTCTCAAATAAATAAATAAAATCTTTAAAAAAATAAAAAATAAAAAAAAAATAAAAGTCCTCTGTCTACGCAATTCTGCAACATTATTCGGTGCATGAGCTCCCGGCTGTAGCCAAGCAGTGTTTTTCATTGTTTCCAAATGCCAGCGGCCACTGCTGTGTTCACACCACCCCCCTGCCTGCAGTACGCTCTCACACCCTCCCCTCTGCCATTTCTCTGAAACCTGTCTTCCTTCAAGGCTCCGAAAAGATCCTCCACGAAGCTTCGCTGACCACCCTGGCCTTTGCCTTTGCTGACTGTCCCATGTTCTGTTCTACTGGAATATGGTTTTTGTTGTTGTTGTTGTTGTTTTGTTTTGTTTTACTTGGATGCAGCACAACTTTGTATTGTTTTTATTCACGTGCGCCATCCCACCTGACCACTGTGATGATAGATTTCCTGCTTTCTGCATTCCAGGCCTGTGATAGGATCGCACTTCTTGGCCCTCTTGTGGCTGGATGGGGCCATGTCACTGTTGTAGTCAGGGAGTTAGGCCCTGCACATTACGTCCAAGGTCCGGGCATGTAGGGGGCAGTCCAAGACCCACCAGTCTTGTCCTCTGCCATGGTGATCAGCAACAACTGAGTGGCTATCCATCGGTTTGGGTTCCTGAGTAAGAAGATGTGGAGCAGTGTCTCCAACCAGCCTGTGGTGGACACGCAGCACGAGTGAAAAATAAACCTTTGTTCTTATGAGCCACTGAGAGTCCCCCCCACCCCCCGCCCCATAACCTAGTTTATCCTAATACAGCTGGCTGTTAGGGGACAGTATCCTACACTATTTTGTATTTCTGATGCTCAACGGAGTACCTTGTTCATAGTAGATGCTTAATCAAGATCTGATTTATTTAGCAAACCTTTCTGAAGTGTTTTTGGAAGTTCATCTAAAAATGATTCCTTTCTATTTTCCTGCAGAAGTTGTAAGCATTTTAGGGACAGGAACCCCTTTAGATAATTCCTCTGCCACCATGTCCCGAGCACTGGTCCACAGGAAACTTAAAATGGCCTGCACTGGGGTGGGGGAGAGGTTGTGGGGTGGGGGCAGTTAGAGAAAGATATTCTAGGAGGGATGAAAACATGACCTGACCTGGACACAGCAGTGGTTAATTCCCAGGAAAGAAGACAAATGAAATGATGCAGTGAGAGAAAGAGCAGCTTCTAGAAAAGTCTGGGCCACAGTAAAGAAGCCAGTGAAGTCATCCTGGGAGGCGCAAGTGAGCTAGAGACAGGGATACCCTTGGAAACGTGCTCTGATAAATCTTTCCCTGGAGCTTGAACAGAAAGGTAACATTGTCTATGCTTCAGACACAGAGGACAGATCTGTCCTTGAGCCTGGATTCTGGGTAAACACTCTGGATCTTAGACTTGACATTAGTTTAGTTAGTTTGGAAATTTTCAACCTTGATTTGAAAAAGCACAGGGAGCTGAGAGGTCTCTGAATCACTGACAATCCCTGCCCCCTTTATGGAATACTGAAGGTGTTGACAAAGGAGGAGCCAGGAGAGGCGCAGGGCGGAAGGAGATCAACGGTCAAACGCTCCAAGAAGCCAAGGCAGATGAGAATTCATGGTAGATACCAACAGCGACCAGTCACCAGGGCTTGTCTGTATGTCAGACACTCTTCGACACCATTCTATGTGCTTTACAAGTATTACCTTATTCATCTTCATAGCAAACCTCTGAGCTCAGCAGTGTTGTCTGTGTATTAGAAACGAAAACTGAGTTTCAAAGAAATGAACTGGTTTGTTCAAAGTCACATGGATAGTGGTATATATATATACACACACATATGTATGTACACACACACACACACACACACACACATATATACTGCTGAATAAAATCTTGCCATTTGCAATGACATGGATTGAGCTAGAGAGTGTAATGCTAAGCGAAATAAGTCAGTCAGAGAAAGACAAATACCATATGATTTAACTCATATGTGGGATTTAAGACACAAAACAAACGAGCAAAGGGGAAAAAAAAAAAAGAGAAAGAGAGGCAAACCAAGAAACAGACTTAACTCTAGAGAACAAACTGATGGTCACCAGAGGGGAGGTGGGGGGGATGGGTGAAACAGGTGATGGGGACTAAGGGCACACTTACCAGGATGAGCGCCGGGTGTTGTACCGAAGTGTTGAATCACTATGTTGTACATCTGAAACTAATATGACACTGTAAGTTCACTAACTGGAATTTAAATAAAAACTTAAAAAAAGGTCACATGGCTGATAAGTGGTAAAGTGAGGATTGAAACCCAGATTTGTTTCGGTTCAAAGCTTTCATTTTTTTTTTTTTAATTCCTGCACACTGATCCTGGTGATAGATTGTCATACATCCTTTCAAGATACTAGAAGGAAAAGTGCCAGCATATCTGTTGTCATTGCTAATTACACATGGCACCAGGAGCCAGAGAGCTGGAATGTAATAGAGATAAAGACAAAGCCAGAAAATCTCCAAGCCTCATGTGGACCAGTAGTCTCATTGTCTTTCCCCACCCCCAAAGACTGCAATGAAGCAAAACGTAGATGGGAAGTGGTCTTTTTATGAGAGTCTCTTCTACTGCTGAAAGCCAGTGTGGATGGTGCTAAATAATGCACATAATGGATTCAGGTCACTCCTTCGTTAGGCCACTAGTCTGCTAATCAGCATCCACAAGAACAAGCATGCAGGGTTATGATGATGTTCTTTACTGGAGGAGAAGTAGATCTCGAAACAGTTTAGCGTAGGAGAAACTCTGTGCCTTTAAGGGTTCTTTGGATGTGCAAAGGAAGTCCCTTCAAGACTAAGGCTTCTGCATGAATGGGGCTCCCATGAGTTACTCTCCTCTCTCCCTCTCCAGTCTTTCACGACTCTAGAAACCATCTTCTTCCTCAAGAATGGAGGAAGTTGTGCCTTTGGTTTGGCCCTGAGCCTTGTAAACTCAAGTGGCACCTTGGGTTTCTTTTCAGCCACCCTTTCTGGAAGGAAAGGAAATGCTTCCAGTCCACAGGACTGATGTCCTCACTCGTGATCCTTAGAAGAAAGCCCCTTGTCAAAGAGCACTTTTTTCTTTCTTTTAGTTTTCTGTTTTGAGGATTGAGTTAATTATTTACAGCAAATTTGTCATTGTTGGTCTTAGGGAAGCCCTTCTCTTGTTTTATTTTTACTGATTTATTGATTTTTATCCCTACAATCAACTCCCATCCATGTCCTGCATAGGCAACTCTTCTAATGTTTTAATATGTACTTTTTTAGAGTGTATGTATTTTTATTTTACATAAATGGTTTTAGGTAATATATTTCATTCTGTTGTTTATCTTTTAAAATTAGCACTTGTTTTTGGAGAAGTCCCAACTTTACTCAGCTATAATTTCCATAAAATAAAATGCACCCATTTTAAGTGTGTAAATTTTGATGTTTTGACACCTGCGTATAGAACATTTTCGTCATCCTAAAAGTTCTCTCCTGTCCCATCTCAGTCAATGCCCACTCCTTTCACCAGCCCCAGGCAACCACTGATATGGGTTTTTTGGTCACTGTAGATTAGATTTGTCCTTCCTAGAGTTTTATACAAGTAGATTTACTCAGTATATTCTCTTTTGGTCTGGCTTCTTTCACTCAGTCCAGTGCTTTTTAGATTCCTACATACTGCGTGTAACAGCAATTAAAGCTTCTTTATTGCTGAGTAGTATTCTATTATATGGATAAACTGCCATTTATTTCTTTGCTACTGGATGGATATTTAAGTTGTTTCTACTTATGATAAATAAAGCTGCTGTGAAAATTTATGTATACTTTTTGGAGTCGACATAACTCTTTCTTTATCTTGGATAAATACCTAGGAATGGAATTGCTGGATTGTATGGTAAGTACGTTTAACTTTATAAGAAACCATCAAACTAAAAGAAAACCCCAGGGCGCTTGGGTGGCTCAGTGGGGTAAGCGGCCGACTCTGGATTTCGGCTCAGGTCTTGATCTCAGGGTCCTGGGATTGAGCCCCGCGTCGGGACCTATGCTGAGTGTGGAGCCTGCTTGAGATTCTCTCTCTTTCTCCCTCTGCCTCTTCCCCCCACATCTTTCTCTTAAATAAATAAATAAATAAATCTTTAAAAAAAACCCAAAACAAAACAAAACAAAACCCCCACCAAACTGACTTCCAAAGTGGTGATACCATTATAGTGAGCACTGGTTTTCAACACTCAGCCATATTTATTTGTGTGCACCTAATTCTCCAGCTTACGATAGCCCTCAGCATATTCCCTTATGGAAAGTGTGGGGATTTCTTTGGAACATGTACCCAGGTTTAAAATTTCTGAGTCACAACAAATGCTTACACTTAATTGGACTACACATCATTAGATCCTCCCCAGAATGGCTGCTTCCATCTCAGAGTAGGAGCCAGGTTTTGTAGGGCTTGCTACTCTTAGAATTTTGGGATTCTTGTCAAGAAGAACGTAAAATTACAAATTCAAAATTAGGTCCAAAAGTGAATATGTATTGAGAATGAGCTAAGAAATTACAATAGGGGGGCGCCTGGGTGGCTCAGTCGGTTAAGCGGCTGCCTTCGGCTCAGGTCATGATCCTGGAGTCTCTGGATCGAGTCCCGCATCGGGCTCCCTGCTTGGCAGGGAGTCTGCTTCTCCCTCTGACCCTCCCCCCTCTCATGTGCTCTCTCTCTCAAATAAATAAATAAAATCTTTAAAAAAAAAAAAAAAGAAAAAAGAAAAAAAAAAAAGAAATTACAATAGGTTACTGGGACCTTTTAAGATCGTTAGCTTTACTAACGTTTCCTGATTGCAACCTTGTTTGCCCTCCTTAGCTAGAACAATCTAGAATTCTCGGCACTCACAAGAGTCCAAGCAAGCGAGGGGCCCTGAAACTTCATGAGCTTCATAGTCACTCTGCCTCTGAGCCTCACCCCACCAGCAGTCCATGAAGGTTCCTCTTTTCTCATTTCCCTGACATTTTTTGGCATTATTCAGCTTTCTAACGTTTGCAGTCTATATCCAGTCCGCTGCCTGACTGTGTATGGCCCATGAGCTAAGATTGGTTTTTACATTTTCGAATCGTTGAAGAAAATGAAAAGAATAATATTTAGTGATGTGTAAAAATTATATGAAATTTCAGTGTCTATAAACAAAGTTGGATTGGAACACAGCCCACCCATTTGCTCACATGCTGGGGTCGCTTTTGTGCTACGAAGGCAGAGCTGAGTATTGCAACAGAGACTGCGCAGCCCGCAAACCCTAAAACAGTTACTATGTGGGCCTTAACAGAAAAGGTATGATGACCCCGGGGTCTAGAGGGTTCATTTTTCTTGGGGCCAACGGTCTTATTTCATATCAGAAAGGAGATAGTCCTCCTGTTGGTGTGCCCCGGTTTCTGCCCATTTTGATATGATAGATCTTTCCATTATTGTGCTAAAAAGCATTTGGCTCTTTTCTGATCTATCTGCCAGCCTTATGTATCCGTAAGCCATTACTCTACCTCCTTCCACTCCCAGACTCAGGGCCTTACTACAGAAATGCTTTTTTTTTTTTTTAAAGATTTTATTTATTTATTTGAGAGAGAGAGAGAGCACGAGAGGGGGGAGCGGGAGAGGGAGAAGCAGACTCCCCGCTGAGCAGGGAGCCCGACGCGGGACTCGATCCCAGGACTCCAGGATCATGACCTGAGCTGAAGGCAGTCGCCCAACCAACTGAGCCACCCAGGCGCCCCAGAAATGCTTTGTTTTTTTTTTTTTTTTAAAGATTTTATTTATTCATTTGAGAGAGAGAATGAGAGAGAGCACATGAGAGGGGGGAGGGCCAGAGGGAGAAGCAGACTCCCCGCCGAGCAGGGAGCCCGATGCGGGACTCGATCCCGGGACTCCAGGATCATGACCTGAGCCGAAGGCAGTCGCTTAACCAACTGAGCCACCCAGGCGCCCCCAGAAATGCTTTGTTATTGCTCATGTGCCCATGGGTAAATGCACTGGCGGGATTGCTCTGCTTGGGGCTGGAGTAGCAGGGGCGGCTTTATTTCTCACCGCAAATCTCTGGGTCAGCCGGGGTGGCCCTGCCCCGTGTGTCTCTCATTGTCTTTGGACCACGGGGGCGCGCTCTTCTCCCGGGGATGGCAGAGGCACAACAAGGCAAGTGAAAACATTCATCACCTCTTAGAGCCTAGGCTCAGGACTGGCACCTTGTCACTTCTGCCCATGCGTCATTGGCTGAAGCAAGTCAAATAGCCAAGACAAAAGTGAGGGAGAGCAAAGTGCATTCCCCCTGGGGTGAGACCTTACAAATGTGTGAGTTCAAGTGGGAGTAAAATTGGGGTCGATAACGCAATCTACCACATATTATAGGAAACACCACAACGGGAGCAAATTGGCCTTTCCTTTGGCACCTAGGAAGATGCTACTTGTTCTTCTCAAACACGCACTGTTAAAAGAAAGGTCTGTCGCCTCCCTGCTCATTGCACTCCACAAATGCTGACAAGTGAGTTTCCGGTGGTGATGGCCATGGGGCCATTAGGTATTTCCCTCTGCTTCTGCCCTCCCCTTACTAATGAACCGCCAACATCGTAGGGTGTCCTCATTGCTGGAGGGAACCCAAGGAACACAGAAGTAGCCCTCCTTTTCTGTCTCATTGCTCTCTCTCTTTTCTTTTACCAGACATGAATTAATAGTAAAAACATTTTCCCCCTTCTCGGCTCCCCAGTTGTATTATAAACTTCCTCAAAGGCAAGGCTGTGTCCTCTTTTTGTTAATGTCTCTTCCCCCCTTATCCTGGCCTCCTCTGGAAGTTGCAGACAAGGTAGGTGGTGTAGTCAGTGGCCAATCCACCAGTGTGGTTGACTACTTGCCCGTCTGTCCAATCTTCAATGACTGTTCCCTTTCTGGTTCACTGATCATGAGTCCGCCATGCTCCTCGGGGCAATAAATACCAGTCTGGACTGCCCAGAATGGAGCCCTCTTCCTGTCTTGCCAGCCCAGAAGCCTCCAAGCCTCCTAATCTCCCCCTGAGCCCCCAGCGTCCATGAAGCTCATTCTCGTGGTTTTGACTATTACCCTGCTCCTGGTCCAGGTCACCCAAGGTAAACAGGATCTCTCCTAAGGGGCAGTGGGTCATGTTCAGGGAATTCTAGGGTCTCTGACAGCCTGGGCTAGGAGAATGGCAGGCTCCACAGAGGCCTTTGGATGATCTCTGTAGCCAAGGGAAAATTTGAGTTGTCTGGTTCCAACTGATCTTGCCAGTGCCATTACTTGACACTCTGATCTCCGGCTCGCTCTGGAAAAGTGGAACATGATGATCTGGGCAGAGGGCATGTGCAAGAGAGAGATTTGGATGTGGAAGACAGTAAAAATAGGTACTTTTCCAAAAACAGTGTGGGGGAGGATTTGAATTTTGATCTATTGTTGCCTCCATGAAAATGGTTCCTGAATTTCTGATTGAGGATTCTTTTTTAAAATATTTTATTTATTTATCAGAGAGAGAGAGAAGGAAAAAGCACAAGCAGGGAGAGTAGCAGGCTGAGGGAGAGGGAGAAGCAGCCTCCCCGCTGAGCAGGGAGCCCGATGCAGGACTCGATCCCAGGACCCTGGGATCATGACCTGAGCTGAAGGCAGATGCTTGACCGACTGAGCCACCCAGGTGCCCCTCTGAGGATTCCGATTCCATTCTCAGGCAACCTCAGTTTATCCGGGCTACTTTAGCTTGTAGGTTCTGCAGAGCAGCTGTTCCTGATTATCTTGGCTGGTTAAGACCAGCAAAACGGCCTAGGATGTTGTGGAGAAGGGAGTAGGACATTCTTGGGAATTTTACCGATGCCCTAGAAGATGTCCAGATGGATTTATTTCAGATTCCTGTCCCGTTTCATTGATATGGTCAGAGAGGGTACTGAGGGCAAAGGGGAAAGGGAGCTGATACGGGACACCTGGTTACACTATACTATGGGGGAGACGAAACCATGGAGAGAGGGGGACTGCCTGTCTCCCCCAAAGGAGCTGGCCAGGGAGGGGAAGCTGCCCAATAATAGGTCCCAGGCCACGGAGTGGGGAGGACTTTGGGATTGTGACTGAGGACACAAATGGGAGAAGAAAGGATAATGGCCCATCATCTCTCCTAAATCTGGAGGATGCCTTGTAAGGGCTTCTTCCCCATATATGTCCTGTTTCCCTTACTACTGGCTTCTCTGCTGGACTTTGACCTCCCCCTTCCCCCAGCCCTCTGCTTTATTTCAAGACTGACCCTGCCTTCTCCTTTTTTTTTGTTCTCTCCTTCCCTTTTGATTGCAGCCATGTATTGCTGGGGTAAGTTGGGAAGGTGCAAAACAACGTGTGAACAGAATGAAGTATTCCATATATTATGCACAGATGAAGCTAAGTGTTGTGTAAACCCCAAGAATGTACCTGTCAAAACTTGATCCTTGGGGCGCCTGGGTGGCTCAGTTGGTTAAGCAACTGCCTTCGGCTCAGGTCATGATCCTGGAGTCCTGGGATCGAGTCCCGCATCGGGCTCCCTGCTCAGCAGGGAGTCTGCTTCTCCCTCTGACCCTCCTCCCTCTCATGCTCTCTCTCTCTATCTCATTCTCTCTCTCAAATAAATAAATAAAATCTTAAAAAAAAAATCAAAACTTGATCCTTAAGTGCACCTGGAAGCCTGGGGTAAGCTGTATAGTCTGACCCCTCTAGCCCAACGTTGAGTCCAACATCATTAGAGCCCACAGTTCTATTAAATCATTCTTGGCTGTACCATTTGCGTCTGGCAGTTCGGCCTCATTATACTTACAAATCAATAACAAAGGAAAGTGTGTGTGCAGATTAGGGAGAACGGGATGGACCAGTAGGTCGTAATAATCTGTTTTGCAGACGCCCCTAGCCTGCTGGCCCATAGCTCGTCCCAGATGATATAAATGAAGAATGTTCGTTCCATCCATTTGATTCTTGTTTTCTAGACCAGCACTGCCAATAGAACTTTCTGCAGTGATGGAATGTCCCGTCTCTGTGTTGTCCAATATGGTAACTACCAGCCACAGGTGGTTATTGAGCCTTCGAAATGCGGCTAGTGAATAAGTGCACAGAGTGACCTGTTGCATCCTTGTTTGTAATGCAAAAGCAAAACCCAAAAGCATTCTAAATGTCCATCAGTAGGAAAATGAAGTATCCATGCTAATGACGACTATGTCTCACCTAAAAAAGATGATGTAAACATACCTAACTCCGCAAGACATATTGTGGGATGAAAAAAGAAAGACATCCCCTGAAATGGAAAACAAAACATCAGTTTTCTGAAGGTGTGTATATATGTATAAAGTCAGCAGGGGACAACAATGCAGATGCAGATCATTTGTTTTTTAAATCATTCCATAAATACATATTATGTGATTTTTATTAATATCTTTTCCCCTGAAAAGACATTAAGCTCCATGAGGATAGAAAAGAAAAAGAAAAAGAAACGTGGCTAGTGTAACTGGGGAACTGAGTATTTAATTTAATTTAATGTAATCTATACTTATGTTTAGATAGCTAAGTGTGGGTAGTGGTTATCATATTAGACACTGTAGCTTTAGGCTCTTGAGATACAGGCTGCTTCTTTTTCTCTACTTTCACTCCAAAAGGCTGCAACCCTCCCTGGATAAGACCTGCAAATCTACCCTGTTAGGGACTCCAGGATCGTGTCTCATCATTTTCTTCAACCTGCAGAGAGAGCTGGTATCAGGCCCCATGTGGGTTCCTGCTCCATCTCTTTCCTTTCCTCCCAGTTGGGGCCACATGATATTGAATTGTGGGCTAGTCTTTTTCCAGGACTGATCCTGAACTGAGACAATGGGTATCTTCCCATCACCTACTCCCTCTCCAGTCCCTTCATATGAGAACGCTAAAACTGGCCTTAGCCGTATGGCTTGCCTCCGTCATCCCCAGCGCACCCCTCTGCTGTAACTTCCAGCCTCAGTGTCTAAGTCTTAATGAAAGTGTCAAAGGAAGAACACTGGATTCAGAATCAGAAGGTCTGGATTCAAATCCTTGACCATATATCCGCCGCATGATGCTAGGCAAGGCATTTAACCTTCTCTGTTTTATCTTCTCATCTCTAAAGTGAGGATTCATCCCACCAGAGGCACAAGGCTGTTGTAAGATTAAATGAAATAACAGGTAGGAAATGTCCAGCACAGAGGCTAGCACACATTTGATTCCCGTTAAGACTCCGGAGGCCCTCCTCTTCCCTTCTCGTATCAGGTCCGCCATCATGGCCCCTTGAGTCTTCCTTGGCAATGCCGTTGTACAAACCCTACTATTACGCTCTGCTCTCTTGGCTCAGTCCCTCCTTGGTGTCTTTCCTCTTCTTTCTCACACCGGATAATTCCCGCCCCACCCCACCCCCAGGTTACTTGAGCAGGCATAGAGAGTGAAAAGATCATTTTCTTTCTGCCCAGTTATTGGAAGGAGAGCCAGGACTTTGTATTCTAAATCCTGGCCTTCCTTTGCCACTGGGGAACTGAAAAAAAAATGTATGTGTGTGTGTGTGTGAGAGAGATAGAACAAGTTTCAGGGGCTGCCCTGAAGACAACTCTCACCCCCCAATCTTTGTCAGAGAGACCCAGGCACAAGGAATGCAGTTAGACAGGATTATCTCAGGAGGCGTGGGATGGAGATTTCAGCTTCAAGTTCAGGAGAGGAGTGGCCTGGCGTTTGGCGGTGTTGAATCTCCGCACAACAGGGAGAAGAGATGGGGGTTTGGTTCCCAGGCTGTTTGATAAAGCGCCCCGAGGTGCTAAGTCCTTGGATGGGACCGCCAGCATGGAGACAGCCACTGTGATGGCTGTGGTCCTGGGAGACACAGCACAAGCCTCCATGGCTGGGCCTGTGGTCAGCGGGGAGGGCCCTGGTGAGCAACAATTCTCCAATGCCCAGAGCTGCCCGATGAATGGCTGGTGGAATTCATCAGCAGTAGCCCGAGCATGAAGAGCAAGAGAACTAGAGATCGTCATCATGAAGTAAGGAGCAGGTTCCTCCTCATTTCCCAGAATCATGGGGTCCTAGTAGGATCAAGAGGAGGAAGGCAGAAGACCCCAACAGTCACTGACATTGGGCATCTCCCCAACTTTGTAAGTGGCATCTTGGAGCTGAATTTAAAACGCACATAAATAAAGAAAGCATTGGCTGAGGCTTGAGCGTGGTGGCGCCTTCATGACTGGTGTGTGGCTATTAACGTGTTAACGACTCTCAGAAGCAACCCTCTCACCAGCACCATGTCATGGCACATTGCTTGAAGCAGGACGCAGTCGGGGACATAGTGGTGTAGCGGCATCTCCAGCTGCCAGCCCCTCTATCATAGCCTCGCCACACTTGCATGCAAACTTGGCCTCATATTGCCTCTCTCAAGCCAAAGCCCCTCATCTGGATACTTTTCCTGCCTCACTGGGAAGGCGAGGAGAAGACGTGAGTACGTGCAAGTCAAAGAAGTCTGTCGAAGGCTGTGATTTTTTTTTTTTTAAAGATTTTATTTATTTATTTGACAGAGAGAGACACAGCGAGAGAGGGAACACAAGCAGGGGGAGTGGGAGAGGGAGAAGCAGGCTTCCCGCGGAGGAGGGAGCCCGATGCGGGGCTCGATCCCAGGACCCTGGGATCATGACCTGAGCCGAAGGCAGACGCTTAACGACTGAGCCACCCAGGCACCCCGAAGGCTGTGATTTTATGGTGTTCGTTTCTTCCACCTTCTTGTCATATATTTTTTAAAGATTTTATTTATTTATTTGAGAGACAAAGAGCAGAAGCAGGGGGAGGGGCAGAAGGAGGGGAGAGGGGCCAGCAGAGTCCCCACTGAGCTGGGAGCCTGACTCAGGGCTCGATCCCAGGACTCCGAGATCATGACCTGAGCTGAAGTTAGATACTTAACAGACTGAGCCACCCAGGGGGTCCCCCTTCTTGTCATATTATTAACCTCACAGGTTAGAGGGAGGGTTCGCTGAGATAGAGTAAAAGTACGTGGCCTGTGTGGGACCTGCTGGGAACTCGATCGCTAGCACTTGCCTCCCCCTCTGCACCATGGGATTCAGGCTGCAGGGCATGGGCAGCCTTTCAGGAGCTGAAAAATGCAACTGTGCAGATTTCAGGGGGTGGGGGGTGCAGGTCTTAGAGAACTGGCCAGGCCGGGCTGTACCGTGTGGGAGGCATTACCAAGGCTGAAGCTATGGTCTGTTCTGGTCTTGGCAGGATCCGGGAGATGCCACACAGTTCCCAGGGGCCAAGTTGGCTCTCTGACCAAGGTCTGCCTCTTTCCCTATCTCCTGGTCTCTTCTCCCATGGTGGCTTCTCCCACACTGGCCACGTTGGCAACCCGTGCCCCCTGCTGCCCACTGCCCTTAGCCTTGGCCCGGTCTCCTGGCTTAACAGAAAATCACCAGGCAACTGTCATGCTCCGGAGTCAGAGCACGTAAGGGCTCGAGGGGCACCGTGGGGCTGAACTGGACAGAACTCTAGGCCCTGGCACTTGATGGTCTGAGAACAAATACACATGTGCACATGTACTCAAGAACATACAAACAGGGCGCCTGGGTGGCTCAGTTGGTTAAGCGACTGCCTTCGGCTCAGGTCATGATCCTGGAGTCCCGGGATCGAGTCCCGCATCAGGCTCCCTGCTCGGCGGGGAGTCTGCTTCTCCCTCTGACCCTCCTCCCTCTCATGCTCTCTGTCTCTCATTCTCTCTCTCAAATAAATAAATAAAATCTTTAAAAAAAAAAAAAGAACATACAAACACACACCCACCCGATTACAAGTCTACACACAAATGACATGCAAGTATAAACATACTCACACATAAATATTCAAGTACTCACATATACAAAGTACCCACAAATAACCCGGGCACACAAAATATACATAAAATGCACAAAATGTGAGCATACACAGCTATGCACAAATTTACACATACACACAAGTACATATAAACACAATGTAAGGCAAATATAATCTCAGATCCCCAACTAGAGATGCGCTATAGCAATTAACCCATCTTTTTCTGTTTCTCCTTATCTCAGTCAAGGCTGTTTCTCTGAATCATCCCATGCTTCCTGGCAATCTCTGTCTACAAGGATTCATAAAGGGGCTTATGAAATATTGCAAAGAACTGTCGCAAGGCGGGGCCTGGAATCCCCGGAAAGAACTTCTGGTCTGTTACAATAATAAAGCAGATCTTTTTTTTATAAAGATTTTATTTATTTATTTGAGAGAGAGAATGAGATAGAGAGAGCATGAGAGGGGGGAGGGTCAGAGGGAGAAGCAGACTCCCTGCTGAGCAGGGAGCCCGATGCGGGGACTCGATCCCGGGACTCCAGGACCATGACCTGAGCCGAAGGCAGTCGCCTAACCAACTGAGCCACCCAGGCGCCCACAAAGCAGATCTTTCTACTGCAGGCAGGAAGTGTCAGGTGTGTTATGTCCTCACTAAATACTTTCTGTGGATTCGCTCATCTGGTCCTCCTTAATAACCCTACGAAGTCAGTATGATTATTACCCCATTGTACAGCCAAAGAACCAGGTTCAGAGTTGATAACATTTTCTAAGGTACTACAGGTAGCAGACGAACTTCAGAACCCAGGCTTGCCAACATCCTGCTCTGCTGTCCGGTCCCGTGCCAAGTCCTGCAGACGCTGGATGACATCCTCAAGGACATCCAAGCAGCTCCGTTCCCAGCTCTGGACCAGATAGAACGCCTGGGATCTCCACTGCCCTTGCTGAATATTTTCTCCTTTTACCCCCTTTCTGTTTGTGCTCTGCCGGCGACAATGCAGGCCATGTGATGATTTCTCCCTGGAGGAGAAAGAGCCTCCTTGCTAGCCTTCCCTTGCTTGCCTCTGCCTTGGCAATTATCTTCAGTCTGGACTGCCAGAGTGATTTTTCTAGGCTAAAAAAAAAAAAATCTGACCATGCCCCCACAGTCCTCTCTAAAAGATCTTACTATTCCCCATGGCTCACAGGACGGCTTCCCCAGCCCTGAGCATGGCATTGAAGCTCCCCGCCCCCCACACGTGGTGGCTGCCTCATGTCCCTCCGGGTCTCCCCTTCTGTTTCAAACATTCACAACCACAGCCGTGTGCTGACCATTCTCCTGACTTCCCTCTGCGGAAATCGGCTTTCTCTCGTCCGTTCTTCTCCCCACCCAGGAAGCCCCGGAGCAGTTCATGTCCTCTGACTAAGCCTCAGTTTTGTTAGATGTGAGTTGGAGGTTTATGATTGCCCCTTCTGATGGTAATAAAAAAGATAAGTATGAGGATGACGATAATAATGATAATGAAAAACAACAATAATAATAATAAATAATTATTCAACACCTACTATGTGTCAGGTACTTTGCTAAGCAATTTACAAAAGTTATCCATCCCATTTAATTAAATCAGAGATAGTTCTGATCTGTATTTTATCATAGGATGCTCAGGAAATTTACCTCGCTCGGGGTCAACAGGTATCAAAAGTCAGGGCCAACACTCAAATTCAAATCTGTGTGAAATCAAAACCCATGCTCCATTCCTGGTATTCTAGGATTCTAGAATTCTCTTCTCTCTTCTCCTTTCATAGTTTCTGAAGTGCTGCCAGAAGCCCAATCCTTATTCAGCTTCTTGAGATCCTGGACCGAAGGGACACAGTCCATGTGCTTTCTCTACACTCTGGAAGGACTTGGGTTACTACCCCATTAGATCACTTCTCCCAGGTCACTTTCTCAGTGTATGTTATTTATTCAGACCATAGGTATTTATTAAGTTCCTGTGATGTGCTGGGTGTGTCAGAGGTTGTTAGCTCTTCCCCAATACCCTTCCTTCCCTTCTTCTTAGTAAGACTACCCCTGCATTTTAGCTAGCCATGGTTGCCCAGAATAAAGAAAACCTTTCCAGCCTACCCTGCAGCTAGGTGTGGCCATCTGAATAAGTTCTGGCCAATGCGCTGAAGTGGAAGAGGTGTGTGCAGATTCTGAGTGGCGTCCCTTAAAGGGAAAGGCGTGCACTTCATTTCCCTCTTTCTCTTCTCTGGCAGGAACTGGGACAGCCCTCTTGGGTCATCAGACAAAGCTGCCTGGGCAGGATGGCAGAGTGCCAAGCTGGGGGCAATCTTGCTCCCTGCCGAATCAGGAAGCTGCTTGACCGGATTTGTCCATAAGAAAGAAATCAATGTCTATCTTTTGGAATCTTTGTTTGGGGAGAATGTCTGTTCAAACAGTTGAATTAATATCCTAATCCAGGTGATGTTATGGGCAGTGGGGTTACAAGGCAAATTTCTGACATTCTAATGGGGGAAGACACAAAGATTAACCATGTAAAATAAAGTTGAAAAGAGCAGATAAATCTAAGCAGGTCATGAATCAAGTTATAATGACATGGAGTGACTGTAGGTGGGAGTACCCTCATCTAGGGTGACCAGGAAAAGCCGATCCAGGAGATGACATTCGAGATGAGACTGAATGATAAACAGGAGCCGGCCCTGGAAGGTCTGCAGGAAGAACTTTACAGGAAGAACAAATAGCAAATGCTAAAGCCCTGAACTGGGAACTAGACTGGCAAGTTCAAGGTTCAGAAAGACATGCCCATGTATCCTTCTGTTAGAAAGTTGAGAATAAGTATTTTTTAATAGATATTCGTGTATTTTTAAAAATATAATTTAAATTTATTTATGAGAGAGAGAGCAAGAGTGGGAGTGGGGGGATCGGGAGGGGCAGAGGGAGAGGGAGAAGCAGACTTCTGGCTGAGCAGGGAGCCCCACCGACCTCAGGACTTGACATAGGGCTGGAACCCAGGACCCCAAGATCAAGACCTGAGCCAAAAGCAGATGCTTAACCAACTGAGCCACCCAGGTGCCCCCCAATATGTATTTGTGTATTAATTAATTAGTTCTCTTGTGGGTCTTGAGAGGCCAATGGGCTTTCATCTGACTGTCTCCTCAGCAGGAAGGAAACCCACTGTTGGCATGGGTGCTGGCCAGTTTCCCACACTCTCATCTTGTGCTTGGCTACATCTGCTACACACTGTCCTTTGGCCTGGCTGATCTCATATAAATCCTCTCCTGCTAGAATTCACTGCCCACAACCCTGCCAATAAAAGTGAGGCTCATCCCCGCTGCAGAGAACTCTATTTCCCTCCCCTGCTGCAAGGCCACCTCCTTCTCCTGTGACCTGGCAGCCATGAAGTTTCTTTTCCTCTTTCTTGTCATCCTTCTGGCCATGGATCCAGTGCTCTCAGGTAACTTGGGTCTCTCTCAAGTGTCTGGGATCTTGGTCATGAACTTCTTGCTTTCCTCTCCCCTCCACTGTGGGCAGCACAAAACTTTTCCTCCTTTGATGGGGCTTTGGGAGGTTTCCCCAGGATCAGCTCACATCCACATCTCTGATTCTTTTTTGCCAAGGTCGTGGGATGGTAGCTCTTTGGAGCACCTGACACTTAAGGGCAGGGTGGTGTTCTGGTGGGATCTTGGGAGAAGGTATATGGGTGACAGGGTTGGGTGCAGATTGGGAACCTGTTGGGGGCTTTGGGGCATTAAGATTAGAGGCTGAGGGTGAGCTGTGATGGGGAGAAACACTTTGGGGTTGGAGTGGTAGGGGGAAGATTAGGATGAGCTGGAGGTAAGGTGCTGGGCTCCCCTGATGGTTTGGGGCAGGTTGGGGAGCGGATGGGATTTTGGGTTGAGTGGAGGTGGTGCTGGGGGTAGACTGGAGCTTGGGCTGGAACTGAGAGTTGGTACTGAATAGTGCAGGGTGTCTGATGACTGCAGCTTAGGATTGAGGTTGGTGACTTGATTAAATTTGGGTTTGGCTTAGAGTTCAGGCTCAAGGGGCATTGAGTTGGGTAGGGCTGGGAGTTCTACTTAAGATTGGACTGGGTTCTGAGTTTGAATTGGGGGAATATGGTTAAGGAGGATTGGAGATTGGGTTGTGGCTGGACCCAGGTGAGCTTAAGTTAGGACCAGGCTATTGATTAGGAGCTGGGTCTTTTGAAATGAGGGTGAATCTCCTCCAACCCCTAATATCACAGGTGAAGTTTATTGTCCTTTCCCCATCATTCCCAAGCTCCATTAGGGGAGATCTTCTTTGGCATCAACTGATCCCAAAGTTAGGAGTAGCAGGTTGGGGGATGGGAAGACAGAGGGTGGGATGCCTGAAAAAGGCTTTCCTAAAAGCCTTGGAGTTCCCAAATCTGGAACAACTGTCTCAATTCCCTCCCCTCTCAAAATCACTTCTCCCTTTCCTGGGACTGGGTTCACTGTTAGTTACTCAACCGTCTCCCTTTCCCCCTTGCCCTGTTCCTCCTCTGCCTCTTCTTGTCTCGCCACTTGAGGGATACTAACATCTGCTTAATGGTTGTTCCTGTGCCCAACAGCAGAGTGTTGGATGGATGGAAAATGCCGGTTGGTGTGCAAAAATGATGAAGATAGTGTCATACGCTGCGCAAATCGTAAACGGTGCTGTGTCCCTAGTCGTTACTTAACAGTCCAGCCAATGACAGTTGAAAGAATGGAACCCTGGACCGTTCCTCACACGCCCAAACCAGTAAAACAAAAGACCAGATCCAGACCTGGCAGTAGACATTATGGATAGAAATGGCTTTGTTTCAGGTTCCTTAGCTCCCACATTCCATTAAAACTCACAAATCTGTTTCTTGTGTCCGTCAATCATAAGGAATGATGCTCCAAATGTATTGAGGGCGGGAGGGGTGGCTGATGGCAGGATGGGGGTTAAGAGGTAGCAGAGAGACATTGCTGGGGCTTGGCCACAGCAATGGGATGATAGTTACAGTCTTGAAGACAGTTCCTCATCTACCAGCTGCAGGAAAGTCTATTGGAGTGGGTTGAGGAGCACATCCGGGGAAGCCAAAAGACTTAAAGGCACAGCTGGTACCAAGAGCGGGGGAGAACCGCTGGGTGGGAGAGTTGCTCCATCTTGGGGGTGAAAAGGCTGGGGGTGGACAGAGACCGAGTAGAGCCCAAATCCTTGGGTTTCTACGGAAGTTGGTTGAGATGCCTTTTGATGCTGGAGGCCCCACAGCCCCAAAGATCAGAAGATTTCCAAGTGCTAAAAAAAGATAAAGCACATGAACTTACCCACTTATAAATGAGTTTGTTCACTCTTCAGTTCTTCCTTTCTTTCATGGATTTTATCATTCTGTCACCCCAGCTCTTCCACTCACCACTGTCAGACTCTGCTTATATCCCCCTCCACGCTTCAGCTTCCCAGCTGTGAGGTTGGAACCCTAGAATCTATCTCAGGATTGTGGGAAGCGGGAGAGGAGATAATGGAGCTCACAGTGCCCAGTACATTGTGAGCCCTATAAATGTTAGCTGTTGCTATTATTGCTCATTGATTTCTTCAAGTATTTAAGGAATATGTGTGCTGTGTGCCTTCCAGCTATTCCCCATGGGGAATATTCGAGAATTCTGATCAAGAATCTAGAGGACCTGGGTGTCTTCCTTGCTTTGTTATCTCAAATCCTATTCTCTGGGCCCCATTCATCCAACACGGTTGTTCACCCCTGAACTGTGTTCTCTGCAGTGAGGTCAGATACCAGGAGTGCTCTGTAAAGCATGGTGCGTGACATAGAGACGGATAGAAGGGGTTCACTCTGATCCATGGAGATAATTTGTTCTCAGTTCATTATTTCTGCTCTTAGACTCTGGGAAGAGAGACATCTCTTCCTCTGATCCTGGTCCTACTCTGGGCATCCTCTGATTATGTCCTTCCCCATGGGGTTAGGAGTCAATGGGGGCAAGTGGGATATATCCATTTGGAGACGGTGCCCTCCTCTCCTTCCAAGACCATGATTTGAGCAGCTGGAGCCTGGAATTCCCTGCCCAGAGAACACTTGTGCTTGCTTCCAGGGACCACGTGGGCTTTCCCCTGGAAGATGGGGCCCACTATGTGTGCACCTTAGGCAGGAAGAGTACCAAGGGACACTCCTGTTTGAGGTGCGGGGGGCCAGCTTGGATGTTCAGGCTGGAGTGTCCATGTCTTGCATGAAAGAGTCCTCACAGTGTGGGGCAGAGTTGGGGATGAGGGAGAAGAGAGCTGGGCTGTGGGCTGAGCCAGCTCCCCTCATGCCACCTTGTTCCTGCATAGAACTCTGAAGAATCCAAGCATTATAAATTCAAATCTGCTCTTTCATGTCATTATGAAGGGCTATTTCACAAAGGGCCATGGGATAGATTTTATTTGTCCCACTTGTTAGCTTGATTCATAACTGTTAAATATGCAGACATACGGCAGATGAGCCTCCATTTGCATTCCTGCACCAGGACCCACAAACTTTGGGTTGGGCCTGGAATTTGGATCGTGCTCTGGTTCACAACCCATCTCCAAGCTCCCTGCAGAGGCAAGGGCTGCTGCAGCTGTGCTTTCCACATTCTCGACACCTGTGCGATTGGGGGAGACTCTTAGGCTGCCCAGCAGAGCTACCTGGGCCCCGAGGCCCTGGGTAAGACCATCCAAAATAGTTCCTCACTGGCTTCTCTGCCTCCAGGTTTTCTTTGCATTGGGGTCTATTATCAGAGGGATTCTTTCTAGAAGATTCATCTGACCATGTTACTCTCCTGCTTAGATGGCTTCTTTTTTTTTTAACAGATTTTATTTATTTATTTGACAGAGAGATAGAGAGCACAAGGAGACAGAGAGGCAGGCAGAGGGAGAGGGGGAAGCAGGCTCCCCGCGGAGCAGTGAGCCCGATGCGGGACTCGATCCCAGGACCCCGGGACCATGACCTGAGCCAAAGGCAGCCGATCAACCAACTGAGCCACCCAGGCGCCCTAGATGGCTTCTTTTGCTCCCTCCTGCCCAGGGTCGGGTCTGAAGGCCTTGGTGGCCCAGCTTCATCGCCCATGACTACTGCTTATGGATCAACCCTCTCCAACCTTGCTTTTTTTTTTTTTTTTTTTTTTTTATTCTTATGTTAATCCCCATACATTACATCATTAGTTCTAGATGAAGTGTTCCATGATTCATTGTTCGT
>NC_138378.1:24001776-24012125 GCF_054177405.1 Leptonychotes weddellii | reverse complement strand
TTAATAATTATAATACTAGTAGCTATAATAATAGTTCCAATTGTCACTCCTTATGTGTCAGGCACTGTGCTTGCTGTTCATGGGCCTGAAGTCATCCCATTCTTGCAACAACCCTCTGGGTTTTTTTTTTTTTAAAGATTTTATTTATTTGTGCGAGAGAGAGAGGGAGGCAGGAAGAGGGAGAAACAGGCTCCTTGTTAAGCAAGGAGCCTGATGTGGGACTCGATCCCAGGACCCTGGGATCATGACCTGAGCCAAAGGCAGACACTTCACCGACTGAGCCACCCAGGCGCCCCACAACAACCCTCTGATTATCCCTATCTTACTGATGAAGAAACTGGGACCTAGACAGGTGGTATAATTAGCCAAGGTCACACAACAGTAAGATAGAGCCGGGATTCCAACTAAGTTCTGATTGGCTTCACAAAGTGTCAGCCTTAAGCAGGGATGACTCATATCACATTATTATATAATTATCTATTCACAGCTCACTTCTCACCAATCCCCCAAACATACACATACTGGATGGAAATGCTCGGAGGTTGAGACAGCGTCTTATTTGCATCTGTATGCTGGGTGATGCCAGGTTCCAGGAATCAGCGTGGGGTCCTTCCTGGGCTAGAGGGATTGGAGGACTGTGGGATCAGATATATATGGCTCTGGCTGGCAGTGACAGGAAGGAGGCAGAGCAGCTCCGGGGGCTTTCTCAAGTTGGTTCTCTTATTCACCAGTTAGTTTGCTCTCAGAAGACATAGATTTCATAGTGTGGGAGGTGGTCTGGGGACAGTCGAAGGGTTCCCCAGTACTGGGGCCTGTTCTTAATGTCATGCCCTCACCAAATTCATTCATTACGAGAAACTCAGTCCACAACATTAAGAATCTCCTCCGTGCTTAACACGTGCGCACAGAGACAACCCTGGGGCGTGATAGAATGGTGAGGAGAGAAAAAGGCTTGGAACTCACCATCGAGCCATGTGAAGTTTTTAGAAAGCACTTAACCCCATGTCTGAGTCTCTGGATTTGGGGTCTGGGCATGTGAAATTTTGAAAATTCCCTCAGATTATTCTTTTGGTAGATAAAGCTCCACCCCTTCCAAGTCCCCTGCCAGATTTCCTTCGTTCCTAATAGCCCCCAAACTGTGAGACTCTCTGAGCTGGGCAACTTCCCCTTATCTTCCCATTTCACAGGGGGGAAACTGAGGTCCAAGGAGGAACCGTGGCCTACGTTCATACGTAGGTTCGAGACAGTGCTGGGATTAGTAAACAGTCTTCTCTGATTTCTGGTGAGGGGGCTGAGGGGATGTGGAAGGGATATGACGTAGATATAGACAGTGAGTGGTGGCATATAGTGACATGGGGCTGACGGGAGGCCAGGAATTGGGAGCTGCAAAGCCCCTGACAAAACTGTGAAGCCCTTTTTTGGGTGCCACAGCCTCTCTCCAGGGGGAAATTGAAGCAGATTGGTCCGCCTGATCCACCTTCTCAGAAGCACACTCCGACACCCCTCTTTCGGATGCTAATCTCACAATGGCCCTTCTTCTCAGGGAAGATGGAAACGAATCTTATCTCTGGGGGATAAGCTTCTCTGGTCAAAATTACATGGAGTAGATCCTTTTTATTCAATGCAAGGGCTTAGGATATCTGTGTGTGTGTGTGTGTGTGTTTGTGTGTGTACATCAGACTTCGTGTTAAACCCATTTGGACACAAGAGACCCTATGTGCCTACCACCAAGTTCAAGGCCTGGCAAAGACTGGGTGTTGCTAACTGTTGGTGGAATGAAAGAGAGGCCCATGAATGCCAGGTTCAGAAGTTTGGGCTTGATGTTGAAGACAATAGAGGGCCATGGTTCCAGCTGTTATTATCCAGGGAGGTACCAACCTTTCCCAGCCCCGTCTCAGTGTGTGGAGAAGGCAGCTCTGTACCTCAGAAAGAATATGGGCTTGGAGCCATAGTGAGTGGAGTTCGAGGCCTCGCTCTGCCTCTAACAGTTACGGGGCCTTTGCCAAGAACACTGTCTCTCTGAGCCTCCGTTCCATAATGCAAGAAGGAAAAATAGAGACGTCTACTTCAGAAGGTTATAGTAAGGAGGGCATGTATTGCATGGAGCACTGGGTGTTATACCCAAACAACGAATCATGGAACACTAGATCAAAAACTACTGATTTACTGTATGGTGACTAACATAATAAGAAAAAAAGAAGGTTATAGTAAACATTTAACAACTTAACATAAATCAAATGGCTCACAGTGGGTGATTTGCAAATGGTAATGGTCATTATTTTTATTTCTCTTTCCAGTCAAAGGATCATTCCTGTTTCGGAGACCTCAGTCCCAAGGGGGAATAATAATAATATTAATGGCTAACATTTACTGAATGCTTAATCTAGACTAGCAACTGTGTCTCTGGTTTCTAGGTGTGCACAGCCTCCAAAAAAAAAAAAATCTCTGGTTACCACCGAAGGACTAATGTCTGTCTAATTTCAAGGGACTATTCCCAAACTAATAGTTCATAGTTGTAGCATAGACAGAAATGGGTCCTTCAGAAAGGATCTTTATGTGACAATGAAAACAACATTTATTTAGTTAACATTTATTTAGTGCTATGTGCCAGTCCCTATTTGCTTTCCATTTATTAAGCTATTTTTTAAGATTTGTTTATTTATTTGAAAGAGAGAGAGGGAGAGAGCATGTGAGTGAGCGGGGGCTGAGGGAAAGGAGAATCTCAAGCAGACTCCCTGTTGAGCACGGAGCCGGAGGTGGGACTCTGATCCCGCAACCCTGAGATCACAACCTAAGCCGAAACCAAGAGTCAGACACTTAACCAACTGCACCATCCAGGCAGCCCACCATTTATTAAGCTATTAACACAACTCTAAGTGTTAGGGACTATTACAGTCTACGCTCTACAGATGAAGGAAGGGTAGAAGAGGGAAGTAAAGAAATTTGTTAAAGGTTACCCAGCAAATAAAGCAGGAGCTGGGATTTGAACTTGAGGTTTCTTGACTTCATTTCCTGTTCTTTTAACCCCTGTGTAGCTCCTTAGGTTATTTTATTTGTGTTCTAACTTATTTATTTCAGCTTTATTGAGATATAATTGGCATATAAACATATAAGATATTTAAATTGTGTATCTTGGCAATTTGATTGCGAAAGGGTCTCCCCCCACCCTGTCTAGTTAATTCCTCACATCCATCACCTCACAAATTTATCTTTTTTTTGGGGGGAGAATATTTAAGATGTACTCTCTTAGAAAATGTCAATTATGCAATAGAGTGTTATCATCTATGCTCACCGTGTTGTACATTAGATCCTCAGACCTTATTCATCTCATAGCTGTTTGTGCCCTTTAACCAACCTCTCCCTATTTCCCCCACCCCACTTCCGGGCAATCACTTCTCCACTTCCTGTTTCTATGAGTTAGACTTTTTTTTTTAAGATTACATATATGAGTGATACCATGCAGTATTTGTCTCTGTCTGGCTTATTTCAGTTAACATAATGCCCTCAAGTTCCATTCATGTTGCTGCAAATGGCAGAATTTCCTTCTTTCTCGTGGCTGAGTAATATTCCATTATATATTTATGCCACGTCTTCTTTAGTCATTCATCTGTTGTTTCCCCATGTTTGCTATTGTGAGTAATGCTGCAGTAGACATGGGACTACAGATATCTTTTTGAGATTTTGTTTTCATTTCCTTTGGATATTTGCCCAGAAGAGGGATTGCTGGATCATATGATAGTTCTATTTGTAGTGTTTTGAGGAAAATATTGTTTTCTATTGTGGCTGCACCCATAATATTCCCACCAACAGTGCACAAGGGTTCCATTTTCTCCACACCCTTATCAATTTTTTATTTTGAAATAATTGTTGATTCATAGGAAATTGCAAAGATAGTACAGAGAGAGGTCCATGTACCTTTCATGCGGTTTCCCCCCCAAAGATTATATTTTACAGAACTATATAGTACGATATACAAACCAGGAAACTCATATTGCTGCAGTGGGTGTGCATACTTCTATGACATTTTATTACAAGTGTAGTCATGTAACCACCACTATGATCAAGATACAGAGCTGTTCTATCAGCATAAAGATCTTCCCTCTGCTACTCCTTAAAAAAAAAAAAAGATTTATTTATTTCTTTTAGAGAGTGAGTGAGAGCCAGTGTGGGAAGGGGCAGAGGGAAAGAATCTTCAGGCAGTGCCCCTTCATCCCGCTGAGCGCGGATCCCAATGCGGGGCTTGATCCCACAACCCATGAGATCATGACCTGGGCTGAAACCAAGAGCAGGATGCATAACCAGCTGAGCCCCTCAAGCGCCCCCCTTCTGCACAGCAGGAGAGTTTCAGCAACACAGATTCTCTTCCTGCCTCCACCCTCTGCCACAATCCTTAACCTTTGGCAACCACTGATGTTTCTTATCTCTCTAATTTCTATCATTTTAAGAGTGTTGTATAAATGGAATCATATGTAATCCTTTGAGATTGGTTTTTTTTAGTCAGCACTATGCTCTTGAGATCCATCCAAGTTGTGTGCATCAATTTTTTTTAATCTTCAAAAAAGATCATTCCTTTTAAATCTGACTAGTTCCAGCCAATGCATTAGAGCAAGAAAGAAATTAAGGCATACAGGTTAGAAAGGAAGAAATGAAACTATTTGCAGATGTCATAATGGTTTCTGTAGAAAATCCCAAGGAATTTACAAGCAAAAAATCTAGAACTAATAATTAAATTCAGTAAGGCCACATACAAGATACAAGATAGATACAAGATACAATATACAATACAATATACAAAAATTAATTACATTTCTATATACTATCATTGAACATGTGAACACTGAAATTAAAACTACAGTACCATTCACAATCACTCCAAAAAATATAAAATGCTTAGGTATATATCTGATAAAACATGTGTAGCAATTGTATGCTGAGAACTACAGAATGTTGATAAAAGAAATCAAAGATTTAAATAAATGAAGAAACATACCATGTTTATAGATTGTAAGATTCAACAAGCAGGAGGCGCCTGGATGGCTCAGTGGGTTAAGCGTCTGCCTTTGGATCAGGTCATGATCTCAGGGTCCTGGGATTGAGCCTCACATCAAGCCCCACATCTGGCTCCCTGCTCAGTGGGGAGCCTGCTTCTCCCTCTCCCTCTGCCCCTCCCCCTGCTTGTGCTCTCTCTCTCTCTCATGTGCTCTCTAATAAATAAATAAATAAAACCTTTAAGAAAGAAAAGATTCAACAAGCAAAGATGCCAATTCTCCTCAAATTGATAGACACTCTTAATACAATTTCTATCAAAATCCCAGCAACATTTTTGTAGATATAGACAAGATTATTTTGTCTATATCTTGCCTGTAGAGAAATCCACAGAGGAATGAGAATAGCTAAAACAAGTTTGAAGAAAAAGAATAAAGCCAGATTTCAAGGCTTGTATAGCTAAGGTAATCAAGACCGTGTAATATGCGTGGAGAGATAGCATATGGATCAATGGAACAGAATAGGAAATCAGAAATAGCCCCCCATGTGTACAACCAACTGATTTTTCAAAATGTGCAAAAGAAATTTAATGGGAGAAAGATATGTTTTTCAACAAATAGTGCTGGAGCAATTGGACATTGGAAAGAAAGAAAGAAGAAAGAAAGAAAGAAAGAAAAAGAAAGAAAGAAAGAAAGAAAAGAAAGAAAGAAAGAAAAAGAAGGAAGGAAGAAAGGAAGGAAGAAGGAAGGAAGACAGAAAGAAAGAAGAAGGAAGGAAGGAAGGAATAAGGAAGAAGGAAGGAAGGAAGGTAGGTAGGAAGGAAGGAAGAAAGAACCTCAATATAGACCTCACATCTTATATTAAATTTAACTCAAAACATAAGACATAAAAGTATAAAAATTCTAGAGAAAAATGTAGGAAAATCTTTCAGACCTAGGGCTAGGGTGAAAATTTCTTAGACGTGAAAACACAATCCACAAAAGAAAAAAAATCAATAAGTTGGACTTAATCAAAATTTAAAATGTTTGCTCTGGGAGAAGGACTGTGAAAAGGATAGATGGAAAGACACATGGCAGACTGGGAGAAATATTTGCAAGCCACATATCTGACAAAGGACCTGTTTCTAGAATATAGAAACAACTCTCAAAGCTCAACAGTAAAAACCAATCAAATTAGGGACACCTTGGTGGCTCACTTGGTTAAGTGTCTGCCTTCAGCTCAGGTCATGATCTCAGAGTCCTGGGATGGAGCCCCGCATTGGGCTCCCTGCTCAGTGGGGAGTCGGCTTCTCCCTCTGCCTGCAGCTCTCCCTGTTTGTGCTCTCTCTCCCTCACTCTCTGTCTCTCTCCACCCCGACAAATAAATAAATAAAATCTTTAAAAAAAAAACAATCAAATTAGAAAAAAGACATTTCACTAAAGAGGATATACAGATGACAAAAAACCACACAAAAAGATGTTCAACCTCATTAGCCATTAGGGATACGTGTATTAAGACCTCATGATATTCCACTACATAACTAGTAGGACAGCTAGAATTAAAAATAGTGGCAGTACTAAATGCTGGTAAAGAGGCGGAGAAACTGGATCTTTTACACATTGCTGGTGAGAATGTTAAGTGGTACAGTTCTGGAAAACAGTTTTTGCAGTTTCCTTTTAAAAAAACTAAATATACACTGTCCATGTTACCCAGCAAATGCAGTCCTGGGCATTTATTCCAGAAAAATGAAAATTTAGTTCTAAAAACTTATAGATGAAAGTTCATAACAGCTTTATTTATTTTTTAAGGCATTCTTTTTTTTTTTTTTTTAAAGATTTATGTTTTTAGACTGGTTTTAGGTTCACAGCAAAATGGAGAAGAAGGTACAGAGAATTCCCACATACCCTCTGCCCCTACTCCTGCATAGTTTTCCCTGTTATCAACAGCTCCCCACGGAGTGGTGCGTTTGTTATAACTGATGAAGCTACACTGACATACCATTATCACCCAAAGTCCACATTTTATCTTAGGGTTCACTCTTGTTGTACATTCTCTGGGTTTGGACAAATGTATAATGACACGAATTGATCATTGGAGGATCATATAGAGTAATTTCACTGCCCACCAATTACTCTTGCTCTGCCTATTCATCTGTCTCCTACCCCAACCCCTGGCCACACTTTTTTTATTGTCCACACTTCTTTTTTTTTATTGGCCACACTTTTTATTGTCCCCATAGTTTTGCTTTTTCCAAAATGTCATATAGTTGAAATATACAGTATGTATGGAAGCCCTCTCAGATTGGCTTCTCTCACTCAGTAATATGCATTTAAGATTCTTCCACGTCTGTTCATGACTTGACAGCTCATTGCTTTTTAGCACTGAATAATATTCTCTTGTCTGGATGTGCCACAGTTTATCCACTCACCCAGTGAAGGGCATCTTGGTTGTTTACAGATTTTGGCAGTCATGAATAAAGCTACCATAAACATCATGTGCAGGTTTTTTTTCATGGTAAAGACTGCTTTATTGGCGGCTGTTGGTATAAGTCAATATACCATGTGCTGGAATTCCATGATCCTCCTGAAATAGATTTTGTTTCTCTGGAACTTTATTTTCAAACTGCCTGCATGAAGCAGTTCTTGTGCAGATTTTTGTGTAGACATAAGTTTTCAATGTCTTTGGGTAAACACTAAGAAGCACAATGAGTGGATTGTGTGGTAAGCATATGTTTAGTTTTGGAAGAAACTGACAAACTGTCTTCCAAAGTGGCTGTGTCAGTTCTCATTGCCATCAGCGGTGTAGGAGAGTTTCTGTGGCTCCACATCCTTGCCAGCATTTGGTGTTGTCAAGTGTTCCAGATTTTGGTCATCCTAATAGGTGTGCAGTGGCATCTCATTCTTATTTTACCCTTTTAGGTTTTGACTACGCTCCCTGACTCCTCAGATCTATGTTATTGTTAAGTGGAAATTAACTATGTGTGTTTTGTTTGTTTGTTTTGGCCAGGCAGACATCACACCCTTCGATGCATGGGAAACATGGGAGTCTGTAGACCCTCTTGCAGAAAGACTGAACAGCCCTACCTCTACTGCCTAAATTATCAGCCATGCTGCCTACAGTCCTACATGAGGATAAGTATTTCTGGCAGAGAAGAGAAAAATGACTGGAGCCAACAGAATCGCTGGCCAAAAATATCTTGAGTGCTGGTGATCACCATCTTTAACCTGCTGTCAAGATGCCCTATTAAAATTCATGCACCCGCCACCCTTGTCTGTCTTTCATCCATTGGAAATCATGGTGAGAGACTGGGATTTGCGTGGTGAGATATCTGTCCCATTCTGGATCCAGCCCTGTGGGAGAGAAGGCTAGAAAACTGTAAGGACAAGAAGAATCTAGACAAACCACGGAAGATGGGGAGGGAATGTCTTGAGACCACTGAGGGAGAGTTGAAGGGTTTGGGTAGAACCATGACTTCATCTGTGCTATGTCGGGCTCAGAGGGGGCCCGGGGCTAGTGGATGGATGCACAGGGCAGCGGGTGGAGGTCTTGTAGACAAATATGTCTTAGTTTATGGAAGAACTTCCTAACCAGCTGTTGTAAGGTGAATAAGTTGTCCTGTCAGGGTTTCAAGCTTGTGAGGCTGGAGGTCTTTTTGGTGATTATTGAGGAAGAAATTTGAACATTAGATGCTATTGTTCTTTTCCATGATTGTTAAGAACTTTTAATTCCAGAAAATCTAGGAGGCTTGGGCCCCTAATTACCACCAACACTAGCTTTTTAAGGTCAAATTCTAATTTTACTTTCTATGTCTTACCTCCACTAATATCTTTTTTCTTTCTCCACCTTCAGTTCCAAAATCTGTCAAAAGGAGAGTAGCTACATTTGCTGATTATCTTTCTCCATCCTCTGCCCCTCCTCAACCTGGTATAATTTGCTTCTGGGCTTATTATTCTATTGAACTGGCTCCGGCCAAGCTCACTGGCGCACCTCCTTTTTGAAAGGTTCATGGATGTTGCTCAACTTGCATCTCACTCTGCCTCCTGGTAGCATTTCCAACCGGAGTTCATTGTCTCCCTAGAAATCTGAACTTGGTTAGCTTCTGCGATTTCAGTCTTTCTTTGTTTTCCTCCTAACTTCCAGGCTGCTCTTCCTCCATTACCTTTTGGAGTTTCTCTGCTGTCCTTTGCCTCATTGCATTCCTCTGGTGTCTCTCTTCTCTTGTGAGAATCAAAACCCTCCACATCCCTAGGATAAGGCTGAGAGTTCTGTAGCCATGTCAACAAGTAAACAGCTTGAGAGCTTTGAAACCTTTCTCATCCCTCAGTGACAACTTGCTTCGGTGAATGCACCTCTGGAAGCCAAATCATCAGTGACAGCGTTATGCTTTGAAGGTCAGACAGTCGGCGCTGGATTCGCTTCAGGGTCTACGCTTCTAAGTAGTCATCAACCCCTCTCCACATCTGTAACCAACACCACTGCCCCCAGGATCCTTCCCTCAAATGCTGTATAAGTTCAGCACTTTGTTCTGCTTAATGAGCCTAATGCATGACCTGACCGGCTTGGCTTTCTTTATTTAAGAAAACAATCGTTTCAGCATTTGGCTTCAGACATGAGTGTCAGTCTCCTCCTTTGACAATTCTCTTCTCTTCCTTCCTTCTGTACTGTTGCCCAGCCTCTCATAACAACAAACCTTATGAACTGGACAAAATTGGTGGTTCTGGACCTCTGTTTCTGACAGAGTCATGACCTAAGAACCCAGATGAACCTTCCCGCTGAGAATATCTAAAATCATTTATTTAAAATATACCAAAAAACCCCCTTCATAAGTATCCTTGACTTTCAAAAAAAGTAAAGAATATTAAGGCCAAGTGAAACCAGGTGCTTTTTTGAAGGCAGTACCTGAGACTGCCTTTTGTCTTGAAAGCATTGCTGTATCAGGTGAACTTGAGCTTTCATTTCCGTGGCTTTGGCCAGGGTCAGGTGTAGGCAGGGGAGAGGAGACAATGCCTAGGGTCTGAAAAAACGGGAGTCTCGTAGGAGACTCCTACTTAAATCTCAGTCCTGAAAGTGTTACACATGCTGTGTAAAGATAAAACAGATACAATATTCGTTCTCCTTCACTAGGTGTTTTTCAAGGAAAATTGTCTGGTCTTGAACCTTGGTACTCAGTATACAGAAAAAAATCTCTGCTGAAAATTTACAACTTCAAGCTGGCTTTCACACAGTCTTTCTCTTTTTAATATTCTTTTTTTTTTTATTCTTATGTTTTTTTTTTTTTTAAAGATTTTATTTATTTATTTGATACAGAGAGAATGAGAGACAGAGAGCATGAGAGGGAGGAGGGTCAGAGGGAGAAGCAGACTCCCTGCCGAGCAGGGAGCCCG
>NC_138378.1:23976585-24001276 GCF_054177405.1 Leptonychotes weddellii | reverse complement strand
TCAATGTGAGACAGGAGTCCATCAAAATCCTAAAGGAGAACACAGGCAGCAACCTCTTTGACCTCAGCCAAAGCAACTTCTTCCTAGAAACATCGCCAAAGGCAAGGGAAGCAAGGGCAAAAATGAACTATTGGGACTTCATTAATATTCTTTTTTTTAAAAAAAGGATTTTATGTATTTATTTGAGAGAAAGAGAGCATGAGTGCATGTGAGAGAGCACAAGAGAGTGAGCACACGAGTTGGGGGGAGCAGGAGGTAGAGGGAGAAGCAGACTCCCCACTGAGCAGGGAACCTGATGCTGGGACTCCATCCCAGGACCCTGAGATCATGACTGAGCGGAAGCAGACGCTTAGCCGACTAAGCCACCCAGGCGTCCCAATAAATTTTTTTAAAAAGAGAGAGCTGGAGCTCCTGGGCAGCTCAGTCGGTTAAGTGTCTGCCTTCCGCTCAGGTCATGACCCCAGGGTCCTGGGATAGAGTCCAGCATCCGGCTCCTTGCTCAGCGGGGAGCCTGCTTCTCCCTCTGCCTGCCGCTCCCCCTGCTTGTGCTCTCTCTCCCTCTGGCAAATAAATAAATAAAAACTATACAAACATTTATTTAAGTAATTTCTGCACCCAATGTGGGGCTCGAACTCATGACCCCAAGATCAAGAGTCGCACACTCTTCTGACTGAACCAGCCAGGCGCCCCTCTCACATAGTTTCTTGGTATATGGATGGTCCGGAAAAAAAAAAATCAAGCTGATGATTTAGCTTAAAGTTGTCCCAAAGTAGTAGTGGCAAAGATGTGTGACAGAAACAAATGAAGGAACAGACCTTTAAGTCATGACTCAACTAATATACTCAGATTAAGTTCCAAGGAAAATGCATAGCTCAGAGCCCCAAATCACAAAGACCACAAGGACATAAGGCACTATGAATTTAGGCCAGTTGAAACTGCAGACCAGAGATCCAGACTTCAAGGACTTCAAGTATCAGAATTATTAGAAACAATAATTTTAAGAGTAATTTGAAAAAATAAATTCATGAGATTTGAATTTTCCATCATCACGTGGGTATTACCTGACCCTTGTGAAGAAGCATTCCAGTGCTGGGTGGAAACGGTATATTCAGATCAGAGACTCAGTAGATCTGGAAGGTATAAATAAACTGTAGGAGCAGGTGGTTTAGATGCCTGTGTTTTACTGGCTCTCCTTCATCACACACTAATGATGTCACAGAGAATTGTTATGTGTAGAGAACAAAGGAGGAAAAGGAAAGCCAGGTCTGCGGAGTGGCTTACACCATATGCTAGCACTGGCCAGAAGTGATGCATTATAGCCTGATTTAGAAGTGGTCCTGAAATTGCACAGTGAGTAAGGGAAATCCTTTCTGTAGAAGGAGGGATGGTCCAAGGTGTGGATCCATAGTGATTCATGGACAGTGATAATGGATTGACTGGTGGACTAGTCAGTGTCTTAGAACAAGATTAGAAGTTAGGTGAAAATGAAGTGTGTGGTGGTTATGTGGGTGGGCCTCTCTGAAAGGGGACAGGGTGTGTAGATATTTTTATGCCATCAGAGGGAGATAAATAAAGCTCTCAATAACCAAGTGGACAAAATGACCCATCAGGAAATGGGCTTATGAAGCCAGCCTTTCAACAGCTTCTATTCCCAACCTTGAAGCAATTGGAGCAAAAAGGAGTCCTCACAGCTTACACTGGGCCAGCCGTTTTCCTACAGTGAGTTGGTAATATAGGGCTTTAGGGCCAAAGTTAGTGAGTAGTGAAATGGATGCTTTCACCTGAGGTGTCTGCTGTTGTAAAGAAAGGCTTTAGTGTCCTAGAAGCTACTCTTACAAATGCAACGATTTGGAATTTTGATTGTGACAATTTTTGCTGCTATCAAGAGGCAGGACGAACACAAGGGATGTCTCTAGTATATACCAAAGCACTTGTTGAGAAGACAGGACAATGGAAAGATCAGGGTTGGAATACTTAACTAAGTGCTTAAGGCTGTGCATAGGTCACCAGCAAACAAGGGACACTAAAAATGGGTTAAAACTGGTTGTGCAAATAATTTGAAATTTTGGGAAAAGCCCGAGGAGTTTATTGTTGGAAGTACTGACAATTTTCAGACTTATTTACACAGCTGTTTTTATCTAGAATTACACACTGACGGTGGGTGGATCACTGTGGTATTTTTAGTGTTTTATTGATATGACTTAGTCCATCCCTCTGAGGACGGGGCTGAGCGACCAAGAGGAAGCCAAGAGGAAGTCATGAGCTTTGATGAATCTCTCAGAGAAAGATCTACGTTTCCAGTTCCGAGTCAGACTTTTCATCTTCTTTATTCTCGGTGCTTATTTCAAAGCTAGGTGTAGTAAGACTTGTTACCAGGATATCAATAATATCTGTTTGAAAATTAGGTATGGGTGTGGGAGAAGTGATAGGAACTTTCTGGTTTGGAACACAGCAGAACTGATAATGTTGACATACTGTTTTTATCACTTTGTCAACTCTGCAGGTTTTCCTGCAGTATCCGGATTTGTGCCAGCATTTTTTTTCCACCACCATAGGCTAAATAACACAAGGAGAGACCATTATTTTAGGCTACTGATGCTCTCAGTTTTACAAGCATGACTGACTGTTTCTTTGGCATCCCATAACGACATCATGGGTCATAATTAGATTCTGGCTTTAAGACTCCCAGCTCAGGCCTGGTAAATACCACGTTTCTAAAAGTATCTTTTCCCAACCTCTTATGTGCCCATTTTTTAACTTTTCTGAAAGTGAGATGAATCTTACCATAAATGAAAAGAAACTTGCTAGTCACAAGGAATTGGAGCTTATTATAATGAAGCTACCTGGGCCTGTGTGAAGCTATCCACATAAAGAAAGTTCATCTTGTTGTCACTGTTGTTTGAGTTATTTGCATTGGTCATACCCCATGTGGTTAATTACTTTATATATTCAAATGAATATATAGAACATACTAGTAACAATAAAATGAATACCCAGGTGCCTGCATTCTCATTAAGAAGTAGAACGTTACTAAATACTTAGAATAGTGTAGGTATTCCTAAGTGAGATGCTTTGTTTGCTTCTTCAATTTTGTAATGTGCATATGAATCATGTAGTGATCTTGTTAACATGTAGATTCTGATTCAGTCGGTGGGGCAGGGTCTGAGTTTCTGCTTTTCTAACAATCCTCTAGGTGATGTCAGAACTGCTGCTCCAAGGATTACATTTTTTGGAGCTAAGTTTCAGGCTGTAAAAAAACCTCATGTGAATTTCATGCGTTTAATATTCAATAGTGTATTAATTTAATTCAACAGTGTTAATGTTTGTACATTCTGTGTTTTCCAACCAAATGCCATATTAGAATGAAAAATTTCATGTATTTAGAAATTAAATAATATGGTGAAAATGCAACTTAGATTAGAAGAATAGTAAAATAAAGTCAGAAATAATTAAGTCAGAAGAAATGAGATCAGAAAACTTCTGGAGAGACTGATTAGGAAAAAAGGGAAGACATCAAAAATGACAGCTATAGTGAAATGGTGACATCAAAACAGATACACCATATTGAAAATAACAGAAGAGAACTATCAACAACTATATACCAATAAAATTGAAAACCCAGATGCAATGGGGGTAAATCCTGAAAAATATTCCAGGGATGGCACAGGTAAGACATAAAAACTTGAATAAATCAATGAGTGTTAAGAAATTAAAATAACTAACAATGAGAAACCTCTTCTTCCCCAAAGCCTCAGCCCTGGATGATTTTTTAAATTTTGGTAAAATACATAGAGTATAAAATGTACCACCTTAACCATTTAGGGGTGTATAGTTCAGAGGCATTATGCACATTCACATTGCTGCATTACCATCCCCACCATCTCTCCCTTCACTGCAACACTGAAACTCTGTACCTGATAAAAAGTTACCTCCCATCCCCGTGACAACCATCATGCTACTTTCCGTCTCTCTGAATCTGACTACTGTAGGTACCTCACACCAGAGGACTCATATGGTATCTGTCCTCTTGTGACTGGCTATCTCACTTAGCATTTTGACTTTAGTGCTCATTCGCACTGTAGCCTGTGTCAAAATGCCCTTCCTTTTTAAGGCTGAGTATTATTCCATTGCATGTGCACACCACATTTTGTTTGTCCTTTCATCTGTCAGTGGACATTCTGGTTGCTTCTACCTTTTGGCAATTGTGAATTACACTGCTATCCTGATTTTAAAGGGGAGTTCTCCTAGTTTCACAGAAGATCAATCTAAGTATTATCTTATATAAAATATTCCAGAAAACAGGAGGGAAAAAGAATTATAAGTCCATTTTGTTTACAAATAGAGACTCAAAAATATCCTAATTAAAGTATTAGCTAACTGAATTCAGTAGTGTATTAAAATACATCATGATCATGTAGGATATAACTCCAACTGCAAAATATCATCCAACTTAGAAAATCTATCAATTTGTCAATGAAACTTACTGCCTGTGTAGAATTAAAGAGATAAATAATAGAGCTACTTTTTTTGACGCAGAAAAATGATTTGATAGAGTTCAATGCTTACTTATAATGAAAACTCTAGGCAAAGTGGGGAATAGAGGGAATTTCTTTGATTTGGTGAAGCTTATGTATCAAATTCTAGAGCTAATATTATCTCATGGAGAAATTCATTCCTGTTGAGGTCAGGAAAACAAACGTGCTATTATTGCTATTGTTTAAAATAATAGTGGTAGACCTGGTCAGTGCTTAAAGGGGGAAAAAAAAACAACCAAAATCAAAACCAAAACAAGAGTATTAGGATTGGAAGGAAAGATAAGATTGTCATCCATTCTAGCAGTCATGATTATAATATAAAAAGGAATCAACAAACTTAAATTAATGGTTACACTGATTTACAAGAATCAATAGCACTTCTCTACACCAACCATAACTAACTAAAAAGTATAATAAATATATAACATAGCTATGAAGTATCTTGTTTTAAATGAAGAATACTCAAGACCTCTATGGGATGTATTTTATTTTATTTTTAAAAATATTTTATTTATTTATTTGACAGAGAGAGACACAGCGAGAGAGGGAACACAAGCAGGGGGAGTGGGAGCGGGAGAAGCAGGCTTCCCGCGGAGCAGGGTGCCCAATGCGGGGCTCGATCTCAGGACTCTGGGATCATGACCTGAGCCGAAGGTAGACGCTTAACGACTAGTGAGCCGCCCAGGCGCCCCAGTGGGATGTATTTTAAAACTCAAACAGCAGATGTGATCTTGGATGGAATGACTTAATTATCATAAAGATTCACTTGCCCCTAAATTAATCCATAAATTTAATGCATTCTTTTTTTTTTTAAGATTTTATTTATTTATTTGAGAGAGAGAGAGAGAATGAGAGACAGAGAGCACGAGAGGGAAGAGGGCAGAGGGGGAAGCAGACCCCCCGCTGAGCAGGGAGCCCGATGTGGGACTCGATCCCGGGACTCCAGGATCATGACCCGAGCCGAAGGCAGTCGCTTAACCAACTGAGCCACCCAGGCGCCCCAAATTTAATGCATTCTTAATCAAAATCCCAGTGGGAGTTTTGGGAGACTTGATTATTTTACTTTAAGATTTATAATGAAGAATAAAGGCCACCAATAGCTAAGATTACTTAAAAAAATAAAAAGCAAGACAAAAGCTTGCCCTTCTAGACACTGACAAATTAGAAAGCCAAGGTATTACAAAAAATATAGTATTGTCAAAAGAACAAATAGACCAATAGAACAGAATAGGCAGCTGAAATAGGTACATGCTTACATGGGGAACTTAATATGCGGTAACAATTAGACTATGGCTCTATGGAGAAAGCATAGATTATTCAGCATATAGTGGTGGGAAAACTGGCTCACTCCATGAGAAAAATACAAAGTGAATTTACACATTTCATCTTGTGTCTTGAAGGACTGAATGTGAAAGGCATAGCAAAAAAGTTATTCGAAAATAATATCAGAGCTCAACATCACTTGGCATCAGGGAAATACAAATCAAAACCACAATGAGATACCACCTCACACTGGTCAGAATGGCTAAAATGAACAACTCAGGAAACGACAGATGTTGGTGAGGATGGGGAGAGAGGGGAACCCTCTTACACTGTTGGTGGGAATACAAACTGGTACAGCCACTCTGGAAAACAGTATGGGGGTTCCTCAAAAAGTTAAAAATAGAGTTACCCTGTGAACCAGCAATTGCACTACTAAGCATTTATCCAAGGAACACAAACATAGTGATTTGAAGGGGCACTGGCATCCTAAATAATGTCTACAGTAGTCAAACTATGGAAAGAGCCCAGAGTCCATTGACAGATGAATGGGTAAAGAAGATGTGGTATATATACACAATGAAATATTACTCAGTCATCAAAAAGAATGAAATCTTGCCATTTGCAACAATGTGAATGGAACTAGAGGGTATTATGCTAAGTGAAATAAATCAGTCAGAGAAAGATAAATACCATATGATTTCACTCATGTGGAATTTAAGAAACAAAACAGATGAACATAGGGGAAGGGAAGGAAAAATAAAATAAGATGAAAACAGAGAGGGAGGCAAACCATAAGAGACTCTTCTTAAAAAAGATTTTATTTATTTATTTATTTATTTATTTATTTATTTATTTATTTATTATTAGAGAGAGAGAGAGAACACAAGCAAGGGGAGTGGCAGGCAGAGGGAGAAGCAGGTTCCCCATTGAGCAAGGAGCCCAATGTGGGGCTTGATCCCAGAACCCTTGGGATCATGACCTGAGCCGAAAGCAGACACTTAAGCGTCCCAAGAGACTCTTAACTATACGAAACAAACTGCGGGTTGCTGGAGGGTAAGTGGGTGGGGGGTTGGGGTAATTGGGTGATGGGCATTAAGGAGGGTGCTTGATGTAATGAGCACCGGGTGTTATACGCAACTGATAAATCACTAAATTCTACCCCTGAAACTAAAATACAGTGTATGTTAATTAAATTGAATTTAAATAAAAAATTTAAAGAAAAGAAAATAATGTCAGAGATTCTCTTTGAGACATAAGAATGGGGAAGACTTCTTTAATAAAATCACTGAGCATAACCCACAAAGCAAAAAAATTGTTGAATTTGATTATACCAGAATTAAGTATTTCTGTTCAATGAATGACATATCATGGGCAAAAGTCTTAGGTAGATGACAGTTTGGGGGATAAAATACCCAGTGACTAAAGCTGACTGGGAAATAATATCAAAGATAAAGAATTCCTGCAGATCAGCAAGAAAGTATCACCTGCTCAGAAGAAATAATGGGCAAATGCTATGAATAGGCAATTAATTGAAGTGGAAAGAGTCACTTATTCACTCATTCAACAAATGTTTGTTAAGTGTTGACTACATATCAGACGCAGTTCAAGATACAGGAGGATACATCCATTAACAAAATAAACTAAAAGTCATGCTCTCATGGAGATATCAGTCTTTTCAGGAGACAATAAGTAAGACAGTGAGTAAGAGAAGAAAGTGATACTTTATTTAGATATAGTTAAATACAGATGATAAGCATTATGGAGAGTGGTGAAGCAGGGAGGGGTGGGCAGGAAGTGTGTGACTGGAAGGGAAGTAGTAAAAGACTTCATGGAGAGGATATGAAAGAGGGAGCTTTGAGACTAACTGTGGGAACGGGTTGGTGTACCAGGCAGAGGAAGCAGCAAGTACAAAGGCCCAGAGGGAGGGTCTATCCTGAAGTTTTGGGAAAACCATAAGGTAGTGATGCTGTCTACAGAGTAAGTTAGATGGAGAGTAATTGGAGAAATATAATGGAGGTTGAGATCACAGAGGGTCTTGCAGGTCACTGAAAGAAAGTCATTCATGTATTTTGATCACAGGATAAGAGAAATGCAAATTAAAACAATGGTGTGGTATTACTTTATACCCATGAGACCGGTAAAAATAATGTGAGTGTTGGAGGGATTATGGTGATATGGTGACCCTGGTGCGCTGCTGGTGAGAGGTGGGGAGATTTCCCTGCTTGTATAAATGTCACTGATTTTTATTCTTGTTCCTTAAACTTAGGAGTTGTCCAAGATAAAACATGAAGACTTTATGCTTCTTTCATCATCTCAACTATTCCTTCAAGGGGATGGCTTCAAGTTTCTATCTCTTACCAGAACCCTCAGACTTAAAACCCCAGAACATGTAATATTTCCTTCACTCCCCACATTCTCTGAGTTCCCATGATTCATGGATTGCTTTTACCAAATCTTTCACATCTGTCTTTTTCCTAGTCTCACCACCCTTACCAAGCTCAAAGCAGACACAATTGGTTCCATGTGGACCATATGGAATTGTCCCCGATTGTGTGTGGAATTGAGGCTGGAGAATTACTCAAATCCTAATAGCTAGCAATTTTTTACAGGCAGTGTCGTAAGAGGTACATAAGGGAGGAATTCAAGGAATAAAATATTTTACACTGACCTTTAACCTGGCCATTTGACTCCCAGGAATCTATTCATATAAATCCTTGTCCGAATATGTAAAGATACTTATACAAGTATGATCACTGATGTGTTGTTATAGAAAATTAGGAAATTATCAAGTGACTATCTTATCAGTGGGATTATCTTACAGTGGGATTTCACAACTTTACAAAGAATGAGGTAGATCTTTTGGTGATGATATAGAAAGATAATCCCAAAATACTATTAAGTGAACAAGAGAATGCTGCATAGCCTTGGATATAGTATGTTTACTTTTTGCTTTTTTTAATTTCTTTTTTTATTCAATTATAATAATGCTAAGTGAAATAAGTCAGAGAAAGGGAAATACCATATGATTTCGCTTATATGTGGAATTTAAGAAACAAAACAAATGAACAAAGAAAAGAGAGACAAACAAAAAACCGGACTCTAACTGTAGAGAAGAAACTGATGGCTTGTTGGTTATCAGAGGGGAGAAGGGGTGAGGGATGGGTGAAATAGGTGAAGGGGTTTAAGAGTACTTATCATGATGAGCATTGAGCAATGTATAGAATTGTTGAATCATTATACTATACACAGTATGTTTACTTTTTTTATAAGACAGAAATGTTTAGATTCCTTTTTATATGATTCTGTGCATACATCAAAATGTACCTTGAGAGAGAAATAACAAAGGAGAAAGCAGGGTACTTTGAGTAAGGAAATTTAAGTCCTCTTTAGTAGCAATTGCAAAGTTCTGTTGATGATTTTAGGTAGACTTTTAAAAGCAGTGATTACTAAAAGCCTGGGCTTTCACTGTCAAAGGGAGAAGGAAAGTCAATTCTATTTTTCACATAACAGCTCTGCAGATATTTTCTGACCTGTTCACCAAATTCCAGAATATTAGAAAAAAAGAAAGAACCTCATTTAAATCTATCTCAGGACTTTTAGAGCCAAAAAACCATAGGAAAGAGGGCTTTGGAGTCATTTTCAAGCTGACACTAACTGGAAAGAGAACTGATGTGCATCAAGCTCTCATCTGGTTCCTTAGGTGGCAACTTGGAATAGAGAACCCAAGACAACTCTGGATGTTGTGGTTGCCCCTGTCTATTGAGGACAACTTGTTCTACTCTTAGGTTCTACCCCTGCCAGGGACATGGGCCCAATGTGGGGGCCATGGAGCTGCCCAGGTTGGGGGGTACAGTACCATGTTGGACACTCCATGGTCCAGAGCCCATCCCACCTCCATTTTTGCAACCTTCCTGGGTTCTGATTACCTGGGATCACTTGTGGTGGGAACACAAGGGTAGAAAAAGCCAGGAGCAGGAGTCTCATGGTCCTTGGGAAGTAGGAGGCAGTGGATCCAGGAGTCCAGAACACTTGGTGCAGTTCAAATCTGATCTAGAGTTTTATTGGACTCTCTGGAGTGGGGGCAGATGGATGGGGCACTGAACTGGACACATATGGACAGATATGTAAAAGCTAATCCATATAGAACATCAGTCTGTTGGCTGGTGCATTGATTGAGCATCTGTTATAGGCACTGGGAGAGCATGCAGAAGATTATAAGTCACAAACTTTTAGGAAGTGACTGGGGACATGTAAAGGGAGGACTTGCATACCAAGCCATCTTCCCTGGCTTCCCCAGGCCTCTCATCAGGGTCCTGCCTTCTCTGCTCACAGTCCTGCTCACGCTAGCATAAGCCCGCATTTGAACTGTTTACTTGTTTGTCTCCCCATGCTAGACTGTGAGATTGCTGAGAATAAGGATTGTGTCTTTCATTTTTGAACCCCCCAAGGCACAAAGCATATTCTCAGTGAAGGTTGGTGGAAATAAACGGTAACAAACACATGCTAATCTATAGTCCAAATTCTTCACTTACATATGTGCCCAACAGGGGAAGTGACTTGCCCAAGATAATGGAGCTGGCTTGCTGAAGAATTTGGGGGAGATAATTTGTAATAGGACTCAAAGGGGGATATCCAATGTTATCAGAAAGGCTCCTTACCCAAGGCAGATCCACAGTAATTTGGGATGTTACTTTTGACAAGGGCACCCTGGAGGCCATTGGAGGTCCTGGAGTCATCCATGAAGGCCTTGACATTCAGATCTGCCTTTGGGATACAGAACCTTGATGTGACCCCTACAGTCGACCAGCTTTATCCTGCTTCCTCAGAGTTGCATTTTCACACCACATCGACTCTTGCTTCCTCTTGTTTACTTGGCCCTAAAAGTCCCTGTAGAGCTTTAGAAGGGGTTGCGGATTCTACTAGGATCAATGACCATACCTGCAGGAGAACAGTCTGCAGGAATTTACAGGGCTGGCATGTGGATAAAAAAAAAACTGTTCTCTTCTTGGATGACCCTGTGTGGAGTGCCCAGGATGGTGATGGGCTATTTCCAAATTAATTTTAGTTTAGTATGTTCTAACAGGCTGAACTCCCTTACTAGGACCTGGCTGCCCAGAGAGGTCAAGGGTATTCTGTAACTGACTTGGTCAAGCTGAGGTTAAGTGATGGAATAGGAGAAATTTCTACATAGGATAAAGAATAGCTCTTCTGGTTCCATCCAAGCATAAAAAACTTACGTTTTAAATGTTATGAATGGTGTGTCTCCATGTCCTGATGATGAAGAGATCCTTGACCCTTTCCAAATGGAAGGCTTTGAGAAAACCATTCTTCATCCTGCTACAGAAAAGCAGAAACAGGGGTGCCCAGGTGGCTCAGTTGGTTAAGTGGCTGCCTTCGGCTCAGGTCATGATTCTAGGGTCCTGGGATCGAACCTCACATCAGGCTCCCTACTCAGCTCTCCCTCTCCCTCTGCTGCTCTCCCTGCTTGTGCTCTCTCTCTCTCTGTCAAATAAATAAATAAAATCTTAAAAAAAAAAAGAAAAGCAGGAACATCTGAATTACCCCACCCCAATTCATAGTCTGCCCCAATGTCATTGAATGTCACATTCTCAGAAGGGATTTCTCTGAATACTCATAACTGAATAGGAGAGGCCCTCCTATTCAAGTTGTCATTTGGTCTGAGTGCCTTTCTTATTTCATTTGTATTAGCAATCACAAATTATGTATGTTTTCGCTTGTTTATTTTCCACTTTCTTTGCTAGACCATAAGCTTCATCAGATCAGGTAACAAGCCTGTCATCTTCAGCATTATAGCTCCAGTGTCAACCACATGTCTTTCAATAAAATCGCTATTTAGAAAATATTTGTTGAATAAATTAATGAAATTAGCCCTTTTTTGGCCTTAGTTTTCTCATCTACAAAATGTGATAGGACTAGTATCTATGTCACAGGGGTTTTGTTTTGTTTTAGTGCTGCTAGGTTTGAGTAGCGTTTTATTCTTAGAATTCAAATTTAGTTGTTAAATTCCCAAGAAGGAAAATAGAGCTCCTGATATTGTAACATCTGAAGTTTAGAGAGAATGGTATCAGCAGGTAGCTCATAATTATTTAGAACAAAAACTGGTTGGATAAGGGATACTTGGCTGGGAACTTTCTGCAAGACTCTGGCCAATAGTCTGGGTTTAACTGTGCTTGCTGTTATAAGCTCTTCTTGTTCAGGATAAGATTTTCTTACAAGTTCCCAAAACCTGAGATTATCAAACCATGATGGGGAGCTCAAGGCTCCTCACCTTGTTGAGTCACCAAGAAGGTGGAGTTGTGCAAAGATCAAAACCAATATGGAGTCCTCAAGGACTTCTACGTGGTCCTTTGGAATGGACCTCTTGAAAGAGGTAACAAAAAGGTATGCAGTGGAACTGATCTTGAGCTCTGTCCTCTCAATGGTGCTTATACTGGAGCATTTATTTGAGATTTTTTTTTTCTTGTACTTTTCTAGGTCCTCCTCTCCTCTCCTCCTCTCCTCACACACATATCCTCAGGAAAGTAAATATTATCATGTAGGGTTCAGCTACCTCCTGGATAGGCCCTTGGATTGCCAAATATGATCAGATCTTGGGTCAAGAAAATAAGCCCATGAAGGGATGACTGGCTGGCTCGGTCATAGGAGCATGCGGCTCTTGATCTCGGGGTTGTGAGTTTGAGCTCCATGTTGGCTGTAGAGAGTAAATAAATAAAACATTAAAAAATCTATTTTAAAAAAAAGAGAAGAAAAGAAGTCCATGGAGCTTGCAAATCAGCAGGGTTGTCTTTGTCATCTAGCCCTTAAGCAAAGGAGACAGAAGGATTCCTCAGAGCGTTCCTCTGGCCCAGCTGCATTCTAGGGCAGGGTATCAGACAGAAGGCTTTTTTGTCTGTTTATTTATTTATTTAGAGGAGTGGTTATTTTATTTTTAACTGAAATACGTGACATATAATATTGTGTAAATGTAAGGTGTAGAACATGTTGATTTGATACATTTATATATTGTGTAATATGATTGCCATTTTAGTGATAGCACCTCTATCATGTCACATAATTTCCTTTTTTTGGTGGAACTAGTTAAAATCTAGTCTCTTATCAAGTTTGATGGCTATAATACAATACTGTTGTCTATATTCACTATATTGTGCATTAAATCTCCAGGACTTAATATTTACCTACTAGTTGCAAGTTTGTGCCCTTAAACAGTATCTCTCCTGCCCCTGGTAACCCAACCCGCAGCCCCTGGTAACCACTATTTTACTTTCTGCTTTTAAAAAATTTGACTTTTATTTAGATTCCACATATAGGTGATATCATACAGTATTTGTCTTTTCCTATCTCACTTATCTCACTTAGCATAACGTCCTCAAGGTCCATCCATGTTTTGCAAAAGGCAGGACTTCCTTCATTCTTATGGCTGAATAATATTCCATCGTATACATACACCACATCTTCTTTACCCACTTGTCCATTGATGGACACTTAGATTGCTCACTTCCATATGCTGGCTACTGTGAACAACGCTGCAATTAAAATGGAAGTACAGATGTCTCTTTGAGATCCTGTTTTCATTTCCTTTAAATACATACCCAGAATTGGAATTGCTGGATCATATGGTAGTTCTATTTCAGATGTTTTGAGAAACCTCAATATTGTTTTCCACAGTTGCATTCCTACCAACAGTGCACAAGGGTTCTCTTTTCTCCAGATCCTCACCAACCCTTATTAACTCTTATCTTCTTGGGGATGGCCATGTTAGTGTGAGGTGATCTCATATTGTGTTTTTGAGTTAAATTTCCCTGTTGGTCGGTGATATTGAGTGCCTTTTCATGTATGTGTTGGCCATTTGTATGTCTTCTTTGGAAAAATGTTTTTGTTCAAGTCCTTTGCCCATTTCTTAATCTGTTTTGCTACTGAATTGTTGTATGTTCCTCATATATTTTGGATATTAATCCCTTGCCAGATAAATGATTTGCAAATATTCTTTCCCATTTCATAGGTTTCCTTTTTATTTTGTTGACAGTTTCTTTTGCTGTGCAGAAGAGTTTTAGTTTGATGTAGTCCTGTTTGGTGATTTATGATTTTGTTGCTTGGACTTTGGTATCACATCCAACAAATCATTGCCAAGACCACTCTCAAGGGGGTTTTCCCCCTTGGTTTTCTTCTAGGAGTTATACAGTTTCAGGTCTTCAATTTCAGTCTTTAACCTATTTTGAGTTCATTTTTGTGAGTGGTGTAAAATAGGGGTCCAATTTCATTTTTTCTACAGATAGTTACCCAGTTTTCCCAGAACCATTTAATGAAAACGCTATTCTTTCTCCATTGAATATTCTTCATTGGGGCTCTCTTGTTGAATATTTGTTGACCATATATTTGGGGGCTTAATTCTGTGGTCTCCATTCTGTTCCATTGGTCTATGTCAGACAGACGTTTACAACCAAAGATGAGTTAGTAATAAATGGGATGCATTTATCTGAAGTGTCTTCTATTCTATAAAGAAATTCTTAGTGTCCTGGTAGCTGTTGGTCAAAAAAATTATGGAGCTACTTATGTTGAACAAGAAGGCAAGTATAAAACAAGGAATTCACCAGATACTTTTCAAACTCTTTGGCCTAGATGGAGAGAATAGTACCTTGACATGGGACACTAGCAAAGCAGGTACAAAAGAAATGGAAAAATGTTTTTCTTGGATGAAGTAATTTGATATTTGATGTTTCAAAAAATTATTGAGGAAATTTTCATGGGAAACACTGGAAGTTTTCTAAGTTTTATTCTATTATATTGATCGATTATTGTTTTGTTTTGAATTACATATTGGTGAGGGTGGAACACCACTGTATTGTCAGTGAGTACTTTGGGCACCTCAAAGTCTTAATCCAGACTTGTAAGGACAGAGATGAATGACAGCAGAGAGGAGGTCATGTGCCTTAATGGACCCATGAAAGAGAGACTGGAATTAACAATCCCGGGCCTGACAAGTCCCAAATTTCTTCTGCTTCACTCTAAATTTTTGTTTGCCTCATGATGGCTAATGGTACATACTCCAAAACATCATTTCTTTCTGAACCAGCGCTTACAATTCAGCATTTCCTGATAGGTGCTTGGGTTGGTCTGTGTGGTTGAGAATCTGTCTTGCTTGGAATGCAGCAATAGTCACCATTTTTACATGGCTTTTTCACCTGTTCACCAGATTTGCAGTTTTTCCTTCAGTGTCCTTTTATGATCCAGCAAGATTTTTGGCCCCCGCAGACTGAAAAGAGTAAAGAATGTCAATTATCTCAAGATATTGATGCTTATAGTTGTAACAATTAGAATGACTATATTTGTAATCTTCACAATAACCCTGTGTTCAGTAGGAGAGATTGTGTAAGCAAAAAAGATTTGATATATACCATATTTCTTATTGTCAATTTCTTATTGTCAAGCATCTTATTGTCAATATCAAAAGAACTTGCTAGCCAGCAGGAGCTGTAGTTTTTTGGTTTTTTTTTTTTTTGGTAAGAAGTTGTGTGATTATGTAAAATTAGCTGAGCAGAGTAGGCTAATTGAATTCTGTTGCAGCAGAGTTATTTGCATTTATCATACCACAGGTATAGAAGTTTCTGCTTGAACGGATCCACAAATGCCACAGAAATAATTGCTCTAACAGGCAATAATGAAACAAAAATCAGTGTTTTACTTGGCCATTTCAGAAATACAGCTATAGTAGATTATTACTGATTCTCACACTCGAGCATGCATCACAACTCCCCAGATGGCTTGTTAAGACAGAGACTGCTGGCCCCACCCCAGGATTTCTGATTCAGTATGTCTGAGATGGGGCTTGAAAATTTGCATTTCTAAAAAACTATGAGACTTTGATGAAAGAAATTGAAGAAGACACAAGTAAATGGAAAGATGTCCTGTGTTCAGAGATTGGAAGAATCAATTCTGTTAAAATGTCCACATTACCCAAAACCATCTAAAGATTCAATGCAATCTCTATTAAGAAAATACCAATGGCATTTTTCACAGAAATAGAAAAAGCAATTCTAAAATTCATATGGGACCACAAACAACAACAACAACAACAACAAAACAAACCCCACAAAAAAACACCCAAATAGCCAAGGCAATCCTGAAAAATAACAAAGCTGGAGGCATCATACTTCCTGATTTCAACTATATTACAAAGCTATAGTAATCAAAACAGTATGGTACTGGCATAATGGAATAGAATTGAGAGCCCAGAAATAAATCCCTACATATAAGGCCAACTAATGTTTGACAAGGGAGGCAAGAACACTCAGTGAAGGAAGGATAATCTCTTCAACAAATGGTGTGGGGAAACTGGATGTCTATATGCAGAAAAATGAAATTGGTCCCTTATCTTACACCAATCACAAAAATGAACTCAAGATGAATTAAAGACTGAAAGTGAAGACCCGACACTCTAAAACTCCTAGAATAAAACCTAGAGAAATATCTCCTTGACATTGGTCTTGGCAATGATTTTTGGATAGGACTTCAAAAGCCCAAGCAACAAAAGCAAAAATCAACACATAGGATTACATCAAATGAAAAATCTTCTGCATGGCAAAAGAAACTATCAACGAAATGAAAAGGCAACCTATGGAATGGGAGAAAATACTTGTAGATCATATAATTGGTAAGGGGTTAATATCCAAAATGTATAAAGAACTCATATAACTTAGTAGCAAAAAAAAAAAAAATACAAACACAAAACAACAATCCAGTTAAAAAATGAGCAAAGGACCTAAACAGTTTTCTAAAGAAGACATTGAAATGGCTAAGAGGTACCTGAAAAGTTGCTCCACTTCACTAATTATCAGGGAAATGCAAATTAAAACCAAAGTGAGATATCACTTCACACCTGTTAGAATGGATACTAAAATAAGAGATAACAAGTGTTAGAGAAGATGTGAAGAAAAAGGAATCCTTGTGCACTGTTGGTGGGGATGTAAGTTGTTATTGCCACTATGGAAAACAGTATGGGGTTTTCCCCCAAAATTAAAAATAGAACTCATATGATCCAGCAATTCCAATTCTGGGTATATATCTGAAGAAGAGAAACCACTATTGTGAAGAGATATCTGTACTCCTATGTTCATTGCATCATTAACCACAACAGCCAAGATATAGAAATAACAGCCATGATACACAAGTGTAAGTGTCTAGCAACAGATGAATGGATAAAGATCATACACACACATGCACACACACACACACACACACAGAGGAATATTATTCAGCCATGAGAAAGAAGGAAATCCTGCCATTTGCTACAACATGGATGGATCTTGAAAGCATTATGCTAAGTGAAATAAGTCAGACAGAGAAAGACAAATACTGTATGATCTTACTTATATGTGGAATCTAAAAGCATCAAACTCATAGAAACAGAGATTAGAATGACGGTTACCAACGGGTGGGAGAAATGGGGAGATGTTGTTCAAAGGGTACAAACTTCCAATTATAAGATAAATAAGTTCTGGAGATATAATATACAGCATGGTAATTATAGTTAACAATACTTAATTAAATACTTGAACATTGCTAAGAGAGTAGATCTTAAATGTTCTCACCACACACACACACACAAAGGAAATTATGTGACATGATGGACATGTTAGTGAACTCTGTGGTGGCTATCATTTTGCTATAAGTGTATCAAGTCAACACATTATATACTTTAAGCTTACACAACATCATATGTCAATTATATCTCAATAAAGCTGGAAAAATTTGCATTTCTAACAAGTTCCCAGGTGATGCTGATGGTGGTGATTGGGAGAACTAGGATCCTATAGACACAGTCTATAACATATCTGGAGGAAATGTCCACACATTAATAAATTCTGGAAGGGCAAAAACCAAGAATTGTACAGAAACTCTGAGGATGGAATATCCCCACAGTTAGATGAAAATACGTTTCCTTTTAATTTTGAAATGTTTGTGAAAGGCCTATTGGTCACTTCACAGAAAACAGATGGGGAGACATAGAATTTCCCAAGTTTTATTGGATAGAGTACATTTAATTGACAAGTTTTGCCTTGAGACATTATCACTTGTTATCCCTAAACTGTCAAAATTTGGCTGTTAATTGTTAAGTGAATCTGAACAGGTTTTCTAATAACACATTTTAATTAAGAAAGATTAAAAAATTGATAAATGCAACTGATATCATTGTATATTTCATTGGGTCTTGATGTTTTATTATCAATCTTAAAAGTTCCCAAAGGGTCATATATAGTTTTAAAAATATTTTTTAACTTGATCCAATACTTAACTAACAATGGCTGAAATCTGCTCCTCTATACACTTTAGTGATACCACATATCATTTCAAATGAAAGAAGATATTCAGGAATCAGGTTGGATATTGAAAAAAAAAGGATAGAAGGACAAATAGGAGGAAATCTAGATAAAAATTACAGAAGGCATAAATCTAGAAGCTGTATATAACGAACTTATGCTTGAGTTTTTAAAGTAAAAATTTAACTCAAGCATAACACGTTCCAGAAACATGCACCAAGTATTGATGTGCAACTGAATGGATCATCATAAAACTACTCATGTAATCAGCACTAGAAAGCCCCTCCATGTCTTCCTGCAGCCATTAATATTCCTCTCCTCCCCCATTCCCCTCACTGCCCAAGGTAATCCCACCCTGACTTCTAATATCATGTGGTAGGTCAATTGTGAAAAAGGCCCCAGATTTTCACCCTCTTTTGGATCCACACCCTTTGCTCTATAATTTCATGATTCTCTTCCATTATGGTTGAGGGGATCTGCCCCACCATTTGACTCTGGGCATATCCATGTGACTTAGTTGTTAGCAAATATAATTTCTTATATAGGTCAAAGTTTATTTAGCAATGTGCTGTTTGGTTTCCAAACAAATGAGTTATTTGCTGTTCTTTTATTATCAATTTCCAATTTTATTGGTTATATTGGAGATATTATATTTATGATATTATTTGATTTAATGTAGCTTTCTTTGTGGTCATATATGTGAGATATTTTTGTAAATTTTGTAAAATTTTTGTGTTCTCAAAACAAAGCTTACTCTCTGTTGGGCAGAGAAATGTCCTCATATAAATATAAATATCTAATAGCTTAAGTTTATTCAATACATTGGTCAGATCTTCAGTGTGTTGTTATCAGTTAAGTGTTAAAATTGGGTTAAAGATCTTCAAATGCCATTGTTCACTTAATTATTCCTCTCTGAAGTACCACCATTTGCTGTTTTTCTTTTTTTTAATTTTTAATTTAAATTCAGTTTAATTAACATATGGTGTATTATTAGTTTCAAAGGTAGAATTTAGTAATTCATGAGTTGCCTATAACACCCAGTGCTCATTGCATCAAGTACCTTCCTTAAGGTTACCCCATCCCCCCACCCACCTCCCCTCCAACAACCCTCAGTTTGTTCCCTAGAGTTAAGAGTCTCTTATGGTTTGTCTCCCACTCTGATTTGTTGTTTTTCAAATCTGGAAGCTGAAATTGTAAGTGCCAAAGGTTCTTATGACCCAGTTATTTCTTTTACCAGTACATAACCTGCCTCTTTATCAATTATTATATATTTTGCCTTAAATTCTTCTTTGCCACATATTAAGATTGCTACTTCAGCTTTCTTTTAGTTTATATTTGCCTGGTATGGCACTTCAGTATCTTAATCCATATCTTTTTAGATCAAGCATGTCTGTGTCTTTTAGATTACCTGTTGTTTGATCTTCCCTTCTCATTTGAAAGCCTAAGCCTTTATCTAGTGAGTTTAATTCATTTACATTAATTGTAATTAAAATTACATTAGGATTTATTTCTGCTATCTTATATTTTCTACTTGTTTTTTTATTTACTATTTTTGATTAGATAAGGGTTTTTTTCCCAGCTGGTTTAAAATGTGCTCATTTTATTTTTATTCTTATGCTGTTAGCAATAACATGAAGCCCATGTCCATGATAATCTATCTTTATTGATTACTGAAACTTGTCTATAATTATACCTTACTTTTAACAAGGCAAGTACCTCAGCAATGTTTTCATATTCCTGGCCTTTCTCTCCACTGACCCTTGGCCATCCCCTCCTGAATCACATTAATTATCTAAAACTTATGGGAATTATGGGATACATTTTCTTTGTCTATACCCCCCAAGTCTAGTTTTTTTCAAATCAACTAAAAAATTACAAACTAATTGATAATTCTTACCTCTCATATCATTTCCACCTTTCTCCTGGATTCATTTCTTTATTTGAGTTCTTCCTCCAAGAGTGTTTTCAAAATGTGTCTTTGTGTGGCAAACATTCTTAGGCCCTCTAGCTTGAGAATATTTTTGTTATACTTCTATATTTAAATAGCAGTGTAAATGAATATAAGATTTCTAGGTCATGTTTCTTTTCCTTCACTATTTAAAGTATTTATTTTCCTTTCATATCAGTGTTACAGTTGAGAAGTTGCCACAACCTTGATTTTTCTGGGTTTATGTAAAGAATGTTCATTTGGGTCTTCTAAAGTTTTTTTGCCCTGGACAGTGAGTGATTTCTTCTGGCTATGTTTTTTGTTTTTTTTTTAAAGATTTTATTTATTTATTTGAGACAGAGAGAATGAGAGAGAGAGAGCACATGAGAGGGGGGAGGGTCAGAGGCAGAAGCAGGCTTCCTGCAGGGAGCAGGGAGCCCTATGTGGGACTCGATCCTGGGACTCCAGGATCATGACCTGAGCCGAAGGCAGTCGCTTAACCAACTGAGCCACCCAGGCGCCCTCTTCTGGCTATGTTTGATCCAAAGGAGACATGGAATAAGTACTCATGAAAAACAAAATCATAAACTTACTCTACCTAGCAAGTCCACCTCTAGGAACTTACTTTAAAATTTTTGTCCAAGTAAGTAAAAATAACTGTGCAAAAAGCCAGTTGCAGTTCTATTTGTCTTATCAAAGATCTGGAAAGATCACATTTTACCCTGAATAAGGGTTAGATGTACAAATTATGGTCTGTCTACATGATGGAATAGTATGTGCGTCCTAGAAGCAATGAGGTTAATTTTTATGTGCCGACAAGGAAGTTGTCTACCATGTATTGAATAAAAACATTTTAGAGCTATATATAGTTACTTTTTTTGGTTAAAAAAAAAGAACTATAAGCACACACATACTTATATGCATTTAATTGTACCTTGTCTAAAAATTATCCAGGCCTTCATATATAGTAGTTTCACAGCTCTGGCCACTTGTTTATAAAATCTTATTATAAATCATTAGCAAAATCACAGGTTTTTATAGTTGGAAAGGAGCAGAAAGGACTGTGCTCTCTTCCACATGACTGCTCTGCAGATATTTTCATTCCAGACTAGAACAAGATTTTATATGGAGAGATAACAGAACTTAGTGTCTGAGAAGGCCTTCAGGACTCATGATCTGGTAGGGACTGGAAAGACAGCTGAAGTCAAGCAGTTGCTCAGTTGGGTCCTTGGGACATTGGTGCAAAGTACCAAGGCAATTTTGGACGCTGAAGTTACACCTGAGTATGAGAAGGACTTTTTGGAAGACATCCTGCCCTACTCCATGGATCTAGGGTTCCTGGCTAGATACATATTCCCAGTATGGGGTCTCAGGTCTGTCCTGGGAGTACATTCTGATAAGGTCAAGCAGATTTCAGGCACCCCTGAAAACCTCGTCTGAATGGACAGAAAGGTAATAAACCTTCATGGCCAGTTCCCCATCCGAGCTCTCTTCCTTTTTCTTTGGTTCTGGTTACCTGGCTGCATCTGGAACAGGATCAAAAATACAATAAGGGTCAGGAGCAAGAATTTCATAGTCTTTAAGAAGGATGTGGCAGATCCAGGAGTCCAGAACATTCTGCGGTGGGGCTCTGGACTCAGGTTTTTATTTGCCTCCATTGGGCGGGGTTCAAGGGGTGGGTCATGGGCAATGAAACAAAAAGAGGTACAAAGGAACGTTGACCTGTAGGCCAGAATCATTAATTGATAATTCACTACTCAGAACCCTGTTCTGAGGGGAGGCAGAAGAATAGAAGAGAAGGTGAAAATATCAGGGCAGTATATAAAGAGAGAATCCACACATCAGGGGGGTCTTCCTTGCCCCCTCCCCCACCCCACTCATGGGAGTGTTGCAATGTCTCTGCTCTTGGTGCTTCCCCTCTAAATTAGTCCTCATCGCACTGCATTGGGACCAACTGAAAACTCTTTCCCTTTGTACTGTGTTTCCAGGGTCAGGGGCTTAAATTAAGAGGGACACGGAAAAGAATCGTTTAGTGAAGTGAATAAACACATTTTTATACAATGCATAACACCCTGGAAACTCTTATAATCAGGATCTTTGGAATCAAGTAGGTCAGACTTCCTTCTTTTATGGATGGAACAATGAGGTCAAGGAAGGAGTGACTAGCAGGCAGGATAACTGGGGAGAGGACTCTCACAACAGTGTCTGAGATAATCAGACATGCCATATTTCCAGGGCAGATGAGGTGCAAAGAGGATCCTTCTGAGATGGGCATCCCAGGAAAGAGTACAGTAACTTCTATGACTACCTCAACATACAGAGCTGACTTTGGACCCAGCTGGCACACCAGATACAGCTCAGTCTTTTCTCTTTAAGGCTTCATTTCTGCCTCGTATCAACCCTTTCAGGAATGAGTCATAGAATCCTATACATACCTGCTTGGTCATAGAAGTACTAATAAATCTTCAGAGGAAGCCCCTGATGTTCTCGGTCTGAATGTTTCCAGATGGTTTATTTCTTCTGGTCATTTGGGAGGGGCTGTTTCTTTCTAGGCTTAATGGATTATGGTCAGAAATTAGGGCCTGTTATTCTTCAGTTTGGGGAATTTTGTAATTTCTTTCCGCCAATAAACCAGGTTCTTGGTAATAATCTGGGACAATGTCCATTATTAAATTAAGCTTTTTTACTGTTAATCAAATTCTAATATTCTTACTTAACTTCTATTTACATGAACTATGAAATACTCACATAATTGTATTAAAATCCCCCAAGTGTAACTAAGCATTTAATCAAATTCTTCTTATATTAGATTTTACATTACAAATTAATTTTGTTGCTTTATTTTATGGGGCATAAATTTTTTTTTTAAGATTTTATTTATTTATTTGAGACAGAGAGAATGAGAGACAGAGAGCATGAGAGGGAGGAGGGTCAGAGGGAGAAGCAGACTCCCTGCTGAGCAGGGAGCCCGATGCGGGACTCGATCCTGGGACTCCAGGATCATGACCTGAGCCGAAGGCAGTCGCTTAACCAACTGAGCCACCCAGGCGCCCTATGGGCATAAATTTTTATGACTGTCACAACTTCTGTGTAGATCGTGAAATTTATTTTTATTTTTAATTAACATACAATGTTATATTAGTTTCAGGTGCACAATATAGTGATTGAACAATTCTATATAGTACTCAGTGCTCATCATGACAAGTGAAGATTGTGAAATTTACTTAGTCGTGTCCTTGAATTCCACTTTGACCTTTTCTTTTTTAAGATTTTATTTATTTATTTGCCAGAGAGAGAGAGAGAGAGAGAGTGAGCACAAGTAGGGGGAGTGGCAGGCAGAGGGAGAAGCAGGCTCCCTGCTGAACAAGGAGCCTGATGCAGGACTCGATCCCAGGACCCTGGGATCATGACTTGAGCTGAAGGCAGACGCTTAACCAATTGAGCCACCCAGGCAACCCATTCACTTTGACTTTTGTATTCTGGCTGTGCATCTGATTTAGCATTTGCAGTTCTTTCAATAATTTATAAAAAATTATTGTACTGCACTTCTGACTTCCAGAATTGCAGGTGAGAAGTTTGATGTCAGTTTGATTCTTTTTCCTTTGTTAGTATCTTCTATTCTTTTGCCTGGAAGCTTCTGACACGAACTTTGTATCCTGAAAATGTAGATTTTTTTGTTGTTGTTTTACAAGTTTATGTCTAGCTGTGTGCTTTCTCTCAGGATATGTGTGGGACTTGGTGAATCCTTTCAATGTTAAAAACTCACATTTTTCTTCAGTTTTGAGAAATTTCCTTCTACTATGTTTCTAATTATAACTTCTACATGCTCCTCTTCTAATTCTTGAGCTCATTATTTGGAGAGGTAGCATGGAAGTGTTCTTTAAATGATCTGGGACAATCTTTCTACTTTTCCCTCCTGGAGTGTGTAGCAGAAGTCTTCCCATGAAAGCATGAGGAAAGTACAGGAAGCATTCCCCCTGCTAACAATTTTAATTTTGTTGTATTTTATTTTGCATTGTAAAATATCTCTTCCATTTTATCATGGAGACCACCAGTTCAGTTCTTCTTGTGACCATCCTTTGTTTACTTCTTTTAATACAATTTTAAACTGACTATATTGCTTTGAGATCTGGATGGTATTTTTTGTGTGTGCTCCATTATGTGAAAAAAATTAAATTTTTATCTGATTCTTCCATTAACTGCACTTCAAAGATAATGTAGTAGGAGTAAACTGTTCTTGTCTGTACAGCATGTCTCTTGGGGGAACTGCCTCCCTCAGTGAACCTGCTAATCACAGGACTGTAACCTTATAACTGCTGGTGAGGACACATGAGCTGTAATGTGTGAATGGTTTTTCTGTGTGGAATTAAGATCTCAAGCAGAGAAAACATGGAGACTGGAGGTCACATGTCCTCATGCGAGAGGGATGGGGATGCAAAATTGTGGCCTTCCCAGCTCCGGGGAGGGAGATGTGCTCTCTCACCTTGTCTCATATGACACAGAATTACTCAAATATAAGTCGGTTCAGATTTGGGGCATCAAAAACAGATGAGGGGCACCTGGGTGGCTCAGTCGGTTAAACATCTGCCTTCGGCTCAGGTCATGATCTCAGGGTCCTGGGATTGAGCCCC
>NC_138378.1:23953055-23976485 GCF_054177405.1 Leptonychotes weddellii | reverse complement strand
GGAGGATGGGTTAGCCTGGTGATGGGTATTGAGGAGGGCACATTCTGCATGGAGCACTGGGTGTTATGCACAAACAATGAATCATGGAACACTACATCTAAAACTAATGATGTAATGTATGGGGATTAACATAAAACAGATGAATGACCACTACTGCCCTCAATATCATAAGTGTCAGAGCCAGATTCAGACCCAAGTCTGTCTGACATCAGTTTTTGGTCTTTATCACTATGATATACTTATTGTGAAACACTCATCTTTTTAAAAAGAGAATGTCCTCATGCTGTTCAGAAACTGTTTAGTTTGATGTAGTTCCACTTATCTATTTTTACTTTTATTGCCTGTACTTTTGGTGTCAATTCCAAAAGATCATCGCTAACACCAATCTCAAAGATCTTTCCCCTATGTTTTCTTCTAGGAGTTTTATGTTTTCAGATCTTACATTTAAGTCTTAATCCATTCCTAGTTACTTTTTGTGACTGATGTAAGCTAGGGGTCTAGTTTCATTTTTTTGCATGTGAATATCCAATTTCCCGGCATCATTTATTGGAGAGTCTGTCTTTTCACCACTGAGTATTCCTGGCTCTCTGTCAAATATTAATTGACTGTATATATGCAGGTTTATTTCTGGGCTCTCAAGTCTGGTCCACTGGTCTATGTGTCTGTTTTAGGCCAGTCTCATACTATTTTGATTATTACAGCTTTGTAATATAGTTTGAAATTAGGAAGTGTAATGCCTCCAGGCTTATTCTTCTTTCTCAGGATTTGTTTTGGCTGCTTAGGGCCTTTTGTGGTGTCATATGAAATTTTTTTCTACTTTTGAAAAAAATGCCATTGGAATTTTTATAGGAATTGCATTGATTCTATAGATGGCTTTAGGTAGTGTGGATATTTTAACAATATTAAATATTAATCCTTTTAATCCATTAACATGGAATATCTTTCTATTTACTTGTGCCTTCTTCAATTTCTTTCATCAATGTCTTAAAATTTTCAGAATAAAGATCTTTCACCTCCTTGGTTAAATCAGCCACTCTATGACTTTTGATTGGAGAATTTAATCCATTTACTTTTAAGGTAATTATTGATAGGTAGGACTTAACAGTGCCATCATATTATTTTCTGGCTGTTTTGTAGTGACCTTGTTCCTTTTTTCCCTCTCTCACTGTCTTCCTTTGTGGATGGATAATTTTCTTTAGTGGTATGCTTTGATTCCCTTCCTTTGTCTTTTGTGCATCTACTGTAGGTTTTTGCTTTGTGGTTACCATGAAGTTTACATAAAATGTCTTATAGAAATAGTCTATTTTAAGCTGAAAACAACTTCAATAGCATACAAAAACCCTACCCTTTTACTCCCTCCTCATTTTTTGTTTTTGATATCACAATTTACACCTTTTAATATTTTGTCTTCATCAACAAATTATTGTAGCTATGGCTGTTTTAAATATTTTTATGAGAGTTAAGTGATCAACACACCACCATTTTCAATAGAATATTCTTAATTTGATTATATACGTATCTTTATCAGTGTGTTGTATACTTTCATATTTTTTTATCTTACTAATTAGCTTTTATTTTAGCTTGAAGAACTCCTTTCAGCATTTCTTGTAAGACAGGTCTAGTGATGAACTACTGCAGCTTTTGTTTGGGGAAGTCTTTATCTTTTCTTCATTTCTGAAGGACCATTTTACTGGATAGAGTATTCTTTTTTGGCAGGGCTTTTTTTCTTCCAACATTTTGAGTATATCATCCCAGTCTCTCTTAGCCTGCAAGGTTTGTGAGGAATTCTTTTTATCTTGTTACTTTTAAAGCTCTTATAAGTCCTAGGACTATGTGGCTTCTCTTGATCTCTCAAAGCCAGGTCAAGTGCTAAATGCCTCCCATTTATTTTCCCTAGTACAGTTCCCTAAAGTGTTCAAGGTTATGTGCTTTCACTCAATCCAGCAGAGTTGAGCCAGCCATCTGAGTGTGCTTGTGCATGATCTGCAGAATCTTGTGCATGCCATCTGTAGGGGAATACAGGTGATGCTGGCTACATCAGGGAAGGGGTGTGCGGAGTGCAGGTGATGTGTCATATGAACTTCATTGGCAAGCCTCTTGGTAGAGCCCATCAGGTTGTTAGTAGAATCCATGGTTCTTTGTTGAGTTTGCACCCCAATTGCTCTGAGCCCCCCCGTTTTTGCTCATAGCTGCCACCAGCCTAGTCAGTCATATTGATCCCCTCAGTGTTCTGGGTAGGGCAAGAAAGAAGTGGGACTCTTGGGTAGTGTCCTGCACAATGAGGGAAGCTGGGTACTCACTGTGCTCTCATTTTCCTTATTGGAGAAATCATAGTCTAAGGTGGTAACTGAGTTGTGATGTCTTGGGGGAAAGGTGATGCAGGTAATTTGAAACTGTTCTTCTCATCCTTTTCAATGCATCCGTTCTCATATTTTTGCTCCATTGGGGTTCTGGGATTTCTTTGCTGGATTCTTGGGCTCCCACAAAGATACTCACATCTGTGGGTGGTTGTCAAAATCAGTGTTTCTATGAGGGGATGAAGGCTGGAAACTCCTATTCTGCCATCTTGCTGGTATTACCTCTCTAAATGATTTTCTAAATCTCTCTATTCTGTTTAGTTGGCATTTTTCTATAAAGTCAAACCTTCCCTCATCAACTGGGGCTATTTGGTTTACCTAACATATCATTACAATTGAAAAGTTGAATAAATATGTAATTATTTCCCTCTATTTGCCAATTTTCAGAGTAAGAAGTAGTTCAGTAGTCATTTCAAATGACAATGTAATATCCAAATGTTTTTCTGTTTTGAGGATCAACATGCATGAATTCTCATGATTCAATATCCTTTTTAAAAATGTTTATCATGGACATTGCTGCTATGAACATTGGGGTGCAGGTTTCACTACATCTGTATCTTTGAGGTAAATACCTAGTAGTGCAATTGCTGGGTTGTAGGGTAGCTCTGTTTTTAACTTCTTGAGGAACCTCCATACTGTTTTTCCAGAGTGGCTGTACCAGTTTGCATTCCCACCAACAGTGTAAGAGGGTTCCCCTTTCTCCACATCCTCACCAACATTTGTTGTTTCCTGTCTTGTTAATTTTAGCCATTCCGACTGGTGTAAGGTGGTGTCTCATTGTGGTCTTGATTTGTATTTCCCTGATGACAAGTGATGTTGAGCATTTTTCATGTGTCTGTTGGCTATTTATATATTTTCTTTGGAGAAATGTCTATTCATGTCTTCTGCCCATTTCTTGACTGGATTATTTGTTTTTTGGGTGTGGATAAGTTCTTTATGTATCTTGGATGCTAGCCCTTTATCTGATATGTCATTTGCAAATATCTTTTCCCATTCTGTAGGTTGCCTTTTAGTTTTGTTGACTGTAATGGGAAGAAATCAAAGAGGGAGAGAAACCATGAGAGACTCTTAACTATGGGAAACAAACTGGGGGTTGCTGAAGGGGAGGTGGGTGGAGGGGTGGGATAACTGAGTGACAGGCATTAAGGAGGGCATGTGATGTGATGAGCACTGGGTGTTATATGCAACTGATGAATTGTTGAACACTACATCTGAAACTAATGATGTACTATGTGTTGGCTAATTGAATTTAAATTTAAAAAGTTTATTTTAAATTTATATAATTCACTGTTTCCTGTGTACAGTTCTATGAATATTGTAAAATAAGCTTCATTTTTATTAGAGTTTTAGATTTACAGAAAAAAATTAAAGATAGTACAGAGAGTTTTCATATATCCTACACCTTGGTTTTCTCTATTAAGGTCATATTATTATGGTACATTTATTATAATTCATGAACCAATGTTGATACATTATCATTAGCTAAAGTCCATACTTTATATTTCCTCAGTTTTTTTTTTTAAAGATTTTATTTATTTATTTGAGAGAGAGAATGAGAGACAGAGAGCACGAGAGGGAAGAGGGCAGAGGGAGAAGCAGACCCCCTGCCGAGCAGGGAGCCCGATGCGGGACTCGATCCCGGGACTCCAGGATCATGACCTGAGCCGAAGGCAGTCGCTCAACCAACTGAGCCACCCAGGCGCCCCTATATTTCCTCAGTTTTTACCAAATGTCCTTTTTGTGTTCCAAAATCCCATCCAGATACATTACATTTAGCAGTCATGTCCACTTCAGTGACTTTTGGTTATGATAGTTTCTCAAACTTTCCTTGTTTTGGTGACCCTGACAGGTTTTAGAAGTACTGGTCAGGTATTTTATAGAATGCCCCTTTAATGGAATTTGCCTGGCATTTTCCCCATGGTTGGCTGGGGTTATAGGACTTAGGAGAAGGATCACAAAGGTAAAGTGCCATTCTCCTCACTTCATATTAAGAATACATGCTATCAGCATGACTTATCCTTGTTGATGTTGTTCTTGATCACCTGGCTAAGGTAATTTTCATCAGGTTTCTCCTCTGAAAAGTTACTCTTTTATCCCTCTTTCCATACTCTACTTTTTGGAAAGGAACCACTATATACAGCCCACACTCTAAGAGTAGAGAGTTTTGCAGAGTACTTGCATAAATTACTTAGAATTCTCCTGCATTAGAGATTTTCCTCTTATTCTCCATTTATTAATTTATTTATACAAGCAGAGACTCATGAATATTTATTTTATGCTTTTTGGTTGTAATTCAATACTTCTTATTTTGTAAATTGTGCCAGCTTTGGACACTAGAAGCTCTTTTGGTTGGCTTCTGTGCCCCTTTGACGTAACCCCATTAAACTAAGTTTTGGATTTTTTAAAGCACTTGCTTACATACTGGTTCTACTACAAGCTGCTTCAGGCTGATCTTACATAGTTACTGCCCAAGTCCTAGAATCAACCATTTCTTTAAGGAGTCCTCGTTCCTTTTATAGAGAATTGTATTAGGAAACCAAGGTCTGGGCATTGGATATTCCTACTGCTAAAGAAGTATCGCTTCTAAGACCTCTCAGCCAACAGAACAAGAAATCTATGTATGCATTTTAACCCCCACCATATATACATATCTCCTCATGGAAAATAACTTTATTAACTAGATAACAGTGTTTATATGCAGTTGCTTTTGCCTTTAGTCTTAAAGAGTCCATTCATTTCTAAAGTTATTTAGGTCAGCTTTTGTCCTCTCATCCCCTTTAATGAGGCTGTTTCACACATTGTAATACAAATTAGATTCTTTTGTCATAGTCTGCATTCCATCTTGGGAGCCCTTGATCTCCCAAATGATTTCTTAAAGTTTGTACACTCTTTTTGTGTATCATGTCCTGAAAAATTTTATAGGTTTTGACAAATGCATAATGTCTCACATCCCCTGTTTACAGTGTTATACAGAATAGTTTCACCACCTTAACAATATTTCTTAGTCTATGAGAATAAGAAACAAACCACAGACTGAGAAATATTTGCAAATCACATGTCTGACAAAAGACCTGTATTCAGATACATAAGCTCAACAATGAAAAATTCAATTTAAAAAATGAGCAAGACTCAGACACTTTACCAAAGTTGTAAGGATGGCAAATAAGTATATGAAAAGATGTTGAACATCATTAGTCATTAGGAAAATGCAAATTAAAACCACAATGAGATACCTCTATACGCTTGGTAGAATAACTAAAATCCAAAAAACTGACAATACTGTTGTTTTTCATTTCCAAACTTTCCATTTTTTAAAATAGTTTAAAATAGTATAAAGTAGTTTACATAGTTAAAATAGTTTAAAATAGGGGCACCTGGGTGGCTCAGTTGGTTGAGACTGAGCTGGTTGAGACTCAGTTGGTTGAGTCTGCCAAGACCAAGAGTCTTGGCAGACTCTTGGTTTCAGCTCAGGTCATGATCTCATGGGTTGTGGGATCGAGACCCCCACCAGGCTTTTTGCTTGGCAGGGAGTCTGCTTGAAAGATTCTCTCCCCCTGCCCCTCCTCTCCCTCAACTTCCAAAAATATGTAAATAAATCTTTTTAAAAATTTTAAAATAGTTCTCTTCCTAGAACTTTTATCTTTCCATTTATTTCAAAACTGTTTGCCTTTAAGTCATGAGGCATGGTTGTAATATCTGCATTAAAGTATTTACTTGAGAATTTCAATTTCTGGTAATTTAACGGCTGGCATTTGTTGACTGACTTTTTCCTTGAGAATAGGTCACATTTTCCCGGTTCTTTGTATGAGAGCAATTTTGGATTATATTTTAAGCATTTGAATATTATGTTGTGAGAGTCTGAGTTCTACTAAAATTCCCTGGAGAATGTTGGTTTTCTTTTGTTTTTGACAAGCAATCACCTCCAGATTCAGATTGCTCATTCTCTTACTTTCTGTGGGTGGTGGCTTCAGTGTCAGATCCATTTTCAGAGACTTTGCTATCCTGTTTTGCATCTGTCTTGCACATGCACCTTTCATGGGTAATCTAGGAACTGGGTATTGTGTGATACCATAACTTGACTTAAAAGCATTTGTTATTCTGCTTTGGGCCTCTTACACACATGTTCAGCTTGGGGGTAAGCCTAGGACTTGTACCAATTCATCTACGGTAGTTGTTTACCCTCTTGTCCAACTCTCTCCGCTGTGGTATTTCCCCTTACACTATCTGGATCCCAAGGTTCTTTTTGAGTCTTCTGGCTAGAAAGATAGGTTTCTGTTGGATTTTTAGCTATCTACACTACTGCACAATTTATGTGCCACTGAGACCACCTTTGGGGCAAAATGGTGAGGGGAAAATATAATGGAGATTTCCTATATACTTATTGGACCACAAAATATCCCTTTCCTTTTTATTTTTAACGGAAAGATGTGTTTTTAAAATGAGAATTTTGGGTTCCTGCATCTTTGTGATCATGACAACACTATAACTCTACAGCTGGGTGTGGGGTCGTTGGGGCTGGGCAGAGAAAGAAAGACAAACCGTGGAGATCTCCCATCCACACACACCCATTCTTGGGCTCACAGGGACACATTTTTCTGGTTCTCTGGTCAGAAAGATTGCTTCCCCCTAGAGGTTTTGCTGCCTGCACCTGCTGCCTTTAGGTCAAAGCTGAGAGATAAAAGAAAAAGTCCTTGAAAAAATCGCCCTAGTGTGAGTCATCCCTGAGATTTTAATCCTCACCTCCAATCTACCTGCTATTTTTAATTCTTTCCTCAGGTAATTGCTTCTTGTATTTTGTCCAGAGTTATAAGTTTTAATCAGTGGAAAGATAGGCTCTAGTGACCTTACTTCAACTTGATTAGTATATGAAGCCTTTATATCCTTTGATGTTCAAATTGTCATAACTTTGGGCAGTGGGTACCCTTCAAGCTGATTCTTGTGACCTTCTGTTTTGACCTCATTAAATTTTGAAAGCTTCCTTCATAATCCCTAAAATGACAACTCTGGGGGTGCCTGGGTGGCTCAGTTGTTAAATGTTTGCCTTCCACTCAGGTCATGATCCCAGGATCCTGGGATGGAGCCCAACACGGGGCTCCCTGCTCAGCCGGGAGTCTGCTTCTCTCTCTGTCTGCCCCTCCCCCTGTTCGTACTCTCTCGCGCGCGCGCGCTCTCTCTCTCAAATAAATAAGTAAAATCTTTAAAAAAATAAAACGGCAACTCTGTTTTATTAATGATATAAATGCTATGGGATTTTTCTTTGTTACTAGACAAAGAAGATTATTGGCATTTCCTTATTTTCCACATGAATAGAAGAAATAAAATGATCTGCTGTTTCTTATTTCAACAAAGTTTTGAGAGACTTTAATCATTTAATTTAATAAATGATGCTGTGCGATAGATTGGCTAAACCCAGCAGAGAATCTGAAACACTTGAGTCTTAAAAACACTTCTAGGGGCGCCTGGGTGGCTCAGTCGTTAAGCGTCTGCCTTCGGCTCAGGTCATGATCCCAGGGTCCTGGGATGGAGCCCCGCATTGGGCTCCCTGCTCCGCGGGAAGCCTGCTTCTCCCTCTCCCACTCCCCCTGCTTGTGTTCCCTCTCTCGCTGTGTCTCTGTCAAATAAATTAATAAAATCTTAAAAAAACAAAACAAAACAAAACACTTCTAAAGAAGCATTTCCCCAAGAATCTATAAAGTCATTGGGAAATTTTAAAAAGAATGTTGTAGTTGTTGCTGATTGTGGATTTATGGCTTTTGCCCCCATGTATGTTCATGGAATATAGAGTTTTAGTTGAGGCGCCATCAGGAATGATCTCAGTGGAGGAAACCCTGTTTCTGTCCTCCTGCAATGGATTTTGTAGTTTTGAGTGTTGATTAGGGTAAAATTTTATCTGCTTCCAGGAAAATAAGTTTTCTTACTTTGTGCGAGTGTGTCTCTACTGTTTGGGAACAAGGACAGGAATACAGATGATCCTGGAAACAAAACCCTTAATTTGGAACATTGCCCGTTTTCAGGATCGGGGAATTGCTGCCCCCTGGCGGTTAATATTTGAGTCACAGCATGCTCAAAGCAGCTCGGTGTTTTCTTTTCCGAAGAGTTGTTCATTTTTCTTCTTTTTCTTGAAAAATAAGGGTTGCTCTACAATCTCCAGCTTGCCCAAGAATTTGTAGTTTCTTCTGTCGTTTGTGAGACTTTTTTCCTATGTGTGAGATCATGTGAACTGAGAGACCGTGAGTGGAGGATCCGGGAGGGGTTTGTAATCCCAGTCTCTGTCTTTATGATGCTTGTGATGTGACCAAATACAATATAGCTGCAGAAGCCACACATCTTTGAATATTGATGTGGAGTGACTGAGAAAAGAAAGGAGTTTCCTTTAAAAGGGTTCACTACGGGGCGCCTGGGTGGCTCAGTCGTTAAGCGGCTGCCTTCGGCTCAGGTCATGATCCCAGAGTCCTGGGATCGAGCCCCACATCGGGCTCCCCGCTCGGCGGGAGGCCTGTTTCTCCCTCTCCCACTCCCCCTGCTTGTGTTCCTTCTCTCGCTATCTCTCTCTCTGTCAAATAAATAAATAAATAAATAAATAAATAAATAAATAAATAAATAAAAGGTTTCACTGCTTTGGATAGGTGAGGCTGCCTAAGGAGGTTATTGGAAAGGGTATAAGGTTTTTCTTCATGTCCAGGGGGGAAGAATTTAAAATCACCCCCAAATTCCTAATGTCTTAAGACTGCTAGAACTTTAGGGGCGCCTGGGTGGCTCAGTCGTTAAGCGTCTGCCTTCGGCTCAGGTCATGGTCCCAGGGTCCTGGGTTCGAGTCCCGCATCGGGCTCCCTGCTCGGCCAGGAGCCTGCTTCTCCCTCTCCCACTCCCCCTGCTTGTGTTCCCTCTCTGCTGTCTCTCTCTCTCTCTGTCAAATAAATAAAATAAAATCTTTAAAAAAAAAAAAGACTGCTAGAACTTTAAAAAAATCTTCAGCCTGGGAGCAAGTGGCAAGCACTTGGGGGATTGAACCACCAATTAAACCTTGTAACGTGCAAATAGATTAAATAAGTTAAAGAAATCTGTCTTCAGAGGACTGAATCTCATAATGGTTTTTTACTTGAAAAGGTTCTTTGCAAATAAAAAAATTAAAGTACTAAATTGTTTAAAGCTTTTCATCAAAAAGAATATTATACTATTTGGGGAATAAAATTTTAAAAAATATATAAATAAAAATGTATAAAGACCTTGCAAAAGCAAAGTTCTTAAAAGTGATTTAAATCGTGTTCCTGTGTTGTAATATAAATACTTCCACTTAACAATGCTTTTGGATGAGAAAAGAGAAAATCTAATTTTAGTTAAATGATCTGAGTGTTCCTGCTGAGTATAACATAAAGAACAAAAGATATGGAAATCTACTTTAGGTTAATAATGAGTAACCGTAAAGAGGCATTATGAAATCTGTGAAGTTTTTCCACATTACTTGGAGGAGAGAGAGATTTTACAGTTCCTTCCGTTCTCATCAGTTATCCCAAGCAAGGGAAACATTTTTATTTTTATTTTTGATGAAGTTTGGGTTGAATAATTCTATACTTACTCTCTCTGAATTTACCTCAGTGGGAAATAAAAACACACCCATAATCTTTTTAGTTTATCCAAGGCTTTTAGCTTATTTATTATTTTATAAACCAGTTAAATAAATACCTAAATTCCTTATGCTTTGTAGATCAGATAAGTTTTTATTAATTATAATAATATTTAAGGACATGAAGTGTAAACCTAGGTCTTCAATTAAATAATTGATACTTAACCATATAGTGTTTATAAATGTGTTTCTTGTAAATTTCAGATACTATTTCATTTATGTGGATTGATAGTTTCACCACTTATATTGTGTCTTTGTTTCTCTGTCAAATTGTTATCATAAACTATGATTTCATTGTCCTTTAAAGTTAACTTAAATATATTTTCTGAACTATGTCATTGAACTAGGATCTTTAGAACAATTTAACATTATGGCCAATAGAGTAGAAATCTTTGTTTATCTTTTTTTTTTTTTTAAGATTTTATTTATTTATTTGAGAGAGAGAGAATGAGAGACAGAGAGCATGAGAAGGAGGAAGGTCAGAGGGAGAAGCAGACTCCCCGCTGAGCAGGGAGCCCGATGCGGGACTCGATCCCGGGACTCCAGGATCATGACCTGAGCCGAAGGCAGTCGCCCAACCAACTGAGCCACCCAGGCACCCTGTTTATCTTGATACTTAAAAAAAATTAAAATTCAGAAGGACAAAAAATAAAGTCTATAGTTACCACAGTTTTCATCTTAAAACGTAAGTATTTCTACTGATATAAATTTTCTCTTCTAACCACCTAGGTTTAGATGTCATATCAAAGTATTATAGGTATTGCCTTAAAATAAGTAAGATATTTTATGTTTTCAACATTAGAGCTTACATTGTCATTTAATCATTGTTTACTTAAATATATACTGCATATATACACATAAGTACATATCAAGATATATTAAAACTAGTGAAAAAAGAAATTTGAATTAAGTAGAGGAGAAAGACTGGTAGGTCAGAGAAAAGAAAGTTGAACTCAAAGCAGGTAGTCTGTTCTCAGTATGAATTCACGAATCTTTTTTGTTTCTGTGTATTTTGTACAGGCCGCGGACCACTCTCCCTTAAGAGCACTGACTCTCATGATGCACTTAGGGTATTTTACGACTTAGACAATTGTGAAAATAAGGATTCCCTCACTTCTGGAGTGTGGTGCCTAAATGGGGCGTCTCCCGATCGGATGGGGGCTCCCAAAGGTGGGGTAACTGGTTGGGTGGAAGTGAAAGGCAGAACAAAGGAGACCGAAGTTTACTGAATACACCACAAGGGAGCAGCGCGCAGGAGAGCAGAGGAGTCTGTCTGCAAGGAGGCAGTGGGTGGAGGCTCTGTGTGTGTGTGTGTGTTTAAGATTTTATTTATTTATTTGACAGAGAGAGAGACAGCGACAGCAGGAACACAAGCAGGGGGAGTGGGAGAGGGAGAAGGCTCCCCACCGAGCAGGGAGCCAGATGCAGGGCTCGATCCCAGGACCCTGGGACCATGACCTGAGCTGAAGGCAGATGCTTAACCCACCCCAGGCATCCCGTGAGGGCTGTTTTTAAAGGGGGAAGATCAGTGGGGGGTATGGCGACCTATAGAATTCTCTCTTTCTTGGTAACTTTGCCTGGTTGTAGGTAGCCCATTGGTCAGTTAGGACCTATGGATATTTTGAGGCAGGTGGCCTGCTAGCCCTTTTCTACATTCCATTGCTCAAGCCTCTTTGCCTGAAAGCAGCCTCTACATGGGGTAGCTGCAATTTCTAAAGACCCTTCTTTGAACATCTGCAGTGATGATTGTAAACTATCATGACTCCAGTTATGGACACAGGCAGACTGTGGCCTTTTCCTTCTCTCATGCATCTGTGCTTTTTTGTTTGGTTTGGTTTCAAATTACAGGGTCAGCTTGAGGTTTCTCGGGTTTCTTAGCCATCCCCTCCGTTGTAGCACCACCAGGTCGTGAGAAGAATCTCTCAGTGCAAGAAGCAGCTTGCTTCGAGGAACAAACCATCTCCTACACCCATGCTTTTATGTTCAACTGACCGACCTCCTATGACACTGCTCAAGATATTGCCCTTGTCCAAGATCAGGACTCAGATTTGGACCCTAGGAGACTGACAGGCATTTTTTTTGTACGCAGACCAGCTTTGGTGGTCATAGGGAGCTGCTTATTTGCACCAAAAAATTGTACTCTCTCACCTTGCTTATGTAATCTATGGCATGATGCACACAGAGAAAGAACATTTTAACTCTAACTAGGCTTGATTAGTATTTTCAAAATTGCTTAACATTATTATCAAAGTGGTTTTACTTTCTGGTAAAGAAAATAGTTTGTACCTACATTTGAAGGCTTTCTGTATATATTTAAATAAATTTTTATACACATGAAGTGTGGTCCAGATAATGTTTTTTTTTTTTAAAGATTTTATTTATTTATTTGAGAGGAAGAGAGAGAGTGCAAGCAGGGGGAGGGGCAGAGGGAGAAGCAGACTCCCCGCTGAGCAGGGAGCCCTACATGGGGCTCCATCCCAGGACCCTGGGATCATGACCTGAGCTGAAGGCAGATGCTTAACTGACTGAGCCACCCAGGGGCCCCAGTATGTTTTTTTTTTTAATTGCACTAAAGTCTCCTTATTAGAACAGTTTTCTATCATCTATCATCTATCTATCTATCTATCTATCATCTATCTATGGTATAATTGCCTTGGTGTGGCAGCTTCTTCCAGTAGAGGGCAAGTCCAGAGAGACTCAGCTGTGGGCCATCAGCAGCCAGCGCTCCTGGCAGCTAGGGTAGTGAAGTATGGGTGGGGATTCTAGGTGGGGCACCAGGGTAAGCACTGTGACATATGTAGTTGGAGACCTTTTGGACCCCTCTGGATGTTGACCAGTTAAGTCTAGTGGACATCTCGTCTGATCTCGGAAGCTAAGCAGGGTTGGGCCTGGTTAGTACTTGGATGGGAGACTCTGAAACAACTGTGGGGAACCAGTGTGGTCAAGACCCATGCTGTCCAGAGACTGGAAGGAAGATTAAGAGCAGAAATGGATTCTCAAAGATGAGACTATTTTCTTTTCAAATGCATGCCCTGATTTATCAAGTCATAGTTTGTCGGCTGGACTAAGGAGGTGTCAGTCTTGTGGATGAAAGGTGGAGTGGAAGCTGCAGTTTACGAATCCTTAACCAAAATGGGGGTCTCGAAGAAGGATGGAGGCTTGACATTAACTGATCTCTTGTAAAAATTCACGTGTAAAGGACAGCCAGGCAGTGATGTTATCATCTGATTAAGGGATGATTAAGTTTTAGAAAGGTCTGAGGGAATGAAGGGGAAAGTGAAGGAGAAAGAAGTGTGAAGGGGCCCCCAGGGAGGGGGTTGGTAAAAGCAAAGTGTATATAGAAGATTTCTGAGTTTTTGGATATTAAAAAAAAAATGGAATTAAAAATTCCAACACTCGTTGGATTTTTAACTTGTGTTTTCTTGACTTTAAATTGTACAGTATAGGGGTGGCTGGCTGGCTCGGTCGGTGGAGCATGCAACTCGATCTCAGGGTCATGATTTCAAGCCCCACGTTGGGTATAGAGCTTACTAAAAAATAAATAAATAAAATTAAATTAAAAAAAATTTTAGGGGCGCCTGGGTGGCTCAGTCGTTAAGCGTCTGCCTTCGGCTCAGGTCATGGTCCCAGGGTCCTGGGATCGAGCCCCTCATTGGGCGTCCTGCTCAGTGGGGAGCTTGCTTCTCCCTCTCCCACTCCCCCTGCTTGTGTTCCCTCTCTCGCCTTGTCTCTGTCAAAAAAATAAAATCTTAAAAAAAATTTTTTTTAAAGTATAGTATAATAACGGCATAGGAAGAAACCATTTATATTTAGCAATGATACTTATGGAAGGTTGCATAATTTGCAGCCCTAAAAACACATCACAAACGTTCTCACGTGGAGAATATTAAAGGGTAGTGCATTCTTGGGGAGCATGGCTGGCTCAGTCGGGAGGCTGTGTGACTCTTGATCTCGGGGTTGTGAGTTCGAGCCCCATGTTTGGGGTAGAGTTTACTAAAAAAGGGGGGATAGTGCTTTCTAGAAAAAGAAGATCTCCAGAAAAAAGGAGCTAAGGCATCTTGTGCAACCTCAAGTCTAAAGTAAAGTGTCATTTAATGGCAAAAGAGAGGAGAATTTTAAGTGTAAAACATTACATGCTGATGTGGAGAACAAAGGCAAAAGAAATACAGAAAAAAAATTAAACTTCCTTACAACTTACAGCCCATCGACAAGTACTTAAAACAGGCAGAGGGACCCTAGACATTAGCCCGACATCCAGGATCCTGTGAGTCTTCTTTAATGTATGAAAATCCCTTTGGAAACTTCCTCTCTCTCTACCCTCCAAGATACAGGTTAGCAATCATCCTCCCCAAGATACAGGTTAGCAATCATCCTCCAAGCACATGTCTCATTGATATACATCTGAAGGGTCTCATGACTAAGATTTTACTAGACAGTAGTAAATGACCTTATCCTAACAACAGCTAACCCCTCAAGATCCTGGAAACCTTGCTTCCAAATTCCTTAGAGACTTACACTATCCCTAACCCCCTGCCAACTTGAAAGTCTATAATGGGCCACTCCTCATGACCCCACTGCAGCTCTTTTTGCCCAGGTGTCCTATCCCCGCTTTAATAAAACCACACTTTTTGGGGCGCCTGGGTGGCTCAGTAGGTGAAGTGTCCGACTCTTGATTTTGGCTCAGGTCATGACCTCAGGGTTGTGAGATTGAGCCCTGCATCGGGCTCCACGATCAGTGGGGAGTCTGCTTGAGATTCTCTTCTCCCTCTGCCCCTCCCCCTGCTCATGTGCATTTGCTCTCTCTCTCAAATAAATAAATAAAATCTTAAAAACAACAACAACAAAAACACCCCACAAAACCGAACACCCTTTTTGCACCAAAGACATCTCAGGAATCCCTTCTTGACTGTTCACTCCTGGTGCCCAACAGTTCACTTCACGTGCTTCATATTTTATTAGTTAAAAACTCTCCTTTGTCTGTCTGTACGTTTTCAACTGGCTTCTCCCTCCCCCTCTTTGTAATTATTGAGAGTCCAGAACTTGTCCTCAAAACTCTAATTCCTACTCACTGTTGGTGAAATAAATTTCAACAAAGTAAGAAGAAAATGTTCCCTCCTCCCATGCAGTCTGCTAGGAAAGCAGATAACATCCAGCTTGATAAAACCATTCTTATGAAGACTAATGCTAACAAAGAAGTTCTGTAAACCACCCAGGCTTCAAAGTTTGTTGTTCTGTCCTGTGAAATTAACCTTAACCTCCATGAGGTCTGTAATTCCAATTAGTTGTCATGTTTATTATATTTGTCCTATATTATTTTTTCTTACAGATAAAAAGCCACAGGGGATCACTGGATCTTCCAACTCCTCTCATGAAATGAAACAAACAAGGAAAATGACCCCATTTGTTTCTCATCCGCACCAAAAATTTGATATATTTAAATTAATAATGGCTATTAAGAAAATATTGATTCAACAATATCATTTGATAAATGTCTCTTCTGCCGGCTTCCACCTCACCTTGTCTCTCTGAAGAAAATGTACTTAAAGACCTCAGATAAATTTGGGTTCTCATCTCTGTTCTCAGCTGATGACCTTGGGAAAGTTAACACCCCTGTTTGAACTTCATTTTCCTTATCTCTATCTGTAATCACTGCCCATGTTGTTGTTTAGAATAGTCTGACACAAACCAGTTGCTTGATAAATATTAATTGGCCTTTTCACCTTCCTTTTTCCCTTACTTCCTTTTCCCCTCAATTTTTATTCCCACCTCTCTGCCTTCTTTGTGCCTCCCAGGTCCAGCATAAGCCTGAATGCATAAGAACTCCGTAACCTTCCCCTAACAGGAAGGCAAGGCAGTTGATTATTTAAAAGTTTTCTTTTCTTTTTTTTTTTTTTAAGATTGTATTTATTTATTTGACAGAGAGACACAGTGAGACAGGGAACACAAACAGGGAGACAGGGAGAGGGAGAAGCAGGCTTCCTGCTGAGCAGGGAGCCCAAAGCGGGGCCTGATCCCAGCACCATGGGATCATGACCTGAGCCGAAGGCAGACGCTTAACGGCTGAGCCACCCAGGCGCCCCAAAAGTTTTCTTTTCTTAAAAAATATATATATTTTGAGAGAGAGCACGAGAGTAGGGGTTGCGGGGGGAGAGACAGAGGGAGATGACAGAGAGAGTCTTAAGCAGGCTCCACACCCAGCATGGAGCCCGACGCAGGGCTTGCTCTCACAACCCTGAGATCATGACCTGAGCCCAAGTCAAGAGTCGGATGCTTAACCGACTGAGCCACCCAGGCGCACCCCCCCAAATATTTCCATTGTTATTTGTGTCTCGCACAAAGAGGCAGGTGGTTTGAATTTGCCCATTTGCCTTACTATGAGGGAGAGCCCACTTTTGCTCTGGGTCCTAGCCAGTACCCTACTCTCTCACTCGGTGTCTAGCTGGGACATATGTTAAATGTTGTCAGTCTGCTAGGTCAACTACAGCTAAGTTCCCTCCTTCTACATGTCACTGACCAAAACTACTCTGCTTCAGAAGCAAATAACGTCAGAGCTCAGCTCTGCTGCAAAAACATTTTCCATCCTTCATGAATTAGTCACCCACTTCTGGAACTGCAGCCATGGAGCTTCATATCCTGATCTCTGGTCCATGGAACGCAAATAATATAGGACTCTCAGTAGTGGTCCTGGTCTTATTTTAGGATACTGGCCTTAGGATAGCCAGCAACTGAAACCTGGTGTTAAAAGACAAAATTCAACCAAGTAAATTTGAGGATCTAATTGGTTTTAGTAAGTGATTTATGAATTGAGCTGCATCCCATCTAGGAAAGAGAAGGAAGCTCTGAGGAGTTGTACAAAATGGAAGGTTTTTATAGGAAAGGGGGTAGGGCAAGGAAGTTATTGGCAAAAGAAAAGAAAGGATTGTTTTAGGCCGTATCACTTTCCATGGAGTGGGTGGGGAATGAGAGGTCTTATCATGCGGATTACCTCATCTTCCTTTGTGGAGGGCGGTGGGGATAGAGAGGGCTCCTGTGACTGATCACCTCACGGGTGCTGACCAGAAAATTCCTGACTGACTAGTTAAGACTATATTTCTGGGGGAGGTTGAAACTGCAGTTAGGTTAGGTATTAAGCCCTGGTTTGGTGACATGGTTTAGCATAAGAGATTTCATTTTGGGGCCTGTGGTTTTCTCTTTGATGCTGGTTTCAGGCGTCTTGGTGAATTTGTCCCCATGTTCACTTCATGTTAGTATCTCTTTCAGGCTCTTTTCTGCCAAGATAGATTTAAGAGACCGGGGCTGCTGTGCTGGAATGGTAGGAGGCTCAGGCAGGTGTCTAGAGTCAAGGCGGACACGGATGCCTATTGCCACGGATGCCTATTGCTGTTGTCTCAGCTTTAACTCCAAAGGTCTACATCTGCTTTATAACGCTGAGGCCAGCACCCTGCACACGCTGTCATCCTTTGCAGGTGCTTCATTGGCTCTGCCAATAGAGGGTGCTAGAAGGACACTGCAAGGCTGGGGGAGGAAAGCCTGGCTCAAACTATTTGCTTCCTAGAGGCCTCCTGTCTATTTCCGGTCACCAGCAGCACTGCCCTAGCCTTGCTCTTCGCGCGGCATGGGCGGGTTGTTTTGTTACCATCAGCTGAGCCCAGTCTGGGATATCCCAGTATTTACAGAGCCAGCATCATTGTGCCTGAGGCGGGGCACCAGCTCTGGCTGAGAAGAGCTCTTTCCTCAGAGGTCTGGATTTCAGCTCTATAGGCCCCTTCAAGTTCCTAAGTTTGGATACTTCCAGTCTCTTTTCTTGTTACCCCAGCCCTGGGAGTGGTGGCTGATTCCTGTAGTTGCTATCTCTGTGATAGTTTTGTGTTCTCATTTTTTCAATTCTTAAGTGCTTAGTTAGCAACTCTTTATATTAAATTAGTTAATATTAACATGAATATTATGTTTAAGTATTATATTCCCTCTGTAAAAACAAGTGATAGGGTTGAGTGATATAGAATGCACTTAGATGAAGGGCTAGGATAAAGAGACTGAGTCTAGGCTGGGGACAGGCAGGGATCTCTGAGGTATTACAGATACGTGGGGACAGATGGACTGGGGAGTACAGTGGGGGGAGGAGCTTATAGTTAGGGAGATATTAGGAAGATGGTTCAGGAGGATTCTTAGGTGGGGAGTTGTAGTAGGGAAGTTGATATGGTTTGGGGTGGTCTGGAGAGAGGATGGAATTTAAGGCCAGATGAACCTGCATGTGGGGATTAGGAGGGTAATGGGCCATATTGGGGCTAGTGGTGGTAGTTAGGTTATGGTTAGCTTAAGGTTAAACCTGAGTTGATCCAGGGTAGAGTGGGTCGGAAGTTGGAGTAGATATTGTGGTAGCCCTAGATTGCCAAACCATTTGTTTTCACTCTGAGGCCAAAGCTTTTCCCATTAGTACATGTTCATAAGTTGAGGGCTATATACATGAACGGAGACATAATGTCTTTATTGTTAAAAAACTCTAATTGAAATTTAAGCTTTTCCTTGATTTATGAATGTGGACAACAAATCTCGGGGCACCTCGATGGTTCAGTCAGTTAAGGGCCTGCCTTCAGCTTAGGTCATGATCCCAGGGTCCTGAGGTTAAGCCCTGAGTTGGGCTCCCTGCTCAGTGGGGAGCCTGCTTCTCCCTCTCCCTCTGCCATTCCCCCTGCTTGTGCTCTCTAGCTCTTTCTGGCAAATAAATAAATAAAATCTTAAAAAACAAAACAAAACCCAAAATTCATTAGTATTAGCTATTCCTCTGACTTTATCACCAAAATAATTAAAATAATTTTGTTATATTAAAGATGTATATATCTTGAGATATCATTTATGCTCACCACTATTTTGAAATTGCACTAGTTATCAGACCTGCTGTTTGAGCTTATTTAAGACATTAATAAATATTTATAGTTTTATTTCAGTATTTTAAAAAGTATGAGATCATAAAGGACACAGGATCCTGCTGGAAGAAATTTCTACTTGCTAAACTTAGGATAATCTGGGCATCAAAAATAATGCCAAATATAATGGATTGAAATACACTGAATCAATGAAAAGACATAATTGCATAATGATATTCAGAGATGGGATAACCAGAAAAACTCATATGTCCCCCTCTGAGGCAGCCACAAAGCAAACTTCTTCTTACTTTGAACACCAGTAACTAATTTGAATGAATTAAATATTAATCCTGCCTCTCCAGTAGGAGCTGTATTTCTAGTAACCAAATAGCTCTAGTTGATGAAGGGAAGTTCTATTTTACTGAGTTGTATCCTACAAATCCTAAAGAACTTATTGACTCATGCAAGGACTGTAATTTGTGTTAAATCCATTAAATGTATGATTGACATGGGACTAGACATTTGTATAGGCAAAATAGCACATATTGATTACTTTCAATATAAAAGGGGGAAATCAGCACTGTTCAATAAAGAGATCAGACACTCATCACTTTAATTCAGTTGTGAATCTGAATATTAAGTGACATGCAGATACTAAGTGACTCCTGATGTGTTGCAATATCAAGAACAGAGCTTCACCTCTGATGCATTTTTGCCAAAAATATTAACTTAAATCAATAAAAACCATTAGAACCAACCTCGTTTTTACATGATACATTGGTGAACAAGCTAAAGAATACCAGACAAAACAGAAGATGGGTCACTGTAAGAACAAGTGGCCCAATGTCTTCAAGTCAGTGTGTGACAAAATGGGGACTGTGCTAGATTGAAAGAGGTTGGAAAGATATAAAAATCACTTAGGGTGGTTTGCGCATGCCAGCTCTACAGAACATTTTGCTCTATGATGAACAGAAATGCATAATAAATTTAAAAAATACTTCAAGAAAAGCAATCCATCAAGAGTAGCACTGGAAGAAATATAAACCTGAATAGATCAACCAAGCATGAAGACCTTGGTATGGTGCTGAGAGGACTCTCCTCCCACTAAGTCTCATACTCATAAAACTTTAACACTGAGTTCTAGTTTGTGGTGCTTAAAATAGTCTTTGTTCATGCTCTTTTGCCCTAGCATAATTTTAATAACACTGTCCTTTATTCTCAAATGTGTCCTGTTTGCATTAATTATGGTTGAGATAGATGGTCATCTCAGACCTTGCTAACTTTGAGGGAACGGTTAATTCCTGTCTTACACAAGTTGTTCCAGAAAATAGAGGAAATGTAAGAGCTACCCAGATGATTTTAGGAGATATTATCTTGATTTCAAAAACAGATAACAATTAAGAACAGAAAAACAATGGGCCATATTTCCTTTGGATGTATGTGCTTGAATTCAAAATAGAATTTGTAGATAATCAGACTTGATAATGTGTTAAAAATACACTATGATTAATTAGGATAGATCTAAAAATGTGAGGATGATATAATATCAAAAAATCTAACAATGTAATTCTCTGTTGGTAGATAAAAGAATAGGATTATAGGATTACCTTAAATGATCCAGAGAAAGTATTTTGTAAATTTCAAAACCAATTATCATAGAATATCTTAGGAAATTAGAAAGAGAAAAGAACTCACTAAACATGCTAAAGACTAAATGCCAAACTCTTGGGGAGAATGTTATATTTATTCAAGGAATTTTGGATACATTCCCTTTAAAACTGGAAGGGAAAAAAAAAGGAAGGATTCCCACTACTATTGAGAATGGAGAAACTGGCCCATGCTATTAGGAAATATAAGAAACAGTGCAAGCACTGAAAAGGTGGAGATATAATTGTCATCACTTGCAGATGATACAACCACTTACCTGGAAAAAAACAACAGAATCAATCAAAGGACAAACTAAGAGGATTCAGAAGAGAGTTCAACAGCTTTGCTGGGTATCAGGTTGACTCCCGAGAATCAAAAGCTTTTCTCCCTGGATGAGCACATGGAAGCACAGTCTTCCCACTTACTCATTCTACTAATATCCAAATCATTTGCTAATTTTTATAAATTGCTGATGTAGTCTTCTATTTCATTTGGCTGTTACTGGATAAATGCTGCTTTGGTGTGAGTTGGTTAAGAATAAGAAAGGTCATCCAACTCCTCTCAAAGGGCCCTTTGTCAAATGGCTCCTGTTAAACAGCAGGACTAAGGCTTGCACTGGGTGTTATACACAACTAATGAATCGTTGAACACTACATCAAAAACTAATGATGTACTATATGCTGGCTAACTGAATTAAAAAAAAAAAAAAAAGAACAAGGCTCGCATTCCACTCTGTATGGCTCCAAAGCCCATGCCCTTTCTACTGACCCACACTTCTTCTTTTGATGTTGGGACTTGTATGGGCTATGCCTAAAATCGAAATTCATTAATCTGGTGTTCAAAGTCCTCCACAACCCATCCTTCTAAACTACTTACCGATTTGTATTTACTAGCACCTGGGCTAGATCTGGTCTTAAATCTTCTGCTAGGGACACAGATACCCAGGGCCCAAACTAGTAAATTGGTCAAATGCAAAGTCAAATACACAGCATCGCCTCTTTATTGTAGTTTCTGCAATTCTCCTTTAATGGGGAAAGTGAGCTTGCTTAAGCAAAAGTGAGGTACAGGAAAGGGAAGGAATAATGCTTCTCTTTGGCCTCACCCAAGGATGGATTATGAATACCTCAGTGCCAGGGGTTCTATACTTCTAAGTCCTGATCAATTTCCAAGGTAATCCTGAACTGTAATTCCTCAGCTGCTGGCCTGCTGGCCAACCCCAGGAGTGACTCAGAAATGCTGACTGTGCTTCTCTTCTTGGGTGTCCCAATCTCACTGCCTTCTCTACCCAGTCTCAACCAGAGGTCTGCTCTCTGCTTTTAGAGTCCTCCTCCTTCTTTAGCTCCTCTCTACTAGCAGGGAGAAAAGAGAGAGAGGTTTGGTGGCTTCCACAGAGCAAAGCCTACATCTATTCTGGTCCTTTTTAATGACAATTTTTAGAAATTATTTTTACTTTTAAGATTAAGCATCCTCACAAACAACCCAGAACCAGTCCTTGCTGATTCTTTGGACACATACATAAAATGGTTAAAAGTGATTCCTTAATTTTTTGGGGTGCCTGGGTAGCTCAGTCAGTTAAGCGTCTGCCTTTGGCTCAGCTCATGATCCCAGGGTCCTAGGATCAAGTCCCACATTGGGCTCCCTGCTCCGAGGGGGAGGCCTGTTTCTCTCTCCCTCTGCCTACCACTCCCTCTCCTTGTGCTCTCTCTCTCTCTGTCAAATAAATAAATAAAATCTTTTTTTAAAAAGTGATTCCACAATTTTCAATGATAAGATAAGAAAAAAGAATATGTTCTCAGCTGTAGCCAAATTCTTCTGTGTTCTTTTTCCAAAAAATCTTATTTTGCTACCAAGGCCCTCATCAAACCATAAGGAAAGACAATTTTTCAAAAAGGAAACAAAACTCCCAAATAGAGATCTAAGTATCAGGCCAAAATCATACCCCAAAACACTGCTGTCATAAAAAGGGTAGAAAGTCAAATCCTCGTAGTTCATTAAAGAACATCTTTAAAAAGAATTCAGAAAGTTGGGATTGTAACTATAGTGATGTGGACAGGCTAACAAAGCAGATAATTAAAGAAAGTTTAGCTTGAGAACATATCAGGCTTTGTCTTATTCTAGAAGAGTGAATAAAACTATGAGCTCCTGGAGATAATATTAAAACGGTCCTTACCAACAGAAGGTAGTGTGAGGTTTATAAAGGGACAGAATATAGAACAAAAGACAGCAAAGACAAGTCATTTTGAATCTAGGCTTTACTGCCCAGGAAAGTTGAATGGGGTTGAAATTCTTCTGAGGCAGTATCATTAAATTCTAGACTTGACTCAAAACCAATGGACTATACACCACTAAGAAATATGAAGTGACCCACAGTCTTTGTTGGTATTAAAATATTTTAAAAATTATCTATAAATTTCTGTTCTGAAAAGCAGTAGATCAAAATGACACTAGGTCATCCAATCAGTTATAGAGTAAAGGGTTCCCTCCAAAGAGAACTAACTTAGCAGAAATTCAGGTTGAAAGGAATGTAACATGGAGTAAATGAGATGAGGTTCTCAGTAGTTTTTTTTTAAATTTTTTATTATTATGTTAATCACCATACATTACATCAATAGTTTTTGATGTAGTGTTCCATGACTCATTGTTTGTGCATAACACCCACTGCTCCATGCAGAACGTGCCCTCTTTATTTTTTTTTTTTTTAAGATTTTATTTATTTATTTGAGACAGAGAGAATGAAAGAGAGAGAGCACATGAGAGGGGGGAGGGTCAGAGGGAGAAGCAGGCTCCCTGCTGAGCAGGGAGCCCGATGCGGGACTCGATCCAGGGACTCCAGGATCATGACCTGAGCCGAAAGCAGTCGCTTAACCAACTGAGCCACCCAGGCGCCCAGAACGTGCCCTCTTTAATACCCATCACCAGGCTAACCCATCCTCCCACC
>NC_138378.1:23947460-23952555 GCF_054177405.1 Leptonychotes weddellii | reverse complement strand
GAAAAAAATGAAGGGGGGGAAATCAGAGGGAGAGATGAACCATGAGAGACTATGGACTCTGAGAAACAAAGAGGGTTTTAGAGGGGAGGGGGGAGAGGGGATGGGTTAGCCCGGTGATGGGTATTAAGGAGGGCACATATTGCATGGAGCACTGGGTGTTATACAAAAACAATGGATCGTGGATCACCACATCAAAAACCAATGATGTACTGTATGGTGACTAACATAATAAAATTTTAAAAAATAAAGGGTACATCATGGTGTTTTAATAGATGCGTATGTCATCAAAGGACTCCCTCCCCATCTAGTTAATTAACACACCCATCACCTCCCATATTTACTTGGTGGTTTTTGGTTTTGTTTGTTTTTATGTGTGTGCGTGAGAACATTTAAGTTTTACTGTCTTAGCACATTTCAATTACACAATACAGTATTCTCAGCTATGATCACTGCATTTCACATTAGATACTCAGACTTCATTCACCTTTTAACTGAAAGCTTGTAAATTTCATGCTATTAACAAACAATTGAATATGTAATGTTTTCAAAGATTCTAAGGGTAATATTGTCTAAAACTTGTGCCAACCGAGTGGTCTAATTGCTACTAAAAAGGAAATGGAGCATACACATTTAATAAACTTCAAATGATGTACAGATATCCCCTGCTTTTTTAAAGTTTGCAGTTACACCACTTCACTTTTACAAAAGACCTACATTAGTACCTGTTTCCATGAACTGCAAGAAATCTGAAGAAGATACTATCTTTTGCATAAAAAAGGCAAAAAGCAAAAATGGCACTCAGTGTTTGTTTTGCAACAAACCATTACAGAGGCCGCGGGTACCCTGAGCAGTGAAAGTGACCTCACCAAGCTCCTTCCCCGGGACATACACTCAGCATCCCAGCACCAAACCATCATAGCTTTGAACTGCGTCTGTGAGCATCTGTGCTTTATCTTGATTTATTTTTTGCATCCCTTAGCAAGATGTGTCCTAAAGTATCAGAAAAGCCTAAGAGAGGTTATTTTTTGGGTCTGGAACGCTCAAAAATTTTTCCATATAAGTTCATGGCAATTGCTTCTTCACATTACATCATTCTGGCCTATGAAAGTTCTCGTAGGATCACTCTACTTTTGGATAGCAGGGGAAACCTGTATTGGAATTATCACTAGCTGTCATCACTGCCCATTAGACCTGGCCAATAACTGTTATGAAAATGTTCCAATATCTTGCCTTCTTTTAATGAACTCTTGGTTGTTAGCAAAACCCTTATTCATCCTACACACACAAAGTTGGGACATTTAGATCTGCTTAGACACAAGAAACTTCATTTAAAAGAAGGGCACCTGGGTGGCTCAGTCAGTTAAACATCTGCCTTTGGCTCAGGTCATGATCCCAGGGTCCTGGGATCGAGCCTCATGTTGGGCTCCCTGCTCAGCGGGGAGTCTGCTTCTCCCATGCTCCCTCTGCTGGTCCCCCTGCTTTTGCTCTTCTCTTTCTCTGTCAAATAAATAAATAAATAAATAAAAAGTAAATATCTTTTAAAAGAGGAGTAATACTTGAAATGCTATGAAATTGCATAGAAAATGGAGGAGCTAACTTCCACTTCTACCAACATTTTCATTTCATCTCTGTATCACCCATCTTATTAGTATATGCCTGGAACATTATAACTATTCATTTATGGTTAAAGTGTTTAAAAAAATGAGTGAATACATGAATAAATAAATCCAGAGAAAAGCATAAAATTTTATTATGTGGAGAATCAAGTTCACAGAAGAAGTAGATAACTCTTTTGTTCCAGGCCGTCGAAGGAGGTGGCACTTCTGATTTAGGAAGAGTGGAGACCAGTGAAGCAAGTGCTTGATTTACAGTTGCACCGTGAGAAGTGTGGTGGTGGGTAAAATGACATAGTCTATCTTCCCATCAGGCTGTGGTAAAGAGTGAGGTGACTCTGGGGCTTTCTTGTGTTTTTTGTTTTCGTCTTCATTAACACAACATAATTTCCCATTTAGACATGCCATTTCATATATTTCCCCCATTCCACATTTCTTCCGGCAGTAGCCTATTATAGTACTAAAGCATTTTCTGGGTCGCGCTGTATCTGTGCCCAGGAAACAACATTGAATGCAGATTAGTTTCTGAGGCAGAGTAGAAGTATTATGTGGTTCCCACAAGCTTTGGCCTCCTGTGCTTCCAAAATGAACCTTACAGTGATAAGAGAAAACTAAGAGCCTCCTCCTTGAAAATCATCCCAAATTAAGAACATCAAAACCCCATGCTCCTAGCCAATACCCAACTGGCTCTGATAACATTAGAACTTACATGACAAAAAAGAAGAGAGATCAATTCATGGTTATCAACTGGAGCTATGTCCCACTCCTGGACTCTGGCAAATCTGACCTGTCTTCCATGCTCCAAAGTCAGTACTCCCTCAGCCTTACCCCAGTTCAGTGTCCCCAGAGAGTACCAACTTACCACCATGGCACTATTCAGAGCCAAGTTAACTTTTAAAAGGGTACCACAGACAGGACTTTTTAAGTTAAGAGAGAAATTGGGTTTCCTCACTGACATGAACAGTAGAAATCTCCCTTTGCCAAGGCCAAGACTTCATGGGTCTCAGCAATAAATGCTGCTGAGAACTTCCCTTATTCAGCTTCTGTGTCTTCATGCCCATGATCCTCCTGGCTCCAATCTCAATCTCTCTCTCTTCCTCTCTCTCTCTCTCCATCCTCCTTTTTATCTCAGATAAATGTGTTGCCCAGGGATCAAATTCAATTCCATGTGTACCCATCTCCCTAGAGATCCAACTGTCACTAAATCACCTGTTTCCAATTCTTTATATGTCCCTGTACACAAATCTGGACAAGCTCATGGAACAAAGAGGGAAAACAAAGACATTTCCTCACATGAAAATTCAATCATTATGAAATCGGGTCATTATACTCAATTGACAGATGAGAAAACTGAGATTCAAAGGGAATAATTAGGGGTGCCTGGGTGGGTCACTTGGTTGAGCATCCAACTCTTGGTTTCGGCTCAGGTTGTGATCTCAGGGTCCTGGGATTGAGCCCCCCATTGGGCTCCATACTTAGCGGGAAGTCTGCTTGAGAATTTTCTGCCTCTCCCTCTCCTCCTCTCCCCACTCTTTCTCTCTCTAAAATAAATAAATAAATCTAAAAAAAAAAAAACCAAAGGGAATAATTAGCTCCATTCATACAACTAATCAGTGATCAAGATATATTTTAACCTCACATCTACATGATTCCAAAGCTTGTGCTCTTCTCATTACTGTTGTAAAGGCTGAAAATGAGTTTGAATGAAAAAAGAGATGGTAGGGTTCCTGAGTGAAAACCATGTTCAACATTATAAAGATAATTCTAGATGATGGGTTCATGCCTATCTTTGGAGAGGACTGCTGAGAGTACAGCCCTGATGTCTTCTTTTTTTTTTTTTTTAAAGATTTTATTTATTTATTTGAGAGAGAGAGAATGAGAGACAGAGAGCACGAGAGGGAAGAGGGCAGAGGGGGAAGCAGACCCCCCGCTGAGCAGGGAGCCCGATGCGGGACTGGATCCCGGGACTCCAGGATCATGACCTGAGCCGAAGGCAGTCGCTTAACCAACTGAGCCACCCAGGCGCCCCAGCCCTGATGTCTTCTTACCTCTTAACTCCCCAAATGCTTTCTTCTAAGACACAGGCTTAAGGAGAGTGGGTACTTTTGATGATATTGGCAAGATATCAATAATCTCAAAGGCCCTAACCCCACTCCTACAGACAGTAATATCTCCTAGGATTTTATGGTATATTTGGACAAGTTACCTGTTGGTACCTCAAACTGCAGAATAATGAGAACCAGAAACAGCTTCATGTTTACAGACTTCCCAAGAGAAATAGGCAGCACAATTTCTTTGTCCAGTGATCTCTGTCACAGAGTTTTTCAAGATGAGACAAGCGCTTTCGGTGCTATCAGCATTCTGAGCTCTCATTTTAACCCACATCGATGGACAGGAAATCCAAGTCCACCCCACCTTCATTCCGTATATGGAATTCACAATCACAGAATGTTCCATTGCATCACACCTACTCTTCTTTACTCAGGATAAGAGCTCCCAGAGAGCAGGAACATTGATTCCTCCACCTGGGCCATCAGCCCAATTGGATCAAGGCTGGTTGGTCATATGTTCTTGTTTGTATGAGTCACTCCAAGTTTATTCCTCTCGTTCCAATATCCCATCCAGCTAATGCCACCGTTTACTCACAAAAGTTATCCATTTGGAAGATTAATTAAATCATGAACTAATCAAGACAGACACATATGCACATCCAATAATAATTACATTTTTTAATGTATGAAACTTCCAGAAAGTCATCTGGGAGTAAGATTGCATTTAGCTTTGGCTAGATAAATTGATATTTTTTCAGAGTCTCCCATAAGGTCTTCCCCAGTACAGCTCAAAAGATCAAATCTCTTTAGTACAGTGTTCAACTCATTAGGAAATAGTCCCTGCTCACCTCTCCTAGGCATTTTACAGAACCACTTATGGTTCTGCCAAATTAGTGTGGTACCTCAACCCAACTTGTTACTTCCATAATCTGTTTCTTTGCACAAATTTATATCATGCTCTCCCATCCTGTCCATCGAATTGGCCCTAATGAGCTCCTAATTTTACTTCAAAACTAAGTTCAATCATCTCCACATCTACGAAAGTTTCCCTTGACCCAACTAAATAGAGCTGCAAACTCCCTTCTTTGTGTCAACATTGTATCTTGTCCATATTTTTCTTGGCAGTCACAATATGTCATGTTCCAATTATTTGTTCATCTGTAATAATCTACGTGCCCCTCAAGGGCAGGCCACTGGCTTCATTCAAGTTGGAGTTCTTAATGTACAACACAAAACTCATACTATATCCTCAGTATGTAATTACAGAAAGAATGATTGCAAAGTACAAAAAAAATTATTGCGACATAAAATAGCCCAAGACAGTAATAAAGTTAATTAAGACATTTTGTAAAGAATTTTGTTTACCATGTTTTATAATTTCTGGACACCAGAACTTTGAACTTACAATAATTAGGACCCACCCAAATATCT
>NC_138378.1:23932894-23947360 GCF_054177405.1 Leptonychotes weddellii | reverse complement strand
CGACCCAGGTCTACATGAACCTAAAAGTAAAGGCCTTAGCCATTGTGCTAACCTGCCTCTCCAGTTGCCTCCTTCGGGTCAGTCTTTGGGAAACAAAGACAAAATATTCAAATACAAGATGAAGATGTTGCTTTGTTCACAAAATTTATTGCCATGCACTTGGCTGGACATCCTCCTCCCATCCACCTCCTTATATCCACTCAGCACTCAGAGAGCTGCCTCTATTGAGAGAATTCATATTTCTGATTTCCACAGATGACATTGTTACAAGTAATATTACTTGCTTGCTTTAATGGATTCCTAAATCTGTTTGTCAACTCCTTAATATCAGAGGGACTTTCTGCGATCTTTGTGGGGCACAAGAAGTACACAGTCTCCTCATTTTCAAAGCCCTTTGTGACTAAGTAATAGATTTCCCCTTGAATAGGCTGAGATGAATAATTAAATGCTGCATTTTAGTCATGGTCATTAAAAAAAAAATCACCCATCAACATTTGTTACTGCACCTCCCACTGTGACCCATAGTTGTACAAATTGCTTTTAATACCTTACTTATAAATGAACTTTATATGTGTTTAATTTCTTAGAAATAGTCTCTGAATTCTACTTAAGATGTTATCTTCCTAAACTCTGGAATAGGCTGAATCTAAGCAAGAAATAGAATTACTAATTCCCTCTTAAAAAGGCTGGAGTTGAGCAAGATTCTTTTGTTGTTCTTTGTTTAAGGATGTGAGGAAGTTGAATTAACATTTAATGCTAGAAAAATCAGAAAGACACATAAACAAAAAGGTGAAAGTAGACCACCCATAATCTTCCCTCTGTTAACATTCTGGTGTTTAGCCTTCTAAATATTTCACTCCAAAAGTAATTTGACAACTGTATAAGAGGTAAGATGAAACAAGGTAAGCTTGCTTGCTTTTCAGTCACTGAGTTTAAAATAAAGTCTGCTAGTCAACACTCCCTAAGCACACACATACTAATACACATACAAAGTCTACATTCACCCCTCCAATTCAAGAAACAGGCCTATTGGCAAAACAGGCATGACCCACTACAGAGGAACCACATTCAGCTGCCTTTACTAATCTACCATTATGCTTAAATATAGGTCACCAGATAGTTTCAGGAAAATAAACAATATAAGAGAAGAACTTAAATGAACAATAAGGATAAATAACCTCAAAGGAAATAAAGCTAATAATGAGGACAGAAGAGAATTATTAAAAATCATAAAATTTGGGGCACCTGGGTGGCTCAGCCGTTGGGCGTCTGCCTTCGGCTCAGGTCATGATCCCAGGGTCCTGGGGTCGAGCCCCGCATCGGGCTCCCTGCTCAGCGGGAGGCCTGCTTCTCCCTCTCCCACTCCCCCTGCTTGTGTTCCCTCTCTCTCGTTGTGTCTCTCTCTGTCAAATAAATAAATAAAATCTTTAAAAAATAAAAAAATTAAAAATAAATAAATAAATAAAAATCATAAAATTTGACTACATAAAATGTACATCTTAATAACAAAATGCATGCAGGAGAAGGTTCAAACCAGTATAAGACTAAAAGATAATCAGAGTAGAATAAAATTTGTAAATGCATTATATACCATAAGAGGGTTAATATCCATAATATATAAAGAATGTTTACAATTCAATAACAAAATGACAAATGACCTAGTAGAAAATAGGCAAACAATATCATAGAAACACAACATGTATGCATCTCTGGCAGAACGTTGATATAAATTTAGAAATATAATATTCATTTTAAGAGAATCTGCTTTTAATCCATAAATTGTCTCACAAAATAAATTTATTTGGGTAAGATTGTGGGACCCAGTTAGGGTTGCAATTTGCTATGTATTACTGTTCCTTCTCATTCCACTGTACTCTTGAGACCTAAGTATACTAGGAATGTGTCATATTTTTTTTTAAGATTTTATTTATTTATTTGACAGAGAGAGACAGTGGGAGAGGGAACACAAGCAGGGGGAGTGGGAGAGGGAGAAGCAGGCTTCCCTCGGAGCAAGGAGCCCGATATGGGGCTCAATCCCAAGACCCTGGGATCATGACCTGAGCCTAAGGCAGACACTTAACAACTCAGCCACCCAGGTGCCCCCGAAATGTGTCATATTTTATGAAATGCACATTTGGACCTTTTATGTGTGTGTGTTTGGACAATAATTGTAAAACATTACACAAAAAGCATATAAATGTCTCACATGATAATTAATATTGGCTCATAAATTGTATTTGCTTAAATCCTAAAGATGTAAGTGCTTTAAGTAGCTTTAAATATGCCATTTAATATGGTGAGCACTGTGAATTGTGTAAGACTGATGAATCACAGACCTATACCCTTGAAACAAATAATACATCACGTTAATAAAAAAATTAAAAAATATATATGTCATTTAACTATTTTTCTCCTTTTTTCCCCAGAACTACTAAAAGATTAAAGTGTTTGAAATAAATGATGTCATAGTTTTATCTCCTTGCTGCAGTGTGTTTCAGATCATTTTATAAAATCAAAATGAATTTGAAGTTTTATTTGTTTTGGTTTTGTTTTTGTTTGAGCTATGCAGAGTTTTGTTAGGGGTGGAGATAAAACTTTAAGGGTGAACTTCCAGTACAAATAAAAACATCTATTATTTGGGGCTTGATGTCTTATACCTAAATTTCACAGTGCTTTAAGATTCTCAGGAGGGCACCCACATATTCCCATGTGTATCTGGTGCTTTGGTATAAGGAATGTTCCAAATCCACGGCCGATCTTTACTTCCATACAGTTCTGGAGGCAGGTCATATGGCACAGGAAAGGCGGCCACTGGCTCCTTGCTCCCTGAGAAGAATTTCTCTTTTACTATGAAGCTGTCCAGGCCAAATGCTGACAGCAGGAAAAGGGACCCCAAACTCATAGGAATGGATCATCAGCTGGGTGCCGTTCTTCTCTAATGCTCCCCAGGTGGCCTTGACAGATTTGTGCTCGTGACAAGGAACCAAGCAATTTAACTGAACTCTGGAGAAGGTCTCATATATGTTTTAATATGTGGCATAGCATTGCTGCAGCCCGATGTGTCAGCCGACCATTTGTGAAAACAGAAATGAAGCCAATTCTGTTTTTCAGCTGTCTGGGTGCTATAGGGAAGACAGCCCCCAGCTGGATATTCTTGTAAGCTGGTTCACACATTTTCCACAGAAGGGCAGATCAGGTGAAGAGGAACGGCATTTTCCCTGGGGTCCTGCTTTCTTTCCCCAGCATCACCAAGCTTTCTTTAAACTCAGAACACGGGGTGCCTGGGTGGCTCAGTCATTAAGCGTCTGCCTTCAGCTCAGGTCATGATCCCAGGGTCCTAGGATTGAGCCCTGCATCGGGCTCACTGCTCAGCAGGAAGCCTGCTTCTCCCTTTCCCACTCTCCCTGCTTGTGTTCCCTCTCTCGCTGTGTCTCTGTCAAATAAATAAATAAAATCTTTAAAAAAAAATAAACTCAGAATACAACCATTTCGAGTCATCAGCTCCCATAGACCCAATGCTTGAAAACTGACCTACTATCCGGCCAAGACTCTCCTTTAGGTATGGATGAGGCATTCTCTTTCAGAAGGTTTCTAAGCCTAAAATGTCCCCAATTATCTTTTTGACTTCCTTGAAAGTGTCCTGGGGTTGATCCAATAAGATAAACATTGGTTTCAGAGAAATCATGCTTATGGATGATATCTATCCACTCCTTGAGTGAAGGAGCATTAAAAGCCATCAAGTAGCTGATGAGATCAGCTTTAAAATGTGTTGTTGATTCTCCAGATCTGTGGGTTCCATGGATAATCCATAGGTATAAGGGGCTCAACCGTATTCCCTGAGTTTTCTGGTGCCAGTCAGCATGGATGAGGTTGGAGGTGTGTGTGACAATCTGGAGGCCTTCTTCTTACAGTAGTAACATCATTTTCCTGGCAGAGGGAAATGTTTTCATAAGGCTTGGCCTGGGCATGTAAGTGAGCCTTCGAGTCTCATTTATCTCCATGCACAAGCAGAATTGGTTTCTGAACTCCGGTGGATACTGTTTTATGAGCCAGTCTACGTCAAAGCAGTAGTTAAACTGAGCTGAAGATACAAGTATCCCAAATAGAGGAGACAGAATATCCTTGATGTGGAGGGCTCCAGAGTTATACTTTGACTTAATTCCCGAGACTCTAGTGAGGTAAAATTGGAAGGGGTTCCCTTTTCCCAACATGTCCTAAATGTCTTGGCCTTCCCCTGAGGTTTCTTACTCCTCTTCCTCCTCTTTTAGTCCCTGGTGGGCAGGAGGGACATGATTTCCAGTACTTTGGGCAGCACTGTCTTTGGGAGAAGAGATGCCACTCTCCTCTTTGACCACCATGTTCTTAGCCTGCTTCTGCTGTGTTCCTGGTTGCAACTCATCATTGCTGCTAGAGAGACACCAACCTAAGTCTTCCTGGGAACTACTCTTCTGTCTTTTGGGAGGTGAAACTTGTGAATCTGTGTTGCTGAACTTCACAGGTGTTAATTTTCTTCTGTGGGCAGCTTTCCTAGCCCCAGAACAGTGTATCTTAGTTCATTTGCTGCTCCCTGCCCAGCATGCAGGAGGGAAGAAGTAGATAGCTTGTCTAGTTTTGGCTTTTCCTCCTCACGTTCATCACTACTGGACACTGTCCACTTCCCATAATCACCGTCCTGAGACATACTTCTGAAATTTCCAGAGCCGGTCTGTTTTTGTTATTTTTTGATAGTTAAATAATACCATGAAAGGTGAATCTAAAATAGAAGAGATATCACCTGTGGCTTTGATGCAGCATTCCACAGCATGCCAAAATAAGAATTTTCTCCGGGGGGGAGGGGGGGGAGTGTGTGTATATGTGTGTGTGTGTAGGGCTACCCATGTCTGCCTGATTTTCCGGTCTTTTGTTGATGAAAACTCTCAGGTCAGAGGAACACAAGATAAAAGAAAAAGATCATATGTTAGTAATGAGAAATAAATGGCAATTGATAATTACGGAATCTGTTTTCAGCAGATTGGCCTTAGAAATGGTCAAAACAGGTCTCTAGTAATAATTAAGGATTGAAAAACTTAAAGTGATTTTTTTTAAAGTTAAGTTCAAAGAGTGTTAGATGGCTCAGACTGACTCTGTTTCTGGTATGACTCCAAGAGAACATCACATGCAGGTCCATGATGATTAAGCTGTGCCTAGGTCTGGATGGTCCAAATATCCTTTTATTTGGAACTCTAGTTAAAAATAAACATGAAGAAACTCAATCTGTCAATCAACCGACATGCCAGATGCTTTCATGTTTCATTTTCTATATATCTAAGCCCAAGTTGATCTCAGCTAAATATTTCTCTTCTCCTCCCTCAATAATAGAAAACTGACGATAGGGCGCGCCTGGGTGGCTCAGTTGGTTAAGCGACTGCCTTTGGCTCAGGTCATGATCCTGGAGTCCCGGGATCGAGTCCCGCGTCGGGCTCCCTGCTCAGCAGGGGGTCTGCTTCTCCCTCTGCCCTCTTCCCTCTCGTGCTTTCTGTCTCTCATTCTCTCTCTCTCAAATAAATAAATAAAATCTTTAAAAAAAAAAGAAAAGAAAACTGATGATAGTGAAAACAATACATTATATAGATTTTCCTCAACTTATGATAAAGTTACATCCTGGTAAACCAATTGTAAGCTGAAAATATCATAAATCAAAAATGCATTTAACACACCTAACCTACTAAAACATCATAGCTTAGCCTAGCTGACCTTAAACATGCTCAGAACACTTATATGAACCTGCAGTTGGGCAAATCATCTAACCCAAAGCCTATTTTATAATAAAGCATGGATAGCTCATGTAGTTTATTGAATACTGTACTGAAAGTGAAAAACAGAATGGTTGTAAGTGTATCGGTTGTTTCCCCTCACGGTCACGTGGCTGACTGGGAGCTGCAGCTCACTGCCACTACCCAGTATTAAGAGAGAGTATCTAACCACATATCGCTAGCCTGGGTAAAGATCACAATTCAAGGGGCGCCTGGGTAGCTCAGTCAGTTAAGTGTCCAACTCTTGATTTCCGCTCAGGTCATGTTCTCAGGGTTATGAGATCAATCTTAGGGTTGTGAGATCAAGCCCCACGTTTGACTCCAGACTGGCTATGGAGCCTGCATTAAGATTCTTTCTCTCCCTTTTCCTCTGCCCCTCCCTGTCCCCAAAAGATCACGATTTACTATCAAAGTATGATTTCTACTGAACATGTATCACTTTTGTACCATCATAAAGTCAAAAAATCCTGAGACAAAACATTGTAAGTCAGGAACCATCTGTATGTACAATTTTGAGTTCTAAAGGTGGAAAAAACAAATTGCATTAATAATACTTATGGTAGGAAGAGTAATGGTCCCCTAAAGATGTCCACATTCTAATTCTCAGAAGCTATGAATATATATTACCTGCAAGTGAGAATCACAGCTGTAGATAGAATTAAGGTTGCTAATCAGCTGACCTTAAAATAAGGAGATTATTTTGGATTATCTGGGTGGGTCTCATGTGATAACAAGGATCATTTAAATGTGGAAGGAGAGGTAGGAGTCAGTGTCAAAGAAAGATCTGACAATGCTATATAGCTAGCTTTGAAGATGGAAGAAGAGGCCATGACCAAAGAATTCAATCCTCTAGAAGCTGGAAAAGACCAGGAAAGATTTTTCCTTAGAAAGAAACTCCAAAGGGAACATCTTGCTTTTAGCCCAATGAGACCCATTTCAGACTAACTTCAGAACTTTAAGATGGTAAAGCTGTGTTGGTTTAAGCCACTAAATTTTTTGTAATTTGTAATAGCAGCAACAGGAAACTAAGACAACATTCAATCTCATGTCATCACCTCAGACTCCCTCCAGTGATCTAGAACAATTTCATGACTCAGCCAAGTGACTGGAATAAAGTATGTACTGTCAGAAAGGACATACTTTGCCAGCAAGCTTCCAAACTGTGAACTGAGACTTGATTCACACAGGACAATAGCCCAGAGAGATCTGAGGTATCCCTAGGCCAACTTACAGCCAGTTACAGAGTAAAGCTTGTATTCCTAGAAGGAATTTATATACACCTTCAGATGTCCAGAAAAAATGAGAAAAAGATTTTTTTCTATCAAAATAATTTTAGTATAAAAATGTCATTTTGAAAACTCATCTATTGAGAGAAAACTATGTATGTAGGTAGTGGGTCAACAAAATATCTACTTCATCTAGAGTTACTCCTGATTATTTTAGGTTTAAAACAATAGTTACAGATAATTATAAAATTTTTGGAGCAATAAAATTGATACACCTCAGAGAGCACATAAAAACTTTCAGGTTAGTCAAAACTGTGTTCTTAATCCATTCCCTTCATATCAGCCCAAGAGGCAACAGAAGATGTTAGGCATATTTTTCCCAGTTGAAATACTCCATTCAATATTCCTGCAGCCCCTGCAAAACCCATGGCAGTCACGCTTCCTTTCCCCTTTCTTCCATCATAACCCTTTGAATGCCTACCCCATTTTCACTGTCAAATTCAGATAGTTTGCACTCACGATGAGCTCTGAGTAATATATAGAATTGTTGAATTGCTATATTATACACCTGAAATTAATATATAACACTTAACATTTATAAACTCTACAGGAATAAAAATTAAAAACTTATTAAATAAATAAATAAAATAAAAATAAAAAATTCAGGTGGTTTGGATTTCAAGTATCACCTAGTGGCCAAAGAAACTCCTCTCACTAGCTGACCAAACATTCCAAATTCCAAAACTTTAAGATAGCTCCCCAGAAATGATGAACAACGTGCTTTTATAATTGTTCTGCATGATCCATGGACATCTACAGACTTTAAGACATTAACAAAATAATTTTCTTTTTTTGTTGTTTATTTTATTGTATTTAAATTCAATTAATTAATATATAGTGTATTATTAGTTTCAGAGGTAGAGTTCGGTGATTCATCAGTTGTATATGACACCCAGTGCTCATTGCATCACATGCCTTCCTTAATGCCCATCACCCAGTTACCCCATTCCCTCACCCCCCTCCCCTCCAGCAACCCTAAATTTATTTTCTATATTAAGAGTCTCTTATGGTTTCTCTCCCTCTCTGATTTTGTCTTATTTTAATTTTCCCTCCCTTCCTCTATGATCCTCTGTTTTGTTTCTTAAAATAATTTTCTAATATCAGGGAAAACCTTTAAAAATTCAAAAGGAATTAAGATTCTTTCTCTCCCTTTTCCTCTGTCCCTCCCTGTCCCCAAAAGATCACAGTTTAATATCAAAGTATAGTTTCTACTGAACATGTATCACTTTTGCACCATCATAAAGTCAAAAAATAGTTTTTACCTGTGTAGGCAACTCTCAACAAATTTATGTACACAATATCTTCTGAAATTAAAAATCATATAAAAGGAGAGGCAAGTTGTCCCAACCACACCACTAGCGTACCCACATCAAGCAAAAACTATGTTAAGAAAAAGCTCTAGGGGCGCCTCTGTGGCTCAGTCGGTTAAGCATCCAACTCTTGATTTTGGCTCAGGTCATGATCTCAGGGTGGTAAGATCAAGCCCTGCATCGGGCTCCGCCCTCAGCAGGGAGTCTGCTTCTCTCCTCTCCCTCTCTCTGCCCCGCCCCCAACCCTAGCTCACATACTCTCTCTCTCTCAAATAAGTAAATAAATCTTTAAAAAAAAAAAAAAAGAAAAAGCTCTAAATTAAATGGTCCTGGAGTAAGTCTTTTTTTAAATCAGCTTTATTATACAAGATACATATCTTTAGTTAAAGCTAGATACTCTGATTCACAAACATGTCACTGCCTTTAATATTGCTTTCTCAGATATGGGGTCAGGTCTCACCATGAGAGACGATGGACTCTGAAAAACAAACTGAGGGTTCTAGAGGGGAGGGGGGGATGGGTTAGCCTGGTGATGGGTATTAAAGAGGGCACATATTGAATGGAGCATTGGGTGTTATATGCAAACAATGAATCATGGAACACTACATCAAAAACTAATGATGTATGGTGATTAACATAATAAAATTTAAAAAATAATAAAGAGACTTGTTTTGGAAGTTACAATTAAGCAGAGACTTGAGAGATAAGTAGGAGTTTGCTCATGAGAGGAGCTGGAAAGGACAGTATTAACGGAAAATTGAAAGGCATTCCTAAAATCCCTCCTTCCTACTTTACACACAGTGTTCTGAATATTCTCTCTACTCAAAGCTCTTCCATTTTCTCCAGCCCCACTGTCACTCCTATGAATGCACTCAGATTCAGTCTCTACCTTGCAACCAAATGCACTTTTGCTGTTGAAGTAAGCAAGATGGTGGAATAGAAGGCCCCTGGATCAAGTCCTGACAGAAATACAAATGAGCAAGTATCCACAGACAAGATGCCTTTGTGAAAATCCCAGAACTTGGGAGTGAGGCTGAAGCACATCCTTTGAAGCACAAAAAACAAGAAAATCTACTCTAGAAAGGTAAGAAGAGCAGGTTCACTTTGACCATAGCACCCCTCCCCCAGGCCAACAGAGTGCCACACCAAGAGTGATTTTCTGGGCCCACGATTTCTCCAGTGGAGAAAAGAGGACCAGAAGCAGACATTCAGCCTCCCCAGCATTTCTGGGTCACTCCCTGGAAGCCCACTTCTATCTTGGAGAACAAAGGGACAACTGACAGACCTAGACCACAGGAAGGCAGCTGGAACAAAGAAGGGTGGGGCTCACAATGACCAGCAAGTGGATCTTAGCATTGCAACCATATCCCAGCCAGTGACCTTGCCCAAAGAGAGAGGCCAGCCAGTGGCTCCTCCCACCTGTGAACCCAAGTCAACAGCCCCTCTGGCCAGAGAACACAGTCAGCATTTCTGCCTGGCCTTAGCCAGTGGTCCAACCCAGCCGTAGAGCACAGACTATGGCCCGGCTTAATCATCGTACACAGTCAGGGACCCTGCCCAACCACAGAGAACAGCCAGTGACTCCACTGGACCAGAGAGCCAAGCCAACACCTCCAACCAACCACAGTGCACAACCTGCAGCCCTGCCCAATTGCAGGCCACAGCCAGTAGCCCCACCAAACAATGAAGCACAGCCTGCAGCTTCACTTAAACATAAAATCCAGCTAGAAGCACCACTTCACCAGGGAGTACAAATTGCAACCCTATCCAATCAGGGGTGATTGCAGGAACTAGCCAGTGGCCCTGCGCAGTTATTGAGTCCAGCCAGCGGCAGAAGGAGCCCAGCCTGCATTCACACCCACCCGGTGAGCCCAGTAACTGGCCCTGCCTGACCACAGATCCCAACAGGCAACTGTGCTCAACTACAGAACCCAGCCAGTGGATGGGAGCCCAGCCAGCAGCATTACCAAAGCTCACAGCATAAGCAGGAGCTCCCTCCAAACAGAAACCCTATGGCAAACCCCACCTGCCAGTGAAAGGTATGAGCTAACCCATCAAGAAACCTGGGCTAAACTGAGTCATGAAGGTCTTTCCATCCAAAGTGAACCTGTATAGACTAGAAGAGGTGACTCCTTCCTCAAATGCATAGACACCAATACAAGGATACAAGGATCACAAAGAATCAGGGAAACATGACACCACCCAAGAAAACTAGTAAGATTCCAATGACCGATCCTTAAAAATAGAGATACGTGAATTGACTGACAAAGAATTCAGAATAATCCTCTTACAGAAGTTCAGTGAAGTACAAGAAAACACAGATAGGCAACTAAACAAAATTAGGAAAACAATACTTAAACAAAATAAGTTCAAAAAAAAGAAAAAGAAATCACTTTAAAAAAATTTCCTAGGGGCACCTGAGTGTCTCAGATGGTTAAGAGTCCAGCTCTCGATTTTGGCTCAGGTCACGATCTCAGGGTTGTGAGATCGAGCCCGGCATTCATTAGGAATGCTTAAGATTCTCTCTCTTCCTCTCCCTTTGCCCCTCCCCCCAAAAAAAACCTAGAGCAGAAGTTTTCATGACTGACTGACCAAAGGCACAATCCATGATGAAGTCATTGATAGGGTAAACTTAATTAAAATTAAAAACTTCTGCCCTCGCAAAAGACAATGTCAGGAACATGAGAAGACAAGCCACAGATTGGGGAAAAATATTTTCAAAAGACACATCTGATAAAGGACTGTTATCCAAAATATACAAAAAATTCTTAAAACTCAATAATAAAAAAATAAACAACTCAAGTAAAAAAAAAAATAGGCTAAAGACCTTAGCAGACACTTCAACAAAGATACACAGATGGCAAATAAGCATGTGAAAAGATGTTACACATCATATGTCGTCAGGGAAATTCAAGTTAAAACAACAGTGAGATATCATTACACATCTATTAGAATGGCCAAAATCCAAATACTGACAACACTAAATACTGGTGAAGATGTGTAACAACAGGAACCCTCATTCATTGCTGGTGGGGATGCAAACCGGCACAGCCAATTTGAAAGACAGCTTGGTGATTTCTCACAAAACTAATGATTCAGCAATTGTGCTCCCTCAGTACAGGTATCCCTCACTTCCCAAAAGTTCACGTTATACCACTGCACTTGGACAAAAGACCTCCATTAGCACTGTTTTCACTAACCAAAAGAAAGCTTAAGAGGATTCTTGCTTTTACAAAAAAAGGCAAAAAATTGGGGCGCCTGGGTGGCTCAGTTGGTTAAGCGACTGCCTTCGGCTCAGGTCATGGTCCTGGAGTCCCAAGATCGAGTCCCGCATAGGGCTCCCTGCTCGGCGGGGAGTCTGCTTCTCCCTCTGACCCTACCCCTCTCATGCTCTCTCTCTCTATCTCATTCTCTCTCTCAAATAAATAAATAAAATATTAAAAAAAAACAAAAAAAGGCAAAAAATGAAAATAACGTTCAGTGTTTGTTTTGCAGAAAGCTGTTATAGAGGCAGCGTGCCCTGAGTAACGACAGTGACACCGCCAAGCCCCTGCCCCCAGATCTACACTCAGCATCTCAGCATCAAGCTGCCAGGGCTTTAAACTGGATCAGTGAGCATCTGTGCTTATCTCAATTTAATTTGTGCATTCATTGACAAGATGTGTCTAAAGGTGTCGGAAAAGCCAAAAGAAAGGTTACTTTCAGTTCTGGGAACATCCTCAAATTTTTCAATATAAATTAATGATAACTATCTCTTTACTTTACACCATTTCATCTCACAAAAGATTTCATAGGAATGCTCCACTTTTGGATAGTGGGGGAAACCTGTATTTACCTAAAGGAATTGAAAACTTATGCCCACACAAAAACCTGCATACAGAAGTTTAAAGCAGCTTTATTCATAATTGCCAAAATGTGGAAACAACCAAGATATACTTCAGAAGGTAAAGGGATAACAACTGTGATACATCTTGACAATGGAATATTATTCAGTGCCAAAAAGAAATGGGCTATTAAGCCATCAGCAGACATGGAAGAAACTTAAATGCGTATGACTAAGTGAAAGAAGCCAATTTCAGAAAGACACAAACTGTATGATTACAACTGTATGACATTTGCTAAAAGGAAAAACTATGGAGACAGAAAGATTAGTGTTGTCAGGGATTGGGGTGGGGGGATGGATGAGTAGGTGGAGCACAGGAAGTATTTAAGGTAGTGAAACTATTCTGTGATACTAGAATGATGAAGCCATGTCAATACATTTGCCTAAAGCCATAGAAAATACAACACCAAGAGTGAACCATAATGTAAACTGTGGATTTTAGTGATTATTATATGCTAATCATAGCAAGTAAACCACTCTGCTGGAGTTTGTTGATAATGGTGGAGGCTATGCATGTGCAGGGGCAGGGAGTATATGACAGATCTCTGTATCTTCCTTGCAATAATTGCAACAATGAAATGAACAATGAAACTAAACAATGAAACTAAAATTTCATTTAAAAAATAAAGTCCTGGGATGCCTGGGTGGTTCAATCGGTTAAGCGTCTAACTCTTGATTTCGGCTCAGGTCATGATCTCTGGGTCATGAAATCAAACCCCACATCAGGCTCCATGCTCAGCACTAGTCTGCTTGAGATTCTTTCTCCCTCTCCCACTGCCCCTTCTGCTTGTGCTCTCTCTCTCTCAAATAAATGAATGAATGAATAAATAAATAAATAAATCTTTAAAAAAAAAAAGAAGGCAGGGCACCTGGGTGGCTCAGTCGTTAAGCGTCTGCCTTCGGCTCAGGTCATGATCCCAGGGTCCTGGGATCGAGCTCCACATTGAGCTCCCTGCTCGGCAGGGGGCTTGCTTCTCCCTCTCCCATTCCCCCTGCTGTGTTCCCACTCTCGCTGTGTCTCTCTCTGTCAAATAAATAAATAAAATCTAAAAAAAAAAAAAAAAAGGGAGGGGAGAGGAAAAGATGGCAGAGTAGTAGGGGACCCTATTCCAACTGGTCCCTGGAATTAAGCTGGATATCTACCAGACCACTCTGAACACCCACGAAATCAGCCTGATGTGTAAGAAGACAGATCTGGATCTCAACAAACAGAATATCACAGGCAGTTGGTTTCAAGGTACAAAGTAGGGAACCGTGATTCAGCGGGCAAATAACAGAGGATAAATGGCAGCTGGAGGGAGCATGGCCATGGGGATCCTGCACCGCCTGTGAGCGACAGCCTCCCGCGCTGGGGACTGGGCACAGACTTGCAAACCGGTAGCAGCGGGGAAAGGGCTTTAGGGCAGCCCCCCAGATGGAAACCAGAGCAGCAGGGCTGCATGTACGAACTGGGGGCGGCTGCGGTTTTAGAAGCACAAAGGGCAAAGACCTGCCCTGACGTGGAGGCGAGGACTGGGAGCGCTACGGAGGGGCGCACAACCCAGGACACTGCAGTTTATAGCAGCACAGACAGAAAGGGACAGAGGTGGACTGGAGAGCTCACTGAAGAACAGACTGCGATCTCTCTGCTCTGAAGTAGAGGGTTGGAAACAGTCTCTTCTGCTCTGACTCGCGGAAGAGACGCAGAAAACCACCAGAGAACAAAAGCCCCAAAAAACCGGTTCCCACTGAGCCCATCCCCCGCCACAGGGGGCAGGGTAACTCTGCCCAAACAGGGTTGCCTGAGTAACAACACAGCAGGCCCCTCCCCCAGAAGAAAGGCTGGGAGAACAAGAGGCCAGCAACCCTAAGGTCCCAAGAAAACAGGTGCATCTTGCTTGAGTTCTGGTCATTAATTTGGACTCTGTACATTCCTTCAACCACCCTCAACAGAACAACTAGGAGGAGGAACCCCCAAAATAGGAAAAACTCAGAGATTATGACTTATGCCACAGATGTACAAATGGATTCAGATACAACCAAGGTGTCGGAGATGGAATTCAGACTAGCAATTGTGAAGACAATAGCTAGAATGGAGAAATCAATTAATGGCAACATAGAGTCTCTAAGGGTAGAAATGAAAGCTGAATTGGCAGAATTTAAAAATGCTATCAATGAGATCCAATCCAATCTAGATAATCTAACAGCCAGGGTAA
>NC_138378.1:23917236-23932394 GCF_054177405.1 Leptonychotes weddellii | reverse complement strand
TACCCTCCTGTCCTTTTCCCTTACATCCATTCCTTCTTCATCCCATGCTTGAACTTAGGTGGCAAATAACCTTTCTCTGTTTTGTGGTTTTGCGGAGAAAAGGAACCTTCATTGTATGAGAATCACAATGTGCCAAGCACACTGATGCACAGTGTCATTAAATAAAAGCCTTATATAATAATTATGATAACATGATTAAAGCTGAGGAAACTGGAGCAAAACATATCTAATATTATATCTAGGTTTGCTCCTTACTGTTTTTACTCATCGTGTGGCCTCTCCCTCAATTCTTTCACTGGTATGTTTCACATACACCTACATCCTAGAATCACTCTAAAATTTAAAATAGGTAAGGCATAAAGAACAGTTTCTGGCATGTATAAAACTCTAAGACATGTAGACTTAGTGAGATATAAGCTTCTCCCATTTAAAAATGAAAACTCTGAGTTCATGGAGGAAGAGGATCTTGCACAAACACAGACAATCACATATCAAAGGCAGTTCCACTACTTCCAATGCCACAACCCATCTGTAACCCATCTCATTCTAAACTGGAAGATATCCTCAAAGCTGATTTCTACCTCTTAAGCTTGTCATTTTGCATAGCCATTGAGTCCTCAAGAATGAGGTCTGCAGTCCATGCAGAATAATCTGGATTCCAGAAGGAAAATAGAGAAAGAAGGGCACAGAAGTTCATTTAAAGAAATCATAGGTGAGAATTTCCCAAATATGGGGAGAGACTTGAACATCCAAGTTCACAAAGCTAACAGATCACCCTATCATCTGATTGGAGAAACTTTCTCCAAGATACATTATAATGAAACTACTAAAATCAAAGATAAAGAAAGAATCCTAAAGGCAGCCAGTGAATGAAGATTGTAACCTACAAAGGAAACCCCATTAGGCTGTCAGCAGTATTCTCAGCAGAAACCCTAAGGAGATAGTGGAGTGACATATGCCAAGTGATTTAAAATTGCCAGCCAAGAATACTCTATCTGGCAAAGTGTTCTTGAGATATGAAGTATAAATAAAGACTTTCCCAGACAAACAAAAGCTGAGGGAGTTCATCACCACTAGACCTGCTTTGCAAGGAATACTGATAGGAGTTTGAGCTGAAATGAAAAGATGCTAATCAGCGACATGACAACATATGAAAGTATACAACACACTGCTAAAGGTGGAAAATGTTAGTCAGATATAGAAAACTCTAATTTTATAATAGTAAAGTATATAGTATAATGGCTAATGGAAAAGAGTATTAAAAATAATTATAGCTACTATAATCTGTTAATAAATTCACAGCCTTATAAAGAGGTAAATTGTGTCTCTTCAACAAATGGTGTTGGGAAAACTGAACAGCGACATGCACAAGAATGAAACTGGACCACTTTCTTACACCAAACACAAGAATAAATTCAAAATCGATGAAAGACCTAAATGTGAGACAGGAAACCATCAAAATTCTAGAGGAGAACACAGGCAGAAACCTCTTTGACCTTGGCCATAGCAACTTTTTACTAGACATGTCACCAGAAACAAAAGCAAAAATGAACTACTGGTACCTCATCAAGATTAAAAAGTCTCTTCACAGTGACAAAACAATCAATGAAACTAAAAGGCAGCCTATGGAATGGGAGAAAATATTTGCAAACAACATATCTGATAAAGGTTTAGTATCCAAAATCTATAAAGAACTTACCAAACTCAACACCCAAAAAACAAATAATCCAGTTAAGAAATGGGCAGAAAACATGAATAGACATTTTTCCAAAGAAGAAATCCAGATGGCTAACAGACACACGAAAAGATGCTCAACATCACTCATCATTAGGGAAATACAAATCAAAAACATGATGTGATATCACCTCACACCTGTCAGAATGACTAAAATTAACAACACAAGAAAAAACAGGTGTTGGTAAGGATGCAGAGAAAGGGGAACCCTCTTGCAGTGTTGGTGGGAATGCAAACTGGTGCAGCCACGCCAGAGCAGTTCCTCAAAAAACTAAAAACAGAACTACCCTATGATCCAGCAATTGCACTACTAGGTATTTACCCAAAGGATACAAAAATACTGATTTGAAGGGGTACATGCATCCCAATATTTACAGCAGCATTATCAACAATAGCCAAACTATGGAGAGAGCCCAGGTGTCCATCTACTGATGAATGGATGAAGATGATGTGGTGTGTGTGTGATGGAATATTACTCAGCCATCAAAAAGAATGAAATCTTGCCATTTACAATTACGTGGATGGAGCTACAGTGTATTATGCTAAGTGAAATAAGCCAGTCAGAGAAAGAAAAATACCATATGATCTCACTCATATATGGAATTTAAGAAACAAAACAGATGAACATATGGGGGGAAGAAGGGAAATAAGAAACTCTTTTTTTTTTTTTAAAGATTTTATTTATTTATTCATGAGAGACACAGAGAGAGAGAGAGAGAGGCAGAGGGAGAAGCAGGCTCCCAAGGAGCAGGGAGCCCGATGCGGGACTCGATCCCAGGACCCTGGGATCATGACCTGAGCCGAAGGCAGACGCTTAACCATCTGAGCCACCCAGGCGCCCGGAAATAAGAAACTCTTAATGATAGAGAACAAACTGAGGGCTGATGGAGGGAGGAGGGTGGGGGATGGGCTAGATGGGTGATGGTTATTAAAAAAAGGCACTTGTTGTAGATAAGCATTCTACTCCTGAAAGCAATATTGCACTGTATGTTAACTAACTAAAATTTAAATAAAAATTTTAAAAAGAGGTAAATTGTGACATCAGAAATATAAAAGGGGAGAAGAGCCTTTATAGGTTAATGCAGGTAAGTTGCTATCAGTATAAAATGGACTATTTTATCTATGATATGTTTTATATAAGCTTCAAGGTGACCACAAAAAAACATCTAGAGTAGGTTCATGAAAAATTAAAAGGGGGGAGGGGCACAGAGCATACTAGCATGGAAAATCACCTACTTACAAAGGTAGACAGAAACAGAGGGGGAAAGGAGCAATAAAAATACGTAATAACCAGAAAGCAATAAGATGGCAGCAATAACTCCTTACATATCAATAATTACTCTAAAATAAATGGATTGAATTCACCAATCAAAGGCACAGAGTGGCTGGGTAGATTAAAAAAAAAACAACAGAATTGTCAGAGATGATGGAACTGGGGAGATATTGTACGAGCACAAACTTACCAGTGCAACTAATAGATAAATAAATCCTGGAGATCTAATGCACAGTATTGTGATTATAGACAACTATATTGTATTATGGATATCAAACTTTCTAAGAGACTACATCTTAATTATTCCCACCACCAAAAAGGAATGATAATTATGTGATGTGATAGAGGTGCTAGCTGATGCTACAGTAGCAATCATATTGAAATATATAAATGTGTTAATCAACATGTTGTACACCTTAATCTTACACAATGCTATATGTCAAATGTCAATTTAAAATGAAATAATAAAGGGGCGCCTGGGTGGCTCAGTTGGTTAAGCGACTGCCTTCGGCTCAGGTCATGATCCTGGAGTCCCGGGATCGAGTCCCACATCGGGCTCCCCACTCAGCGAGGGGTCTGCTTCTCTCTCTGACCCTCTTCCCTCTCGTGCTGTCTCTCATTCTCTCTCTCAAATAAATAAATAAATAAAATCTTAAAAAAAAAAAAGAAATAATAAAAATATTAACCATCCAATTAGAAAATAGGGAAAAGACATGAAGAGATAACTCACCAAAGAGGATACACAAATGGAAAATAAGCACATAAAAACATATTCAACATCGTTAGCAAATAAGAAAATGTAAATTAAGATCAATATGAATTAGCATTACATACCTATCAAAACACAAAAATATAGTAACAACCCAGAATATTGGCAAGGATAAGAAAATACTGGATCTTTCATACATTGCTAATGGCGATGTAAAATGGTATAGCCACTCTGGAACCTAGTTGGGCAGCTTCTCAAAATAACGAAATATACGTTTACTACACAACCCAGAAATTTACCTCCTGGGCATTTACCCAGAGAAATGAAAACATGTCCATGCAAAAACCTGCCCACGACTGTTCATGGCAGTTTTATATGTCATAGCCAAGAACTGGAAATAATAAAAATATCCATAATAGGTGACTGTTTAAACAATATACATCCATACCAAGACTAGTACTTAGCACTTAGCAATAAAAAAGGTACAAACTACTGATACATGCAACAACTTGGATGAATCTCAAGGACATTGTGCTGAGTGAAAAAAGAAAAGAGCCAGTCTCAAAAAGTCACACATTGTAGGATGCCCTTTATATAAAAGGCTGAAATGATATATTCATTTTCTGTATTTGATTTTGTATTAGATTTTCTGTATGTGATTTACATGAGGCACATGTCTATGTCTCTTTACTTGATGTCATCTCCAGGGCCAATATCACCTATTACCAGATTAACAGTTGCCTGGGGTTAGGGATGGAGGAGAGAAAAGGTAACTGTGACTATAAAGGGGTAGCACTAGGAGGTCTTTGTGGTGAGGGAATAGTTCTATATATTGACTGTAGTGGTGCTTACCAAATCAAAACATAAGACAAAATGACACAGAACTCTGCAAACACTTTATACTGTTGTCAGCTACCTGTTTTAAAAATGTAATCACTAGGAAAACTGGGTGAAGGATATGTTCTCTGTACTATCTCTGCAACTTCTTGTGAATTCATAATTATTTCAAAACAAAAAGCTGTTTTAAAAAAATCCAACTACTTCAAGCTATATTACAAAGCTGTGATCATCAAGACAGCATGGTACTGGCACAAAAACAGACACATAGATCAATGAACAGAATAGAGAACCCAGAAATGGACCCTCAACTCTATGGTCAACTGATCTTCAACAAAGCAGGAAAGAATATCCAATGGAAAAAAGACAGTCTCTTCAATAAACAGTGCTGGGAAAATTGGACAGCCACATGCAGAAGAATGAAATTGGACCATTCTCTTACACCATACACAAAGATAAACTCAAAATGGATGAAAGACCTAAAGGTGAGACAGGAAACCATCAAAATCCTTGAGGAGAACACAGGCAGTAACCTCTTCAACTTCAGCCATAGCAACCTTTTGCAAGACACGTCTCTAAAGGCAAGGGAGGGGCGCCTGGGTGGCTCAGTCATTAAGCGTCTGTCTTAGGCTCAGGTCATGATCCCAGGGTCCTGGGATCAAGCCCTGCATTGGGCTCCCTGCTCCGCAGGAAGCCTGCTTCTCCCTCTCCCACTCCCCCTGCTTGTGTTCCCTCTCTTGCTGTGTCTCTCTCTGTCAAATAAATAAATAAAATCTTTTAAAAAATAATAAAGGCAAGGGAAACAAAAGCAAAAGTGAACTATTGGGACTTCATCAAAAGCTTCTGCACAGCAAAGGAAACAGTCAATAAAACTAAAAGGCAACCTGCAAAATGGGAGAAGATATCTGCAAATGACATAACAGATAAAGGGCTGGTATTCAAGATCTATAAAGAACTTATCAAACTCAACACCCAAAAAACAAATAATCCAGTCAAGAAATGGGCAGAAGACATGAAGAGACATTTCTCCAAAGAAGACATACAAATGGCCAACAGATACATGAAAAAATGTTCCACATCACTTGTCATCAGGGAAATACAAATCAAAACCACAATGAGATACCACCTTACACCAGTCAGAATGGCAAAAATTAACAAGACAGGGAACAACAAGTGTTGGCGAGGATGTAGAGAAAGAACCCTCTTACACTGTTGGTAGGAATGCAAGTTGGTACAGCCACTCTGGAAAAGAGTATGGAGCTTCCTCAAGCAGTTAAAAATAGAACTACCCTAAGACCCAGCAATTGCACTACTGGGTATTTACCCCAAAGACACAGATGTAGTGAAAAGAAGGGGCACTTGCACCCCAATATTCATAGCAGCAATCTGAAGGGAGAAATAGACACCAAAGCAATAATAGCAGGGGACTTCAATACCCTCTTACAGCAATGGATAGACATCCAGACAGAAAATCAACAAGGAAACACTGGACTTGAACCATGCATTAGGCCAAATGGACCTAACAGACATTTACAGAACATTCCATCCAACAGAAGCTGAATGAACATTCTTCTCAAGAGCGCAGAGAACATTATCCAAGATAGACCATATAATAGGACACAAAACAAATCTTAGCAAATTTAAGATCATATCAAGTACCTTTTTTAAATCATGAAGATATTGAAAATCTGAACAGACCAATAATGACTAAGGAGCTTGAATCGGTAAACAAAAATCTTCCAACGGAGAAAAACACAGGACCAGACAGCTACAGTAACAAATTCTATCAAACATTTAAAGAAGAATTAACGCCAATCCTCCCCAAAAACTGAAGAGAAGGGAACACTTCCAAACTCATTCTACAAGGCCAGAACTGCCCTGATAGGGCAGATAGGGACATTACAAGAAAAGAAAACTAGACTAATGTACTGGTGAAAAAACGCAAAAGTACTCAACAAAATATTAGCAAAACAAATTCAACAACATATTAAAAGGATTACCCACCACGACCAAGAAGGATTTATCCCTGGGATGCAAGGACAGTTCAACATAAACAAATTAAATGTGATACTGCACATTAATAAAATGAGAGAGAAAAATCATATGATCATCTAATAGATGCAGAAAAAGCATTGGACATAATAAATATCCTTTCATAAGTAAAACCTTCAACAAGCTGAGTATAGAACAAACACACCTCAACATAATAAAAGCCATATATGGGGTGCCTGGGTGGCTCAGTTTGTTAAGCAGCCAACTCTTGATTTCCGCTCAGGTCACAATTTCAGGGTCCTGGGATTAAGCTCCGTGTCATGCTCTGTGCTCAGCAGTGAGTCTGCTTGGGATTCTCTCTCTCTCTCTCCCCCTCTCTACCCCTCCTCTCTCTCTCTCAAATAAATAAACAAATCTTTAAAAAAAGAAAAGCCACATACAACAAACCCATAGCTAACATCATACTAAATGGTGAGAAACTGAAAGCTTTTCCTCAAAGATCAGGAACAAGATAAATGGATGCCCACTCTCAGCCTCTTAGTCAACATAGTACTTACTGGAAGTCCTAGCTACAGCAATTAGGCAAGACACAGAAATAAAAGGCATCCAAATCAGAAAGGAAGAACTAAAACTGTCATTATTTACAGAGGATATGATCTCATATATAAAAAACCCGAACTAGGGGCGCCTGGGTGGCTCAGTCGTCAAGTGTCTGCCTTCGGCTCAGGTCATGATCCCAGGGTCCTGGGATCGAGCCCCGCATCGGGCTCCCTGCTCAGCGGGAAGCCTGCTTCTCCCTCTTGCTCTCCCCCTGCTGTGTTCCCTCTCTCGCTGTCTCTCTGTCTCTCTGTCAAATAAATAAATAAAACCTTTAAAAAAAATAAAAATTAAAAATTAAAAAATTAAAAACCCAAACTCAAAAACAACAAAAAAACTGTTAGAATTAATAAAATAATTGAGTAAAGTTTCAGGATATAAAATCAACATAGAGAAATCAGTTTATTTCTATATGTAACAACAAATCATCTGAAAAGAAATAAAACTATCCCATCAATAGCATTAAAATAATAAAATACCTGGTAATAAATTTAGCCAAGAAGTGAAAGATTTATACAATGAAAATTATAATATCTTGTTGAAAGAAATAGAAGACACAAATGGAAAGATATCATGTAGTCATGGATTTGCAGAATGGAACAGAATAGACAGCCCAGAATTAAACGCCCACATATACAATCAACTAATGTTTGACAAGGGAGTCAAGAATATTCAATCAGGAAAGGATAATTTCTTCAACATGGTGCTGGGAAAACTGAATAAACACATGGGGAAAAATGAAATTAGATCCCTATCTAGCACCCCTCATAAAAATTAACTTGAAATGCCTCAAGGACTTAAACATAAAACCTGATACCAGGTTTATAAGAAGATGTATATTATATGTTTCACATAAGACTGGATCTTGACTTTATATATCCCACCAAAATAGTGTTCATTTACCATCCAGGGTTTCCATTCTTTCTTAATTTTTGTCCTTTGCAGATTCCTTGTTTTTGACAGCTAGGCAATGTGGTAATAATTCCTTCTTTTAATTTATCCAACTTTTGGAGTTGTTTTCATCAGATGCATTATTCAACATATCTATTGTACTATATTTCCATTATAGAAGTCCACTCTACCTGTGTCTTATAGTCTAATATTCCTTGAATCTTTTTTCTTTTTTTTTTGAATTTTAATTTTTTATTTATTTATTTTAATTAACATATAATGTATTATTTGTTCAGGGGTACAGGTCTGTGATTCATCAGTCTTACACAATTCACAGCACTCACCATAGCACATACCCTCTCCAATGTCCATCACCCAGCCACCCCATCCCTCCCACCCCCCTCCACTCCAGCAACCCTCAGTTTGTTTCCTGAGATTAAGAGTCTCTTATGGTTTGTCTCCCTCTCTGGTTTCATTTTGTTTCATTTTTCCCTCCCTTCCCCTGTGATCCTCTGTCTTATTTCTCAAATTCTTCGTATCAGTGAGATCATATGATACTTGTCTTTCTCTGATTGACTTATTTCGCTTAGCATAATACCCTCTAGTTCTATAGATGTCATTGCAAATGGCAAGATTTCATTTTTTTTGATGGCTGCATAATACTGGAATCTTTTTTTTAATCCAACAATGAATCTCTGTCATTTGATTAGTGGGTTTAAACCAGACAAATGTATTATGATTACTTGTATATTAGGACATTTTCCTGCCCTCTGGCTATGTCCTATATATTTCTCATATCTTAGTTTCCATTAGATAGATCATCTTTTCTCCTGCTGATAAGAATATTAAATATTTTGGTTTTATTTATTTATACATTTATTTTAGTTATTTGTCCTCACATTTAAGACCCATACTTATGATTATATTTACCATTATTAACTTACCATAAAACTTCAAAAATAAAACTTAAACAATGCAAAGCCTTATATACTTCTCTTGATGACTCAGACTTAACAGATTATCCTTATTTTATCCTTATATTTACAGGTGACTCACAAATCACCTATAAAGGAAATTCATGTCCACAGGAAGACTACAAATAATAAAACCAATTCTTTGACTAGGGCTTACACCATTTAAAGACTGGTGGCAAAGGTGAAGAAAAGTGATCCTTGGGACCTCGGAGGTAACTTCTCTTAAAATTTACATTTGCCTCCGATAAGGATTTCTTCCATACCAGTTTCTTTTGAGGTAAAACATATTCCTACGAAAAACTACTGAATCACCTGAATGATGGGGATAGTCCTCATTCAAGCCAAATGACCATTTTTGGTTTGTTTTTTTTATGCCTATCAATGGTTCACAGAATTGAAATTTTTTGAAAAAGTGGAATCAGTGGTGAAAGGATAATCTAAGTATACATCTCCCCCTACTGGAGATTTCTCAGTTACAGGACACACACGTGCACACACACACACATGCACACTTAAATAATAATGGAATAAATAAAATAATAAAGATAAAGGATGTTAAATATGTTAAAAGAGAATTAAAAGATCTAAATTTTCTCAAAGACAAGGTACATCTGGTAAAAAATACACATACCCTTTCTTTTTTCTATTGTGGCAAAACATATATAACATAAAATTTCCATTCTAACCATTTTCTTAAAGATTTTATTTATTTGACAGAGAGAGAGAGAACATATGCAGGGGGAGCAGCAGAGGGAGAGGGAGAAGCAGACTCCCCGCTGAGCAGGGAACCCGATGTGGGGCTCGATGTAGGGCTCGATGTGGGGCTTGATCCCAGGACCCTGAGATCATGACCTGAGCCGAATGCAGATGGTTAACCGACTGCACCATCCAGGCACCCCTGTATTTAACTTTTTGATGAAGTACCAAACTGTTTTCCACAGTGACAGCACAACTGTACATGCCAGTCAACAATGCAAGAACATTTCAATTTCTCCACATCCTCACCAACACTTGTTATTTTCCTTTTAAAAAGATTTTTTAACGGGGGTGCCTGGGTGGCTCAGTCGGTTGAGCATCTGCCTTTGGCTCGGGTCATAGTCCCAGGATCCTGGGATCGAGCCCCACGTTGGGCTCCCTGCTCAGCGGGGAACCTGCTTCTCCCATGATCCCTCTGCTGTTTCTCCCGCTTGTGCTGTCTTTCTATCAAATAAACAAATCTTTTAAAAATTTTTTTTAATTTTTTAATTTTTATTTTTTAAATATTTTATTTATTTATTTGACAAACAGACACAGCCAGAGGGGGAACACAAGCAGGGGGAGTGGGAGAGGGAGAAGCAAGCAGCCCGATGCGGGGCTCGATCCCAGGACCCTGGGACCCGTGACCCAAGCCGAAAGCAGATGCTTAACGCCTGAGCCACCTTTAAACTATATTAGCAGGTGTGAAGTGGCATCTCATCGTGGTTTTGATTTGCATTTCCTTAATGACTACAGATATTGAGCATGTTTTCATGTGCTTATTGGCCATTTGTGTATCTTCTTTGGAGGAATTTCTTTTCAAATCATTTGCCCATTTTTAAATGGGATTTTTCTTTTGTTTTTGAGTTGTAGTTCTTTATATATTCTCCATATTAAACGCTTATCAGATATATGATTGGCAAGTACTTTTCCCATTCTATTGGTGTACTTTCACTTTTTTTAAGGTTTATTTATTTTAGAGGGAGAGAATGCATGGATGGGGGAGGGGCAGAGAGAGAGAGAGAGGAGAAGCCGACTCCCCACTGAGTAGGGAGCAGGACACAAGGCTCCATCTCAGGACTGTGAGATCACGACCTGAGCCAAAACCAAGAGTCAGACGCTTAACCAACTGAACCACTGAGGTGTCCCTTTCACTTGATAGTGCTCTTTGATGCACAAAAGTTTTTAATTTTGGTGAAGTCAGATTTATCTATTTTTTAATTTGTTGCCTGTATTTTTGGTGTCATATTTAAGAAACCATTGCCAAATCCAAGGTAATAAAGATTTCTCCCTGTTTTCTTCTAAGAGGTTTATAGATTTACAACTTAAATTAGATTTTGGTGAATTTTAAGTTAATAATTATAAATGATACAAGATAAGGGTCCAACTTCATTCTTTTACATGTGGATATCCAGTTTTTCCAGCACCATTTGTTGAAGAGACTAATCTTTCCCATCAAATGGTCTTGACACCCTTGTCAAAAATCAATGGACCATAATGTGAGAGTTTATTTCTGGGCTCTTGATTCTATTCCATTGGTCTATTTATCTATCCTTACGCCTAGACCACACAGTGTTGATTACTGTAGATTTGCAGTAACTTTTGAAACTGAGAAGTCTGAGTCTTCCAATTTTGTTCTTTAAGATTGTTTTCCCCGGGCGCCTGGGTGGCTCAGTTGGTTAAGCAACTGCCTTCGGCTCAGGTCATGATCCTGGAGTCCCGGGATCGAGTCCCGCATCGGGCTCCCTGCTCAGCGTCCCCGACTTGCTTCTCCCTCTGCCCTCTTCCCTCTCGTGCTCTCTGTCTCATTCTCTCTCTCTCAAATAAATAAATAAAACATTTAAAAAAAAAAAAAGATTGTTTTCCCCTATTTGAGGTTCTTGAAATTCCAATGAATTTGAGGATGAGTTTTTACATTTCTGAAAAAAAAATACCATTGAGATTTTGATAGGGGTTGCATTAAATCTGTAGCTCATTTTGGGTACTTTTGAAATCTTTTTTTTTTTTTGTGATCCTCACGGGTTTTAAGCACTTTATTCTAATGTACCCCATCAGTTGGGTGGCCCAGGATGTTTGTGGCCATCACTCCAGACAGTAACACATCACAGCACACCTGCCATTGTGTCTCGCTCTCAGTGGGTACTTTTGACATCTTAAAGATATTGTCTTCTAATTCATGAACAAAAATGTCTTTTTACAGAGTGTCTGGGTGGCTCAGTCGATATAATGTCCGAATCTTGATTTCGGCTCAGGTCATGATCTCAGGGTCGTGGGTTCCAGCCCCAAGTCGGCTCCATGCTCAGCATGGAGTCTGCTTGAGATTCTCTCTCTCCCTCTGCCCCTCCCCACCTGCTCCCACATGCTCACTTGCGTGCTCTCTCTCTCAAATAAACAAGTATCTTTTTAAAAATGTCTTTTTACTTAGTTTTCAATGTTTCGGAGTTTTCAGGATACTAGTCTTATACCTACCTGGTTACGTTTATTCCTCAGTGTTTTATCCTTTTTGATTCTATTGTAAATGGAATTATTTTCTTCATATCCATTGCAGATTGTTCTTGATAGCGTACAGAAATGCAACTGGTTTTTACAGTAGGTTTTGTATCCTACAACTTCGCTGAATTCATTAATTAGCTCTAATGTGTTTTTTTGTGAATTATTTAGGGTTTTCCATATATAAGATTATGTTCTCTGTGAATACAATCTTACTTCTTCCTTTCCAATTTAGATGCTCTTTTTCTTGTCTAACTGCTCTAGCTAGAACTTGAACAGAAGTGTGAAAGCACACATTCTTGTCTAGTTCCTGACCTTAGAAGAAAAGTTTTCAGTCTTTCACCCTTGAGTATTACGTTGGCTGTGGGGTTTATCATGTTGAGGAATTTCCTTCCATTCTTCGTTTATTGATTTTTTTTGAATCATGAAAAGGTGCTGGATATGGTCAAATGCTTTCTCTGCATCAACTGTAATGACCACGTAAAGTTATTTATCTTCATTCTGTGAATGTGGTGTTTTATACTGACTGTGTTTCATGTGATGAGCCCTCCTTGCATTCCCGGGATAAATCCCACTTCGTCATGGTGTATAATCCTTCAAATATGCTATTGATTCATTTTGCTATTATTTTATCAAATATTTCTTCAGCTATATTCATGAGGGATGTTGGTCTATAATTTTCTGGTAGTGTCTGTTTGGTTTCAGTATCAGGGTAATGCTGGCCTCATGAATGAGTTAGGAAGTGTTCCCTCCTATTCAATTTTTTGGAAGAATCTGAGAAAGATTGGTGTTAATTCTTTAAATGTTTAGGGGAATTCAGGGTGTCTGGGTGGCTCACTCAGTTGAGCACTGGACTCTTGATTTTGGCTCAGGTCATGATCTCAAGGTCCTGGGATCGAGCCCTAGGTCAGCTCCATGCTAGGGGTGGAGCCTGCTTGGGATTCTCTCTCTCCCTCTCCCGCTGCCCACACTTACTCAAGCGCTCTCTCTCTCTCTCTCAAAATAAATAAATAAATAAATTTTTAAAAATGTTTAGGGGAATTCACCAGTTTAGCAATCTATCTGGTCCTTGACTGTTGTTAGGAGGTTTATCTCTTCTTCTGTCGAGGGAGAGATAGGAAAACACAAGCAGGGGGAGTGGGAGAGGAAGAAGCAGGCTTCCCACTGAGCAGGGAGCCCAATGTGGGACTCGATCCCAGGACCCTGGGATCATGACCTGAGCTGAAGGCAGACGCTTAACAACTGAGCCACCCAGGCGCCCCAGGAGGTTGTTTTTTGTTTTTTGTTTTTATTACAGATTCAATCTTCTTATTTGTTATAGACCTATTCAGATTTTCTCTTTCTTCTTGAGTCAGTTTTAGTAGGTTTTGTAGGAATTCCCCTTTTTTTTCTAGATTACCCAATTTATTGGCATACAGTTATTCAATTGTTCTCTCATAACCATTTTTATTTCTGTAAGGTTGTAGTAATGTCCCCTCTTTCATTTCTGATTTAAATAATTTGAGTCTTCTCTATTTCTTTCTTAGTCAACCTAGCTAAAGTTTTGTCAATATTTTACTCAAAGAAAAATGTTTTGGCTTTGTTGATTCTCTCTGTTGTTTGTCTATTCTCTGTTTCACTTATGTCTGCTCTCATTTTTACTGTTTCCTTCCTTCTGCTAAGTTTGAGTTTAGTTTACTCTTCTTTTTCTATCTCCTTAAGGTATAGGGATAGATTATGGTTTTGAGATCTTTCTTCTTTTTTAATGTAGACTTTTACTGCTATTAATTTTCCTCTTCGTCACTGCACATGATTTTTGGCATGTTGTGCTTCATTTTAATTCATCTCTAAGTATTTTCTAATTTACCTAGTGATTTCTCCTTTGATCCACTGGTTAAGAATGTGATTTAAAGTCTACATATTTGGGGATTTTCTAAAAGTTTTCCTTTTGTTTTTGACTTCTTGTTCCATTCCATTGTGGTTGAAGAAGATACTCTGTATTATCTAAATCTTTTTTTAAAATGTTGTGGCTTGTTTTGTGGCCTAATATATGGTCTATCCCAAAGAATGTTCCATGTACACTACAGAAGAATGTGTATTCTGCTGTTGTTGGGTATGCTATAGATGTCTTCTAGGTTTGGGCACCTGGGTGGCTCAGTTGGATAAGCGACTGCCTTCGGCTCAGGTCATGATCCTGGAGTCCTCGGATCGAGTCCCGCATCGGGCTCCCTGCTCAGCAGGGAGTCTGCTTCTCCCTCTGACCCTCCCCCCTCTCATGTGCTCTCTCTCTCTCTCTCAAGTAAATAAATAAAATCTTTAAAAAAAAAAGATGTCTTCTAGGTTTAATTGGTTTATATTGTTAAGTTTTCTATTTCCTTATTAGTCTCTATCTTGACGTTCTATCCATTATTGAAAGTGGACTAATAAAGTTTCCAACTATTGTAGAACTATTTCTCTCTTCAGTTCCATCAATGTTTGCTTCATATATTATGGGCTTCTTTACATTTGATGCTTACATTTTTATAATTGTTATGTCTTCATAACGAATTGACTCTTTTATTAATAGATAATGTCCCACCCTGTCTCAAAATAGTTTTAGGAATGTCCTTTTCTGGTACTCCCCCAAATCGGCCACTAGGAATTAATGCCAAGGAAATATTCAAGTAACCAGTAGACACTAAAATCTATTTCACAATATATAAAAGAGCTTGTGGGCAATCTTGAAAAGGAAGTTTGAGTGGAAGACATGGAAAAGGGAAAAATACTTCAAAAGCCAGTGAGTATATATATTCAATGGAATATTATGCAGCCATCAAAAGGAATGAAATCTTGCCATTTGCAATGACGTGGATGGAACTGGAGGGTATTATGCTGAGCGAAATAAGTCAATCAGAGAAAGACATGTATCATATGATCTCACTGATATGAAGAATTCTTTTTTTTTTTT
>NC_138378.1:23896431-23916736 GCF_054177405.1 Leptonychotes weddellii | reverse complement strand
CCCGACTCTGCTGGGGATCACAACTTGTGGCAACCCCTAGCTGAGAGCCCTCTCCTCAGCTCCATCTTTGCAGCCGGCTTCCCCGCTCCGATACCTGGGAGCTCTGCCACACTCAAGCACCCCCGGTCTTTCTGTGTCCCAGTGAGGGTTCCACCGCACGCTTAGCCACTGGAGTGACATCCCTCAGTGGAGCAGACTTCTAAAAGTTCCGATTTTGTGCTCTGCTGCTCTATCACTTGCCGATAGTGGCTGACGGAGGCTCCCTCCCCCCACAGTCTATCTTCCCGAATATTGCCTCGGATTCACTTCTCCCCATTTCCTACCTTCCAGAAAGTGGTCGCTTTTCTGTTCATAGAAATGTTGCTATTCTTTTCTTTGATCTGTTGAGTTTGTAGGTGTTCAGAATGGTTCAGAATGTAGGTGTTCAGAATATCTAGCTGAATTCCTGCGACCAGTCAAAATTTAGGTCTCCTACTCTTCCGCCATCTTGCTCCTCCTCCCTAAGCATTGGACTCTTGATTTTGGCTCAGGTCATGATTTCAGGTTCTGAGATTGAGCCCAGTGTCAGGCTCCGCACTCAGCGGGGAGTCTGCTTAAGATTCTCTCTGTCCTTCTCCCTCTGCCCCTCCACACTTATGTGCACTATCTCTCTTGCTCTCTCTCAAATAAAATAAATAAAATAAATCTTTTAAAAACCTACAATTTTTAGTGGTTTCAGAATCATGCACTTTCCAAGGATAAATCTAACATGATATGTTCTATATTTATATATTAAAAATAACAGTTTTTTGAGAGCAGTATAAAAACACCTCTAAGGGCACCTGGGTGGCTCAGTCGGTTAAGTGTCTGCCTTTGGCTCAGGCCATGATCCCAGAGTCCTGGGATCCAGCCTGGCATTTTTCTCCTCTCCCTCTGCCGCCACCCCCTACTCCCCGCCTGTGCTCTCCCGGTCTCTTTGTCAAATAAATAAATAAAATCTTTTTTAAAAATTTAAAAAAATACCTCGAAGGTGGGGATACAATTTGTGCATGAATTAAAACACTCAATATTATAAATATGTCAAACTGATGCAAGTCTAATCGTGTGTGCTTGTGTTTGTGTGTGTGTGAAAGAGATGGAGAGAAAGAAAGAGAGGGAGAGAAAGACTGGTCATGCAGGAAAAAAAGAGAAAAACTAAAATAAACAAACAACAACCAATTTTACAAGGCAAAAACAAATGGTAATAATAATTCAAGTAGTATTGATGTTTATATTAACTTTCTTTTTTTTTTTTTTTTAAGATTTTTTTTATTTATTTATTTGAGACAGAATGAGAGAGACAGAGAGCACATGAGAGGGGGGAGGGTCAGAGGGAGAAGCAGGCTCCCTGCCGGGCAGGGAGCCCGATGCGGGACTCGATCCAGGGACTCCAGGATCATGACCTGAGCCAAAGGCAGTCGCTTAACCAACTGAGCCACCCAGGCGCCCTATATTAACTTTCAATGGATTAAACACTCCAATTGAAAAGTAGATATTGTTGGATTGCGTGAAAAAGCATGTTCCTACTATGTTCTGTCTAAAAGAACACAGATATATGTTATAAACACACAGAACAATTGGGGAGAAATAGTTTGCATAGAAAAGGTTATACCATGTGACCAGTAGGAATTAGAAAGCTGGAATGGCTATATTAATACCTGACATCATTGACTCTAACACAAGTGTATACTAGAGATAATGAATGCCATTTCCTAATGATGAAGGGGTCAACCCTTCATAAAGTAGCTGATAACAGAACTTAAAAATACATATGATAAAAACAGACAAAACTAAATTGAAAATAGACAAACCCACAATCATAGTTGAAAATTTTACCATTCACTGGCAGTATTGATAGAAAACTAGACAAAGAATTCATTAATAATGCAAAAAATCTGAATTGTATTATCAAGCACCTCGACCTAATTAATATATATTTTTAAAGATTTTATTTATTTATTTGACAGAGAGAGAGAGAGACAGCAAGAGAGGAACACAAGCAGGTGGAGTGGGAGAGGGAGAATCAGGCTTCCCACTGAGCAGGGAGCCCAATGCGGGGCTCGATCCCAGGACCCTGGGATCATGACCTGAGCCAAAGGCAGACGCCCAATGACTGAGCCACCCTGGCGCCCCTCGACCTAATTAATATTTATAGAACACCACGTCCAACAACCACAGAATATGTCTTCTTTTCACATGCAAATGGAATGTTCACTGAGACAGACAAATGCTGATCCTGAAAAGTTTTTATAAATGTAAAAATACTGAAATACTCTAATTATTACATTAGAAATTAATTAAAAATACTACCTAGAAAAAAATGTCAGAATTAAGTTGGAAATCAATAAAAATAAGATAGTAAATCTACAAAATATTTTGAAATTAAAAAACATACTTCTAAGTAAGCCATGTGTTACAGATAGTCATAAGGATAATTAATATTTTGAACTAAAATATAATGAAATATTAAACATATAAACAACATTAAAATCCATGGAATATAGATTTTAATGTGATTAGAAAGAAATGTATAGCTGTAGATGCATGTATCATCAAAGGGTTTAAAAATAAAGATCTAACTATTTACCTAAGAATTCTTATTTCTCTAAGAATGAAGAAAAATACAAGGAAATTACATCCAAGGAAAGCTGAAGGAAGGAACTAATAAGCATACGACCATAAGTCAATGAAATAGAAAAAAGAAAAAGAATAAAGAAAATTAACAACAGAGAAATTTGGTTCTTTGAGCAAATTAATAAAATTAACATTGCCCTAGAAGACTGATTAAGAAAAAATTTCGGTTTCAAGAAAGAAGGGTTATTATTAAGGTCATACAAACATGAAAATGGTGCTAAAATTATCATTAGTTTCATTATACCAATACATTTTACCTAAGATGAACTGTTAAGTTGCTCAAAAGACAAAAATGACCAGAAACAATACTAAAGAGAAAATCAGAATAGTTCATATCTACTTAAGAATATGAATAAATTATCCAAAATCTCCAAATAAAACTCTAGCCTTAGATAATTCAACTGGAGATTTATTTTTTTTAAGATTTTTAAAATTTATTTATTAGAGAGAGAGAGAGAACACAGCAGGGGGAGTGGCAGAGGGAGAGGGAGAACTCGGGGCTAGATCCCAGGACCCCAGCCCAGCATCATGACCTGAGCTGAAGGCAGACATTTAACCGACTGAACCACCCAGGTGTCCCTCAGCTGGAGATTTATATCAAACATTTAAGGAAGAATTTCTCACAAAATTTTAAAGAAAAGGTAAAAAAAAGAAACATTTCCTAGCTTGTTTTATGAAGCTGTCACAACAAACACCAAAGTCTGGCAACGACATGACGTGAAATCTACAAATAGCCCTCATGGATACAGACAGATATCCTAAACAGGTATTAGCAGATAAAGTAGAGCAGTATAGAAATAATAAAATGCACCAATATTTAGTAGGATTGATTCTGGGAATGCAAGGGCATTTAAAATGAAAAAGTAAATCAACGTATGTAGTTGTTGAGATTATTTCCTCGTTATCATTTTGCAATCTTCAGGGTCTATAGTGATAATCTTTGTTTCATATTGACAATTTGTGTTTCTCTTTTTTTCTTTTTGTCAGTCTTGCTAGAAGTTTGTCAATTTTATTGATCTTTTCAAAGAAACAGCTTTTGTTTCATTGATTTTCCTTTACAGTTTTTCTGTTTCCAATTCCATTGATTTCTGCTTTTATCTTTATTGTGTCCTATCTTTTGTTTGACTAGGGTTTTTTTTTTTTTTAGATTTTTATTTATTCATTTGAGACACAGAGATACAGAGAGAGAGAGAGAAAGCATGAGCAGGGAGAGAGGCAGAGGCAGAGGGAGAAGCAGGCTTCCCGCCGAGCAGGGAGCCCGATGCGGGGCTCGATCCCAGGACCCTGGGATCATGACCCGAGCCGAAGGCAGACGCTTAACCATCTGAGCCACCCAGGCGCCCCTTGTTTGACTTGGGTTTAATGTGTTCTGCTTTTTCTAATTTCTTCAGGTGAGAACTTAGATTATTGATTTGACAATTTTTTTTTTAACTTTTCCTCTTTTCTAATATAATCATTTAGTGTTCTAATTTGCCCCCTTGGCACTGATTTAGCACAAATTCTGAAAGTGTTGAATTTTCATTTTTATTCAATTTAGTGTGTATTTTATTTCCCTTGAGATTTTCTCTTTAACTTAGAAATGTGTTGTGTAGCTTCCAAGTGTTTGGAGATTTTTTTGTTTTATTTCTGTTATTAATTTCTAGTCAGATTCCACTGTGGTCAATCTTACAGGGAACAAACTCTGATTTCCAATCCTTTTTAATCAGCTGAGACTTGTTTTATGGACTAGGATATAGTCTACCTTGGTATATGGCCCATTGGAGCTTGAAAGGAAATATGTATTCTGTTGTAGTTGGTTAGAGTGGCCTATCAACATCACTGAGATTCTGTGGTTGATGATGTTACTGAGTTTCTCTATTGATGGTAATGATTTCCTTTTTTGTTGTTGTCAGTTGCTGAGAAGGAGTGGAGATGCCCCCAAATATAATTTTGTATTTGTCTATATTTCCTTTTTATCTCTTGCAATTATTTCTTCACATTTTTTGCAGCTTTGTTGTTTGGGGCATTCACATTAGATTTGCTCTGTCTTGATGTAGTTGTCCTTTTACAATTTTTTAAAAAGACTTTACTTATTTATTTGACTGAGAGAGAGACAGTGAGAGAGGGAACACAAGTAGGGGAAGTGGGAGAGGGAGAAGCAGGCTCCCCGCTGAGCAGGGAGCCCGAAGTGGGGCTTGATCCCAGGACCCTGGGATCATGACCTGAGCTGAAGGCAGCTGCTTAACCAACTGAGCCACCCAAATGCCCCATTATCCTTTTATCATTATGTAGTGACTTCTATAATTGTTCTTTGCTCTGATGTCTACTTTTCTGATATTAATATAGACATTCCTGCTATTATTTTTGTTAAAGTTCACATGATATGTCTTTTTTTATTCTTTTATTTACAACCTAATTATATAGTTAAATTTGATGTGAGTTTCTTGTAGATAGCATATATTTAGATTATTGTCTAGTACAATCCCTTTGTTTGACTTGGGTTTAATGTGTTCTGCTTTTTGGATTGTACTAGACAAATCTTTTAATTTGTGTATTTAGATAATTTAAATGTAATTAATGGTATGGTAAGGCTTAAATATTTCATATTATTTTTGTTTCCTTTGTTATTTTATTTATCTCTTCCTCTTTCTGCCATTCTGTGAATTATTTGAACATTATTTAGAATTCCATTTTGGTTTATCTATAGTATTTTTGAGTGTAACTTAATTATAGCTTTTGTAGTGATTGCTCTCAGTATTACACTTATTTCCATAACTTATCAGTCTACTGAAGAATCATTTTACTGGTTCAGGAGAAGTTTAGAAACCTTATCTCCCTTATGTCTTCTTGATCTTTCCTATTTAAAACATAATTGACTTAATATACTACCCAAAGCAATCTACAGATTTAATATAATCCTTATCAAAATATCAACAGCATTTTTCACAGAACTAGAACGAACAATCCTAAAATTTGTATGGAACCACAATAGAACCTGAATAACCAGAGCAATCTTGAAAAATAAAAACAAAATTGGAGGTATCACAATTCCAGACTTCAAGGTATATTACAAAGCTGTAGTAATCAAAACAGTATGATACTGGCACAAAAAAGGCCCATAGATCAGTGGAACAGACTAGAAAACCCAGAAATAAACCCACAATTATATGGCCACTTAATCTTCAACAAAGGAGGAATGAATATACAATGAGAAAAAAGACATTCCCTTCAATAAATGGTGTTGGGAAAACTGGACAGCTACATGCAAAAGAATAAAATTGGACCACTTTCTTTCACCACACACAAAAACAAATTCAAAATGGATGAAAGACCTAAATGTGAAGCCTGAAACCATAAAAATCTTTTTTTTTTTTAAAAGATTTTATTCATTTATTTGAGACAGAGAGAATGAGAGAGACAGAGAGCACATGAGAGGGGGGAGGGTCAGAGGGAGAAGCAGGCTCCCCGCCGAGCAGGGAGCCCGATGCGGGACTCGATCCCGGGACTCCAGGATCATGACCTGAGCCGAAGGCAGTCACTTAACCAACTGAGCCACCCAGGTGCCCCACCATAAAAATCTTAGAAGAGAGCACAGGCAGTAATTTCTCTGACATTGGCCGTAGCAACATTTTTCTAGATACGTCTCCTGAGGCAAAGGAAATAAAAGCAAAAATAAACTATTGGGACTACATCAAAATAAAAAGCTTCTGCACAGTGATGAAACACTGACAAACAACGAAACCAAAAGACAACCTATTGAATGGGAGAAGGTATTTGCAAATGACATATGTGTTAAAGGGTTAGTATCCAAAATATATAAAGAACTTAAAAAACTCAACACCCAAAACCAAATGATCCAATTAAAAAACGAGCAGAAGACATGAACAGACATTTCTCCAAAGAAGACTTACAGATGTGTATACAAGCAGGGGACGTGGCAGAGGGAGAGAGAGAGAAAGAATCTCAAGCAGACTCCCTGCTAAGCAGGGAACCCAACACAGGGCTTGATCCCATGACCCTGAGATCACGACCCCGGCAGAAACCAAGAGGCAGATAGGCAACTGACTGAGCCACCCAGGTGCCCCAACAACATTTTTTTTTTAAGTTTTTATTTTAATTCCAGTTAGTTAACATACAGTTAACATAAAGTATTGTATTAATTTCAGGTATACAATATAGTGATTCAACAATTCCATATATCACCTGGTGCTCATCACTGACAAGTTCACTCCTTAATCCCCACCACCTATTATAACCCATTGCCCCACCCACCTCCCCTCTGGTAACCATCAGTTTGTTCTCTGTAGTTAAGAGTCTGTGACGGCCATTTGCAACAACATGCATGGAGCTAGAGAGAATAATGCTAAGTGAAATAAAGACAGACAGTCAGAGTAAAACAAATACCATATGATTTCACTTGTATGTAGCATTTAAGAAACAAAACAAATGAGCAAAGGAAGAAAAAAAAAAAGAGGGAGAAAGACCAACCAAGAAACAGACTCTTAAATATAGAGAACAAACTGATGGTTACCAGAGGGGAGGTGGTGGGAGGATGGGTGAAATAGGTAAAGGGGATTAAGGAGTGCACACTTATGATGAACACTGAGTAATGTACAGAATGGTTGAATCACTCTGTTGTACATGAAATGAATATAATACTGTATGCTAACTGTACTGGAATTAAAATTTAAAAACAATAAAAAATAATTGACTTTAATATTTCTTATACCTACATTGAGAACCACAATAGAGTGTTTATAATTTTTGCTTCAACTGTCAAAAGTAATTTAGAAAACTAGAAACTAGAAGGAAATTATATTGTATTTACCCATGTTTTTGTTCTTTCTTTTGTTCTTTCTTACTGATATTACAAGATTTCTTTTTTATTCCCTTCCTTTTTGTGTGAAGAATTTCCTTTAGCCATTATTTTAGGTTGGTCTACTTATGACCTACCCCCTCCTCAGTTTTCCTTCAACTGAGAATGTGCTTATTTGCTCTTTATTCTTTAAACATAGTTTCCCAGGTATAGATATCTGGGTTATACTTAATATTTTCTCAGTACTTTAAAAATATTATGCCACTTTCTCCTGGCCCTTATACTTTCTTATGAGAAATCTCCTGTCCTTTGGATTGTTTTTTTTTCCCCATGAGTTTTTTTTTTTTTTTCCCCCTAGGTGTTGTGAAGATTTTCTCTCTGGTAGTTATAAAGACTTTTTTCTTTGTCTTTATTTTCAGAAAAGTAAATTTGATATGTCTTGGGTGCATACTTTTTTGGGGGGGTGCTTATTTTTACTTTAGTCATCTTCTTGCATCTACAGATTTGTCTTTTTTTTCCAACTGGGAGGCTTTGGCCCTTATTTCCTTGAATTATTTTATATTCTACACTTTTCCCCCTCTTTTTTTCTGGGACTTCAGTGCTGTGACTGTTACATCTTTTGTTATAATTCCACAGGTCACTGAGGCTTGGTTCATTTACTCTCTATTGTTTAGACTGAGTAATTATTCTGCCCGATCTTTAAGTTTACTGATTCTTTCCTTTGTCCCCTCCATTCTGGCTATCCAACCTATCTATTGAGTTATTTATTTTGGTTATTGAATTTTCTAGTTCTAAAATTTCCATTTGATTCTTCTTTATATCTTTTATTTCTTTGCTGAGGCTTTTCATTTGTTTAGAGTCTTACTTCCCTTTTAAAGAATTTGCTTCAAGTGTGTTAATTATTGCCTGTTGAAGCATTTTTATGATGGCTACTTTAAAATCCTTGTCAGATAATTTAAACATTTGTATCATCTTTGTGTTGGCATTCATTGATTCTCTTTTCTCATTCAAGTTGAGATCTTCCTGTTTATTTAGTATTATGAGTGATTTTTTAGATTGAAATTAGGACATTTTGGGTAATATGTCATGCGGTTCTAGATATTAATTAAATATTTTGTTTTATCAGGCCTCTTCTGATACCACCCCATTGGCACAGCCTCATTTCCACCTGGTGCAGGTGGAAGTCCTAGTTCTCTACCTTGTCTCTGTGGACATGGGGGGTAGAGGAGCTCTCCATCATTATGGAGTAAGGGTAGGATTTCAGGCCTCCCATGAAGCTTCTGCGGATGCCACTCTGACTGGGAGGGGGAGAAACACCTCATTAGTGCTCCAAACATGGCCTTAACTGATTGAGACTCTGTGTGTGTATGTGTGTGTGTGTCGGCCTCATTACCTCTTCATCAAGCAGCACACTGAATTCTCCAAGAAAGGTGGTATATCCTGAAATACCAAACAAATGATGTTTATCTTGGAACATTAAGATCTAATTGTGCTGGCAGCCTGTAGGCATATCCTGAGCTTTGTGGAACATCACAGAGGGTCAGGTGAGGAACTGCATGTTCAGACCACCATCCATGAAAGGAGCAGGCTAGAGATTTGGCAGATGGAAGAGCTCTGTTGACAGGTATCAGTGTCACTACTTGTGATTTAAATCAGCCGAAGAAATTTGACGTGTAATATCAGCCTACTTCCCCTGGAACATATAGGGGCTCCTCAAAAAGTCTGCCATTCTAGGATACAATATATGGACAGGGCACATTGTTAGTATTGGTGAGAAAGTATTAAGAGTTAAAATGTTTTCATGCATGTTAACCTGTTTCCTGGTTCATTCATATGGTCTCTATCACACCTAAGCTTTTGTTTTTGTAGTAGTAGTTACTGTTGTTGTTTTGTCTTGCTTTAGCAAATAATTGACAAAGACAATCTAACTCACTTCCCAAGTTTACAATATGAAAGGGATTGGCTTAGTTTCCATGCAAGGATACTGTAAGATAAACAAAAGAAACACATGGAATAAACAGGGGGTGGTCAAAGAAAAATAATTTTTTTCTAGAAAAAAATGTCACCAAGTAAAATAAAATATTGAATGACTATTATTAAAAGTATTATGCCACTATAGTTTGTCAAATTTAGACTTCATCTATTATTTTATAGCAAGAGATGAGGCTGTATTTTATCTATACTTTACCTCTGAAACCCTCATTCTTCTATAGTGTGAAGTTGTTATTGCTATACAGGCTATATAGCTCTCATCCTATAATTTTGTTTTACTAACCTTCTCAGTTGGTACAAATATCCCTGGAAGTCATATGTAAAATTTTTCAATTATTCCTTCTTTTTGTTCAAGTGACTTATTTTATTTATTTTTTAATAAAAACATTTTATTTATTTATTTATTTGAGAGAGAGAGAGCACAAGTAGGAGGAGCGGCAAGCAGAGGGAGAGGGAGAAGCAGTCCCCCCACTGAGCAGGGAGCTGGACTGAGCGCACAATCCTAGAATCCTGGGATCATAACCTGAGCCAAAGGCAGATGTTTAACTGACTGAACCACGCAGGCGCCCCAAATGACTTCTTTTAAGAGAGAATATGGGAAATAAACATCAGTACCATGCATTTCAGCATATGTATTTTTAAATCAGAAACTGAAGACAAACTTGCACACATAAAAATGGCTTATAATTAGCCTTATTATATACATAATATATATGTGTGTGTGTAAACATACATATAAATTATGAATGGGCAATTTGGGGTGAGCTGAGAATAATCTGCAATATGACTGAAAATAAATGAAAAAATAAGGTCATATCAGAGTTATAATTTGGGAATAAGTCAATAAATGGTGACAAATAGATAAACTGTAATTAGTATCTTTGGATGGATTCAAGAGTTCACTGTATCAAACAATAATATGATGCTATGTAAAGGGAAAAGGAGAAAAAGCAAACTTTTGGAAATTAGAAATATGATTAAGATAATGTGAAGAAATATTTGAAATGTAAATCCAAGTGGAAAGTATGAGTAAAATGTATGAGACATAGAATGTCAATTTAGGAAAGCTGATACCTGATTAATTAGGTGTCTGGTTAATATCTGGTTTTCAAAGGGGAGGACAGAGAAAAGGACAGAAATTATAAAAAGTTACATGAATTTGAAAATGGATCTTTATGCCATATAAATAATAGATCTTATTTTTTTCCAGAAATGCTCAAAGTAATACTATTTCATATAAGAATGGTGATCTTCTAGATAAAACACAAAGAAAGAGAAAAGCTGAAAACAGCTAGAAGGAAAAACAAGGTCCTTAACCTTAGACAGAGTAACTATTACCTGTTACCTTGACAAGTGATTTTTCATCAGCAACAATAGAAGCCATAATCCAGTGGAATAACTTCTTCAACATATTACAAAAAAAAAAAAAAAGTAAATGCAACCTAGAAATCCATATCCATCAAAAATATATTTTAAGATTAAATATAAATATAGCCTTTTCAGATTTTTTTTCAAAAAGAAAAATTTCCAGAGATGTAGATATCAGTAAATCTCATGAAAGAATAAAAGAAAACTCTAAAGGACACACTTTAGTTGAGAAAATGACCATATTTTTCTGTGATGAAAGTCTGTGATGGAGAAGCAATTAAAAATGTGATAAAAGTGGATAAATCAGAGAGCTTTGAAGCTACCCTGATCAAAGGATACTGAGTCCAGAGTGCCTAGCCCTACCGGACTACAAGTATCTGGCCCAGCCACATGTCCTCCCGGTATATGGAGGCTGTAGTATGCCAGCTGCCAGAGGACAAGGGAGATATTAGCCAATATGGCATTGCCAGGCTCTTCACTGACTATTTTAACATTGTAAGTCAGGGAACTCACATTCTCTTTCAGGAATTCAGCTTCATCCAAGCCACCCCTCACAATAGGGCATCATTCTTAAGGGCCTTCTGGAGATGCTTCTGAACTATGGGCAAAAATGGGGACATTCAGGTCCTAATCCCTGGAACCTGTAAATGTCATTTTATATGGCAAGAAGAACTTTGCAGATAAGATTAAGTTCAGGATCTCCAGATGGTGTAGATGATCCTAGATAATATAATCATAAGTGTCCTTGCAAGAGGCAGACAAAATTTGAGGACAGAAGGGGAAAAAACGTGATGTGAAAGTGTAAAGCAGTGGGAGGAAAGGGCCACAAGCCAAGGAATGGGGACAGCTTCTAGAAGATGGAGAAGCCAAGGAAACAATCTCCTTAGAAGCTCCAGAAGGAACCAGCCCTGTTGACACCTTGATGTTAGTCCTGTAAGACACATGTTGGACTTACGGCCTCCAGAACTGTTAAGAGAATAAATTTCAGTTGTTTCAAGCCAAAATAAGGTGGATAAATCAAATTAAGAACTGGCAGGATTGAATAAAAAGTATTATGTGAGATTTAAAAACATACTTAATCAAAATTCTGAAAATATAAAAAATAAATTGAGAGGATTGAGTAGAATTAAAGTGTTCTATGTTCTACATATTATTCAGATACAGGGAAAATTCATGGATTAACTTTACAGTGGATCAAAAATTAGGTGATGTTTACAACAGATATATGTACAAACAGAACATAAAGAAAGATTGAAAGTGAAAAAAATGATAAAAGACATAACAGGCAAATAAATACCAACTTAAGAATACTTCTTACTGTTGAACAAAATGGCATTTAAGGCAGAAATTACTACTGGAGAAATATGGGTCATTTTATAATGATGACTTGTTGGATTCACCCAGAAAGAACAACCATCTCTAACTGGAATGCATGTAATAATACTGTCTTAATATTATAATAGATGGAAATAAAATAATAGGGTAAAAAAACACAATAGGGTGTAAGTCTGACGTAGTGGTTTAAAGGGTGTATTGAGTGGAAGTGTTCCATGAATTATCTGAGTCAGGGGGCTGAAGAGTAGAGATTTGAACTCTAAAGAACAGAGCTTGAATACCCTGTTCTTTTAGGGCTGTGGTTGTTGAGACCCATCAGAATCTCAAGAAAAAGACTGGCGGGCTCTATCTGCCGAACAGGAAAGCTAGATGTAGGTGGTATCATTACTAACACTGAAACAGAGCCCTGAACAAGCAAAATACTTTGTTAGAGTGCGTAATAAGATGCTTATTCTATTTGTTATCTGGAGAAAGGGAGAACATTTTCTGGTTGGAGATAACATCACTTAGAGCCTTTATAATCAGTCCATTTTACCTAGTATCTGGCATACAATAAAACTCACATGCCATAAAATAAAACTTAGGAAGAATGGGAAATAAGCATATGATAAAAGCAGTGTGGTGAGACAGACTGTAAGGTGATCCCCAGTGATCGGTAATTCCTCGTGTTCAGGCTCCTGAGTTCCTCTTGAGAGTGTGCAGAACTGTGATTTAATATAACTTATGGGATACAGCAAGTGTGATGAGTTGTCATTCCTGTAATAACATTATATTATATAAGAGTTCATCCAGAAACTCATGCTAGTGATTCTCCTTGATGGCTTGATGAAGTAAATGGTTGTGTTTGGAGAGATTGCAGGAGCTGAGGGTAACTCCTGGCCAACAAACAAAAGGAAAGGAAGACATCTGTTCTACAATTGCAAGGAAATAAATTCTGCCCAGAATCTGAGTGAGCCTGGTAGCTGATTAGCTTTCAGTTGAGTCTCCAGATTAGAATGAAGCCTGACCAATATCTTGAAATTCTTACACACTCTAGTATAAGCAGAGAACCCAGATAAGCTATGCCCAGACAGCTGAATCACAGAAAGTGTGAAATAATAAATGTGTGTGTGTTTTTTAGGCTGCTAAAGTTGTGGTGATTTGTTATGCTGCGTGGAAAACTAATGATGCCAGACTCACTGATGATCCAAAATTTGGAGTTAAGAGACAAGGACTTTTAAAACAACCATGGAAAAACAATCAATGTGTTAAAGAAATAGAGGAAAAATACAGATGAGCTAGATGGATAGAGGATAGAAAATTGCAACAGATGATTGGAACCAATAAAAAAGAGTTAAATGGGGATTTTAGAACTGAAAAATATAATGTATAGAAATAAGAACAAAATGGATTTAATAGAAGAGTCAAAAATGACAGATGATTAGATTAGCAAATTGAATAGATAAATATAATATACAAAAACTGAAGACTGAAGAGGAAAAAATAAAAGAATGAAAAGAGAAGTGAGCATGTGGTAGACAAAGTAATGCCTCTCTTCCCCCAAAAGATGTTCATGTCCAAATTCCTAGAACATTTGAATGTCATTCTATATGGAAAAAGGGACTTTATGGACAGAATTAAGTTAAGGATCTTGAAATGGGAAGATTATCCTGTATTGTCTGGGCCAAACCATGTAATCACAGTGATCCTCAGAAGAAAGAAGCAGGTACTAGAAGAAGAAAAACAAGATGTGACAGAAAATGAAGATGGGATTATGCACTTTAAGATGGGGCAGAGGCCATGAACAAAGGAGTTCAGGTGAGCTGTAGAAGCTGCAAAGAAAGGAGACACAATCCTCCCTAGAACCTTTAGAAGCAACACAGCTCTGCTGACAACTTGATTTTAACCCAAATTGATTTTGGACTTCCGGCCTTCAGAACTAAGATTGTGAAGATTAGGTAATAAATCTTTGTTGTTTGAAGCCACTAAATTTGTGGTAAAATAGCAGTAGATAACAAGTAGAGATTTTGATTCCTGGAAGTGAGTTGTTGTTGTAACAAATAAATATCCAAGAACTTGTAAATGGCTTTGGAACTGGGTACTGGGCGGTGACTACAAGATTTAGGGAAGAGCATGATGAATAAAGTCTAGATTATGTTGAACAGTTGTTAGAAGGGATATGGATGCTAATAACTTTGTCAGAGAGGACCTAGAAGGGATTGAGGAGCATGGTAGAGAAAAACTAAATCACCTTAGGGAACATCTAAATAATCACAAACAGACTTTTGGTGGAAATATGGACAGTAAAAATGCTGCTAGCAATGACTCAGAAGGAACATGTTACTAGAAGCTGGAGGAAAGTTGTCCTTGTTATATATAATGGTAAAAAGATTAGCAGAATGACATTCAACGGTTATATGGGAATCAGAACTTGTAAGTGATGCATTTGGATATTTAAGTGAGGATATTTGCAAGCAATGTGCTGAAGGCAGGGCCTGGATTCTTGGTGCAGTTTATAGTAAAATGCAAGAGGAAAGGGATTGATGGAAAGGAATTCCATCAATTCAACAAAAAGGAACCAGCACTTGATGATTTGGAAATTCTCTGCCTGTCCAGATTACAAAAGACATTAAAATTAGGAGATCCACTGTCAGTAAAGCATGTTCTGGAAAGAAACCTAAGGGTGTGGCTAGACAGCCTTTTGCTAATGCCTTGGAAGGATGGCAAGTTCATAGTATTCAATCGCTCAGAGGCTTCTTTGAAGAGATTAGGCATGTGACTAATGGATCCCCTCAGCCATCTCAGCAGAAGCTGTGACTAGAGATAGGATTATCCGGAAAATATCTTTGGAGGGGTGTCTGGTCTAATGGAATGAATCCCAAGACATACACAGGAGACGCACAAGGTTCTTGAGAAGGTTGTGTCTGCAGAAAAACGGCCAGCTTGGACTGAAAGTGCCAGAGACAGAAATACATGAAAGAAGACTGTTGAACTCCCCAAATTCTACAGGCAGAGAGCAAGCTGCTCAAATTACTCACCTGTAAATACATGCTACCATTCATGAAGAAGGAGGGATGGATGGGGTGACATCAGTGGCGGTGATGGAGCAGGTGGCTCCAAGCGCCCGTCCCTACATAGAAACATCGACAAATCAAGCCAAAAGTGTCAGAGTTAACTTTTTCAGAAAATCTGGAAATTAGTCAAAGGTTTACAGCAACCAAACAACCCTGAATCAAGGAAAAGGAAATTTTTAAATGATGGGAAAGCTTTGCAGAATTTTTTCTTGCCTTTGCCATAACTGCCTCCTCACTCAACAGTGGTCCTGAAGACGAGCAGCCAATATTTGCAGTGTATGAGGCAGACTAAGGTGAGCTGACCTTATTCTCAAGAATTATGCTGATTTAGGGGCACCTGGGTGGCTCAGTTACTGAGCATCTGCCTTCGGCTCAGGTCATGATCCCAGGGTCCTGGGATCGAGTCCTGCATCGGGCTCCCTATTCAATGGGAAGCCTGCTTCTCCCTCTCCCTCTGCCCCTGCTTGTGTTCCCTCTCTAGCTGTCTCTCTCTGTCAAATAAATAAATAAAATCTTAAAAAAAAAAAAAAGAATTATGCTGATTTGTTCTAACCTAATCAGGGGTAAACCTAAAGGACTGGCACAAAGCATTTGCCATTATTTTACCTAACTCAGAACACACTCAGGGCAGAAACTGTCTGCATTCATCGAAAACTTTGAAAGGAAAATGAACAATTTGTTGCCTCCTGGAAGCAGAGATTACAGCTGAGGCAATCATTAGGGTATTGAAAGCCTAGGAGGAAAAAATGGAGGGAAATTGCTTTGGGAAGTTAAGGGATTCCAAAATCCCCATGTACTGGGGAATTTAGAAAGCTACACACATAAAGGGAAGGACGCATGCTCAGAAATGACCTTTTTATTGTTTTAAGGTTGGAATGACACTTCTAAACTCTTTACATTTGGGACTGAAATAGGAAGTCTGACTTGGTATATAATTATTGGGGTATAACCCTTTCCTTGCAGAAGTCTTCACAGACTTATACATTGCTTTCCAATATATTAATTGTGTTCTATATTTTAGTTTCTAGTCTTGCAGATAAGATGTGAGTTGTTGGTCTAATTCTTTTTTCTTTTGTTAATATTTTGCTCTTTCTGATTGGAGGCTTATAAGGTTTCCTCTTACCCTTAGTCTTCAGGAATTTTGCCTGGATATTCCTGGGTGAGTGTCTCTTATTGTCAACCTATCCTAGATTCAAATGACTCACTTAAATCTGCAGACTTGTCTTTTTTTTTTAAATTTAAGAATTACCTTGTTCCTTTCTTTTTTTTTTCTCAATCAACTTAATTTTCATCCTTTATTTTTCTGAAACTCTCCTGAAGGTTTTTGGATCTCTCCTGCAGATTCTCACCTACTTCCTCATTATTTCCATTCTCTAGTTTTGTTTTGTTTTTAATACTTTCAGGTATTTTGAGCACTTTATTATCTAGGTTAATAAATTGGGTCTGACTAGTATTCCCTAAATTTTTACCTTGAATATCTTATTTGGGAAAGCATAGTTTTAAACTTAATCTTTTCTCTGCATATGAATTTGAAGCAGTTTCTGTTCCATTGCGCTAGCTATGTATAAGTAAACAGTCTGCCAGTTCTTTTTTGAGGCACATGGTAGAAACCTTCATGGCTATCCCGCACCCATGCACTCTCAGGCTAAAAGACAGAGAGGGCTCAAGGTATTTATTCAATCTCTTTTGAAATATCTTTGGGGAAGTGAGCCTCCTACATTCATGTGGGGCCAATGTTGACTCTCCAGGGCTTCCATAGGCCTCTGAAAACTGGGAACTTCTTCAGGACTGCCAGGAATTTCTCTAGCTCAGTCAAGGGGGGAAAAAACCCAAAAACCTCACAACATTTCTCTTTGCATGTAGCCCAATAGAGCTACCGTCCTGACTTGTGCACCTGTCTAGAACTGTTAGCAGCTCCTTGACACAGGCGAATTAGTTAGTCTCTTCAGAGCAGAGGAGGAGAAGGGAACCGTATTCCGGTCACCATGTTCCAAGAATCTTGAGACACATCTTCTAACATTACAACAGAATTGACAGCTTGGCAATGTAAACATGATGAATAACTGACAGAGTAGGTAGATGTGTTGGGCAAAGGAGGTGATGTGTCTTCAACATCATGAGGAATCCAAAATAATACCTAAAGTTAATAGAAATAAAATATTTGCACATGTGATTTCATATCATAAATTCAACTAATAGGAAACTAAAGAATAATATTACTAACAAAAAGAAGAGGGAGTATGGGGAAGTAATCACTAAGTTAAAACCTTACAAGTCATATCAAAGAGTTCTAGGTACAATTTTGACTTCATAAATAAAGGAATGAGGTTACACTATTTAGATAGGGAGAGAATTCTAAGGAGAATATCGAACTTCAGAAATGTTTCCTTTTGAGGGGCTATTTCAGGGGATTTTTACTTCATGTTTTATTTCATTCTATAATATTTGAACATGTTTCATCATATACAAGTATGGCTTAAAATTAATAACTCTTTATGAAATGGTTATATAATAAAATGTAATGGGATAGAGTGTTTGGCCAGCCACAGGCTCAGTTAATACCAGACTGGGTTTTTGTTTACTTTTGATTGTGGTCTGTTTTCCTTTGAATGTGACATTGTAGCAAGATAGAATAACACAAGTGATATTATATAACTTATAGTTTAGGCTAATAAAGACCATAGCTTCATATACTTTTATGTACTTGTTCTGCTTTTCTATTAGCCATTGTGAGTTAATTTCTTTGTGTGTTGACCATTTTTTGGTCTCTGTAATTCTGTGTGCCTGGATCACTACTCTCATCTCAGGAGAGCCAACTTTTTTTACTTTCTTTATTAAAAATTTGTTCTGTATTTTATTGATTTCTTTTCTTCATCTTTACTGCTTGTCTTATTTGCTATATATTTGAACTTGATGTACTAAACTTTCTCTACTCTTTCAATATGAATCTCTAATTATTTTCAGCTTATCTCCTTTTCTAATATATGGATCAAATGGCATAAATTCCCCTCTAAGAATTGCCCAGTTGATGTATCTCTAATATAATTTAGCTCAGAAGATTTTATTTTAGCAACTTTATTGAGGTATAACTGATAAATAAAATTGCATATATTTAAGGTATACACATGTGTGTTTTTTTTTAAGATTTTATTTATTTATTTGACAGAGAAGGAGAGAGAGCGAGAGCACGAGTGCAAGCAGGGGGAGCAGCAGAGGGAGAGGGAGAAGCAGACTCTCCGCTGAGCAGGGAGCCTGATGCAGGGCTCAATCCCAGGACCCTGGGATCATGACCTAAAGGCAGATGCTTAATGGACTGAGCCATCCAGGCACCCCCACATGGTGTTTTAATATATGTATACTTTGTGAAATGCTTACCAAAGTCAAACTAATTAACATATCCATCACTTCATATAGTTACCATTTGTGTGTGTGTGGTGAGAACACTTGAGATCTACTCTATTACCAAATTTCAAGTACAACATATTGTTACTAACTATAGTCGCTATGCTGTACATTAGGTCTTCAGAACTTATTAATCTTATAACTGAAGGTTTGTACCCTTGATTATTATCCCCTCCTTTCCCCCACTCCCAGTCTCCAGTAACTACCATTCTACTTTCTGTTACTGTGAGTTTAATTTTTTTCTTTTAAGTTCCACATGCAAGTGTGATCACTTGATATTTGCCCTTCTGTGTCTGGCTTATTTCACTTAGCATAATATCCTCCACGTTCATCTGTGTGGTTGCAATGGTAGAATTTCCCTCTCTTTTTAAGGCTGAATAATTAGCAAAAAGTACTAAATCCCAAGTAAGGGACTTACTAGTGCACTTTTGTTAATTGTTTTCTGGGTGTTTTGCAGATCTTTTATTCCTTTCTATCTCTCTTACAATCTTCTTTTGTGATTTGACAATTTTCCATAGTAATATGCTTTGATTCCCTTATCTTTATATTTTGTGTATTTTTTTTTACTACAGGTTTCTACTTTGTGGTTATCATTAGTCTTGGAATCAAACTTTTCAGTGTCATTATTAGACTCAAATACTGATGTGCATTGAAACTGAATTCTCATTTAATTTATTTAAGGAAAAGATTTATTCAGACACTAGAGCCTGAATGCACAGGTAAGAATGTGCATGGTTTTCAGAGCTCATACTTGAGGACTTTGTCGCTCTGCAGGATGAAAAGCTAACAGGTTAGAAGTCAGCCTTGAGGATACCTTCAGATTTAGCATGAAATGGGTTAGAGATATGGCCTTGGGACCAGCAGAACTGCTTCCCAAATGTGGTTGTCTGTTCTTGATCAAGATTCTTTCTCTACAGGAACTCAGATTTTTCATATTTTATTTTATTTATTTATTTATTAAAAATATTTTTATTTATTTATTTGAGAGAGAGCATGAGAGGGGGGAGGGTCAGAGGGAGAAGCAGACTCCCTGCCAAGCAGGGAGCCTGATGTGGGACTCGATCCCAGGACTCCAGGATCATGACCTGAGCCGAAGGCAGTTGCTTAACCAACTGAGCCACCCAGGCGTCCCAGATTTTTCATATTTTAAATGGGAATAACCTATATACCTCACATACTTTTTTTAAACCTACATTTTGTAGCATTTCATTAAGTACCAGAGACTATGCTCAGTGTTCAAAGTGGCTTATTTAATTTTTAGACCTATTCCAGGAGGTTGGTGTGTGATTATACCTGCCTTACCAATGAATAAATTGAGGTAAAGACCACATAATAAGTAAATGTAGTAAAAGGAGAACCTAGACATGTTTTGCTCCAGTTTCCTCAGCTTTAATCATGTTATCATAATTATTATATAAGGCTTTTATTTAATGACACTGTGCATCAATATGCTTGGCACATTGTGATTCTCATACAATGAAGGTTCCTTTTCTCCCCAAAACCACAAAGCAGAGAAAGGTTATTTGCCACCTAAGTTCAAGCATGGGATGAAGAAGGAATGGATGTAAGGGAAAAGGACAGGAGGGTAAAGTTTCAGGCTGCAGCACTAAAATGATATTCCTCATCTGTAATCACAGTGACCATAGCTCTCAGATGTTTTCAAGATAGTGATCAAGGCGATTAGTGAGAGGAAAGCACAGTGAGTTCT
>NC_138378.1:23888707-23895931 GCF_054177405.1 Leptonychotes weddellii | reverse complement strand
TGACCTGTGTGATTTAGGTGTCAGCTATGCAAAGAAATAGAGAAGAGAAATTTAGGCAGAGAGAAGGTGATCAGTTTGTTCCAGTTTGCTAAAGACTTTCTTGATATTGGCACTCTAATTCTTGTATTCTGGGAAAACCTTCAGTCCCAAACAAAAATCGTTTGTCAACCTAACAGGGGGTCTATGATCTACTGGAATAGAGGTCCCTTGAAAGGTCAGTGATCTGATGGCCAGTATCCAAACTGCAATCACAGTCACTGGCAACTTGACTTAGACAAAATAAAAAGAATTAGAGGGAAAAGCCTTCTTGATTCTGAGACATTTAGGCACTTGAGACTGTGGCTTTCAGTAGCACCCCAGACTTAGCCAATACATTAATAATTAATCAACTTTATAGTTAATAACTGCATTTCTGTGATATCAGAGTTAACTCGCCGACTCATCAGTCACCAAACAACACTCACATGTATCTAGACACACAAAGCATAGAAACCCTACATACAACAAGCATTTGTGGACAAGATGAAGATCTTGAGAGGCATGATGTGAGATCACTATAGTGGGAAGTTGGACTTTTCATTGGAAAGATAAGTAGAATTTGTGATGCAGCTTTTAATTTCATATGATGCTCTCAAGGCAAGTCCCACTCTCATCTCTATTAGACCATTCCTTACTACTCTATACTATTAAATAAGTATTTGTGCAGAATGAGGTGGTTTCTAACTATCATCTCTATCTAGTTAAATCAATATTTGTGGAGAATGAAGTGGTTTCTAACTATAACTGGATTAGTATCTAGTTGAAGCCTTAAACAAAAATTGACCTAATGATACAGATAGGGATTTAAACTCTTAACTTACAATAAAAGGGGTGGCAAGTGTGGGAAAGGGACTTGTCTGAAACTTTTTCTGTACCTTCATAGGTTCCTCTGTATATGATAGTAGTGGTTCAGGCATCATTAAAGTCAAAATCCTTGTCTCAACCATAAAGGCAGCTCCAAACTGTGGTCTTCATTTTGTTTTGTTTTTATTTTTGTTTTTTGGTATGGAAAAATACACAGACACACAAATGTTCTCTTCAGACCAATATATTTTAATACATCGGAGGAAGACAGATAAAGAATTTCAGCCCAATAAAGAGAACTCCTGTATCTTCTATGTGCTTCCCTTTACACATTTCCAACTGTAGGATAACTCTTGGTGCTTATCTTGGCAATAGCATTATGTCCATCTACATGCCATCCAATCCCCAATAGAATTGTCCCTGGGGAAATAACATCAATAGAATTGGCTCCCTGGATACTACTCCCAGTGCTTATCTCTAGTGTCCCATACCCAGATGAAATGTTAATTAGTTGTACCATTAGTGGTCTCAAGAGGACGTGCCAAAGCTCAGGAAGAAACTTCTCTTAGGTCTCAGTTTCTAGGCTTTCTATGGGTTTGGTTGAATCAGGTATGAACTCATCATTCAAAAAAGAAGCAGGGGAATTTGAAAAAAATTCCCAAGTATTAATATCAGTAGTTATCTCTTCTTCAAAGGGTATGAGACGTGGTGGTGTTTTAGTGTATCCGTGATCTTCTTTTATGGGAATGCAGCATGTTAGCTTGTTCATACAAAGAAGCTTGTACCTCTCAACATGAAAGCATCGTTTTCTGCAGTGTCCTATATTATTCTTCCAACATCTTTCAACTGTCCAGCCAGCTGCAGGGAATAAACGAGTAGGTCAAGTTTTTGACTCTAGCAACAATCTGGTAAGCATTAATTCAAAATTTTGACAACTATTGCTACTCCCATCTAGACTAATATGATAAATACTACAAGCCATTAGGGGACAAAAAAGAAAACTGAAACTGTATATTAAATATTTTGTCATATGCCATCAAGGAAATGGGGGTAGGTGGGGAGAGAGAGAAAGAAGGAAAGCAGAAGGAAGGAGGAGGAGGAAGAAAGAGAGACAGAGAGGGAGACCTATGTAGAGCTGATATTTAAGCCAAGGCAAGAAGGATGGAAGGAGCCAGCCAGGTACACAGGAGGCAGAGATTATTTCAGGAAAAGACCAGCAAATGGTCAGTCTCACTGCAGAGAAGCTGCATTGTGTATCTGGAGAAGATATCTGGAGAAGGCTGATTGAGTCTGAAGTGTAATGTGCAAAGAGCAAAAGAGAAGGAGATGACATGAGCTTGAAATGACAATGCCATCCCCCAGTCAGATTAGGCCATTATTAAGCATTTTTATTTCAAAACATAGTGTGACCTAACTTGTGATTTAGATGGTTAGTTTGGATTTTATGTGTAAATTAGATTAGGGAAAAGAAATAATAGAATCAGGAAAGCATGTTAGAAGCTTTGGCTAGGTAAGACATAATGGTGGCTGGAACTGGGCTTCAAGAGCTGTGGAAGGAAGAGGACTGATTTAAGACATTGGTTTCTTGGATATAAGGTCAGAGGAAGATGGAGACATCAAAGTGCATTATTACATTTCTGTTGAGATAGGGAAGATTAGTGGTGCTCACTATTCACAGAATAGTAAACTGAGAAAAGAACAAGGTTTGGAAGGAAGAGAAAGAGGTGGGCTCAAGTATTTGCTTCAGGGCATATAACATGTAATATACTAGGATGTCAAGAAGGCAGTGGAATATACCCGTAGGATCTCAGCAGATAAGTTTGGACTCTAGATGTAAATTTTGGAATCATTGCTTATAGATATTTAAAACTGCAGTAATGGATAAAGTATAGTGAGTTGGAATAATATGGGATAAAATGGGGCCAAGATTAAATTCTGGTCAGTGTCAATATTGAGAGCTCAAATAGAAGGAAAAGACTCAAAGGAACAACCATATAAGTCAGAACAAAACAAGAGAATGGGGCACTAGAGAATTAGATTAGTTTCTCCCAAAGCAGACCTTGGGAAAAATTTTGAGTATAATAATTGAATTGAGAGGCATTCTCCTCCCTCCTAAATCAGTTTAGAAATGGGATAGTTAGGGAAGTAAGACAGTAAAAAAGAGCTAGGAGGAGTTAAAATGGTGGAGTAGTGGGGGACCTATGCTTGCCTCATCCCTCAAACACAGCTAGATAAATATCAAATCATTCTGAACACCCAAGAGCTTGATCTGAGGACTGAGAGAACAAACCTCACATCTAGAAGGAGAAAAACAGCCACACTGCGGAAGGGAGGAGCTGCAGGGAGTTGATTTGGGGGAGAAAAGATTTGTGGATACTACAAAGGGGAGGGAGCTCTGAGCATGGAGAGAGAGAGGGAAAGAAAAAGAGAAAGCAATGCACAGGGGATTGCACAAGAAAAATACTTCTCCAAAACAATTGACTGGGAAAAGGAGAGGGGCTGATTATCGTAGGTTTTTAAAAGCAGTGGAGCTCAAAGTCAGAAGTTTTAGACGTCCATGCCATTGAGGGGATCGTGCCTGCCAGGCTTTGCAGTGCTCCTGTGGGGAAGGAGGGCAGAGGCCTGGGAGCAGTGTGATTTCAGGATCCTCTGGATGGCACTGGAGAGACCGTTCCCCTTCTTGGAGTGCATTTGGGAGAGGTGGCACTGCCTCTCAGGGGACAAAAGAGATGGTGGGAACTATTGAGCAGCCCTGTTAATTAGCATGGCAACAGAAGCACCTGCTGAAGGTACCATAAACTCCGAGCCCCTGTACAGTAGTGCAACCACTTTTCTGGGACAAACCAGCATCAGCCACGGTGCAGCAAGACCCACCCCCAGAGGATCAGCACAGGTCCACACGACACCAGATCTCTAAAATTTAGAGTTTTGAAACCCAGCTGCTCGCCTGAGATAAAACAAAGGAGCACTGTGCCACCAGGTAGGGAGACATCTTGGACATAGTGTGAAGGCAAGGCTCTGATAGAAGCCTGGGATGCATGAGGGGGAGATTATTCACACTTCAGGGCTTCCTGAACAGTGGCAGGCACAAACTCCCCTCTCCAGGGACTAGAGAGCAGGCCAATGCCATTTTTCACGCTGCCCATCAGCAAACAGACTGACTTCAGTGAGCAACAGTGGGGACTGGAGCCACCTACACCAAGCCCGGCCCCCCTGTGCCCTGCAGGTGCATCTTTACTAGGGCAAGTCAGCCTGAGAACCAATGAAGCAGGCCCCTCCCCCACAAGACCAGCACAAACCCCTTGCATGCACCAAGTCTACTGATCATAGAGTGCTGCAAATCTTCAGCTCTAGGGGAAATATGATCTAGCCTCTTTTAACAAGTAGACCAAAACACACCTAGCTAAAACTTGCCACACAGTGGACAACGTCCAAACACTCCCCACTGCAGGTAGGGAGAAACTCCGAAGAGAACTAACCTGAGAGAAAGAGCAAGCAAAACACAATAGCAGAGTGCACACTCTGAAACGCTTTCAGCAGCATCAGGCCCTGGACAGTATTGGAACTCTTCTTAATATAGCCATTACTCTCAAGAGCAGGAAATATAACAGGCTTTCCTAGAACACAAAAGAACAGTGACCGAGAGAAAATGACAAGATGGAGGAATTCACCCCAAAAGAAAGAACAGGAAGGGTCATGGCCAGGGATCTAATCAAAACGATATAAGTAATATGCTGAACCAGAATTTAAAACAATCATAAGGATACCAGCTGGGCTTGAGAAAAGTATAGAAGATACTAGAGAATCCCTTACTGCAGAGACAAAAGAACTGAAAACTAGTCAGGCTGAAATACAGGTCTCAACTGGTACAAAAAGTTTGCAATTATACCATGCATATTTTCAGACCACGATGCTTTAAAACTTGAACTCAGTCACAAGAGAAAATTTGGAAGGAATACAACTACATGGAGGTGTCCATCCTACTAAAGAATGAATGGGTCAGCCAGGAAATTAAAGAAGAATCTTTAAAATACAGGAAACAAATGAAAATGAAAACATGACAGTTCAGAACCTTTGGGATACAGCAAATGTGGTTATAAGAGGGAAGTATATAGCAATACAAGCCTTTCTCAAGAAGCAAGAAAAGTCTCAAATACGCAACCTAACCCTATACCCAAAGGAGCTGGAAAAAAGAACAGCTAATAAAGCAGCAAGAGAAGAGAAGTAATAAAGATTAGAGCAGAAATCAATGATACAGAAATAAAAAAAGCACACGAAACTAGGAGCTGGTTCTTTGAAAGAATTAATAAGATCGATAAAGCCCTAGCCAGATTCATCAAAAAGGGAAGAGAAAGGACCCAAGTAAATAAAATCATGAATGAAAGAGGAGAGATCACAACCAACAGTGAAGAAATACAAACATTTATAAGAGAATATTATGAGCAAATATATGCCAACAAATTAGGCAATTTGGAAGAAATGGATGCATTCCTAGAAATGTATAAACTACCAAAACTGAAACAGAAAGAAATAAAAAATTTGAACAGACCCATAACCAGCAAAGAAATTGAATCAGTAGTCAAAAATCTACCAACAAACAAGAGTCCAGGGCTGGATGGCTTCCCAGTGGAATTCTACCAAACATTTAAAGAAGAATTAATGCCTATTCTTATGAAACTGTTTAAAAAAATAGAGATGGAAGGAAAACTTCCAGACTCTTTCTATGAGGCCAGCATTACCTTGATCCCAAAACCAGACAAAGACTCCACTAAAAAGGAGAATTACAGACCAATATCCCTGATGAACATGGATGCAAAAAGTCTCACCAAAATATTAACTAATAGGATCCAACAGTACATTAAAAGAGTTATTCACCATGACCAAGTGGGATTTATTCCTGGGCTGCAAGGTTGGTTCAACATCTGCAAATCAATCAATGTGATACACCACATTAATAAAAAGAAAGGACAAGAACCATATGATCCTCTCAATAGATGCAGAAAAAGCATTTGACAAAATACAGCATGCTTTCTTGATAAAAAACTCTCTGCCATGTAGGGATAGAGGGAACATACCTCAATATCATAAAAGCCACATATGAAAAATCCACAGTGAATATCATCCTCAATGGGGAAAAACTGAGAGCTTTTCCCCTAAGATCAGGAACACAACAGGGATGACCACTGTCAACACTGTTGTTCAACATAGTACTGGAAGTCCTAGCCTCAGCACTCAGACAACAAAAAGAAATAAAAGGCATCCAAATTGGCAAAGAAGAAGTCGAACTCTCACTCTTTGCAGATGACATGATACTCTACGTAGTAAACCTAAAAGACTCCAGCAAAAAATTACTAGAACTGATACAGGAATTCAGCAAAGTTGCAGAACATAAAATCAATGCAGAGAAGTCCATTGCATTTCTATACATTAACAATGAGGCAGAAGAAAGAGAAACCAAGGAATTGATCCCATTTATGGTTGCACCCAAAACCATAAGATACCTAGGAATAAACCTAACCAAAGAGGTAAAGGATCTGTATTCTGAAAACTATAGAACACTTATGAAAGAAATTGAGGAAGATACAAGAAATAGAAAAACATTCCATGCTCATGGATTGGAAGAACAAATATTGTGAAAATGTTTATGCTACCCAAAGCAATCTACACATTCAATGCAATGCCTATCAAAATACCATCAGCATTTTTCATAGAGCTGGAACAAACAATCCTAAAATTTGTATGGAACCAGAAAAGACCCCGACTAGCCAAAGTAATGTTGAAAAAGAAAAGCAATGCTGGAGGCATCATAATTCCATACTTCAAACTATATTACAAAGCTGAAATCATTAAGACAGTATGGTACTGGCACAAAAACAGATACATAGATCAATGGAACAGAAGAGAAAGCCCAGAAATGGACACTCAGCTCTATGGTCAACTAATCTTTGACAAAGCAGGAAAGAATATCTAAAAGAAAGAAGACAGTCTCCTCAACAAAAGTTAGTCGGAAAATTGGACAGCCACATTCAGAAGAATGAAACTGGACCACGTTTTTACACCATACACAAAAATAACTCAAAATGGATGAAAGACCTAAATGTGAGACAGGAATCCATCAAAATCCTAGAGGACAACAAGGCAGCAACGTCTTTGACCTCGGCTGCAGCAACTTCTTTCTAGACACATCTCCAAAGGCAAGAGAAATAAAAGCAAAAATGATCTATTGGGACTTCATTAAGATGAAAAGCTTTTGCACAGCAAAGGAAATAGTCAACAAAACTAAAAGGCAACCTATGGAATGTGAGAAGATATTTGCAAATGTCTTATGAGATAAAGAGCTAGTATCCAAAATCTATTAAGAACTTATGAAACTCAACATCC
>NC_138378.1:23876310-23888607 GCF_054177405.1 Leptonychotes weddellii | reverse complement strand
TTGGTAGGAATGCAAACTGGTGCAGCCACCTTGGAAAACCTCAAGATTTTGGGTTGAGGTTCCTCAAAAATTTAAAAATAGAACTATTTTGTGACCCAACAATTGCACTACTAGGTATTTACCCACAGGATACAAAAATACTGATTTGAAGGGGCATATGCATCCCAATGTTTATAGCAACATTATCAACAATAACCAAATTATGGAAAGAACCCAAACACCCATCAACTGATGAATGGATAAAGAAGTTGAAGTATATCTATATACAATGGAATATTACTCAACCATAAAAAAGAATGAAATCTTGTCATTTGCAATGATGTGGATGGAGCTAGAGTGTATTATGTTAAGTGAAATAAGCCAGAGAAAGACAAATACCATATGATTTCACTCATATGTGGAAATTAAGAAACCAGATGAACGTAGAGGAATGGAGAAAAAAGAAGAGAGAGAGAGAGAGAGAGAGGGAAGCAAACAATGAGATCCATAACTATAGAGAACAAACAGGGTTGATGGAGGGGAGTTGGGGGGATGGGCTAAATGGGTGATGGTATTAAGGAGGGCACTTGTGATGAGCACTGGGTGTTATATGTAAGTGATGAATCACTAAATTCTACACCTAAAACCAATTTTACAATATTTGTTAACTGGAATTTAAATTAAAACTTGAAATTAAAAAAAAAGAGAAAGCCAAAAGTAGGTGAGTTATACAGTTAGTTACCACTAGTTGACTAGAGCATAATCCCATGGAAAACTCTGGCAGCCAGTGTATGAAACAAGCCTCAGAGTTATCCTTCTTGAGAATGAAAGGAGCTGGAGTATTTATCTGCCGTCTAGCCAGCCAATAGTTGATAGATGATCCCAGAGTGAGTTCATAATTCCCTCTCATTTCTGGATTGCTCTGTATAGGGCTATTTCACATGCAATCAACCATGCTTTGAGGATAACTGCCAGTTGCAGGCTGGTGTGCATGAAAATGGTAAATGCTAAGAGGATCCAAGGAAAATTGAATCAGATATGAATAGATTATGCGAGAGAGGAAAATGTTTCTTAAAGCAATGAGTGGACTTCTGTAGGTAAATATTACGGAGAAGTTCAGTAAGATAAGTGCAGAAGTGTCCATTATGTTGAACATGATGATTGTCACTGGTAACCATGAGAGGAGCAGTTTCCCAGTGGTAGGGAAAAAAGAAACAAAAGTGAAGTTGGTGAAATGTGAATGATAAAAGTTGAAATAGCACCTGGAGACAAAACTCTTAAGTTTACTGTGAGGAAGGGCAGAGAAATAGAGAGGTTCTTGGAGGAAATATGGAGCCAAGTGAGCATTTTTCAGGGATGTTTTGAAGAATGGGAAATTAACAGAGCATGTTTGAAGGCACTTAAGAAGAAACCAGTAGAAAGGGAGAGATTAATGTAGAATAGGGAAATGTCACAATAAAAGGTCATAGTCCTTTGTAGTTGGCAAGGATCAAAATCACATTTGGCAGATCGAGATGGAGAAGGCACACATTCTCAGTTATGTCAGAGGGAAAGAGAAGTTGGATACAGAGGCATACTGGTATGAATGTTGACCATGGTAAAAAGAAAAAAGTTCTGTTTTAATTTTTAATTTTTTAATTTTTGTTTATTCATTTTTTTAGATTCCACATATAGTACTTGTGTTTCTCAGTCTGACTTATTTCACTTAGCAAAATACCCTCTCAGTCTATCTATGTTGTTGTAAATGGCACAATCTCATCATTTTTCATGGCTGCATAATATTTCATTGTATATATATACCACATCTTCCTCATCCATTCGTCTATTGATGGACACTTGGGTTGCTTCCACATCTTGACTATTGTGAAGAATGTTACAATAAACATAGGGGTGCATATATCTTTTCATATTAGTGTTTTAATTTTCTTTGGGTAAATACCCAGTAGTAGAATTATTAACTCATATGGTATTTCTATTTTTAATTTTTTGAGCAACCTCCATACTATTTCCCACAGTTTCTGCACCAATTTTCATTCCTACCAACAGTGCACAAGGATTCCTTTTTCTCCACATCCTCACCAACGCTTGTTATTTCTTGTCTTTTTTATTTTAGCCATTCTGATGTGTAAGGTGATAACTTTTTTTAAGGTTATTTATTTATTTATTTATTTGATATAGAGAGAGAGAGAGAATGTGTGTGAGAGAGAGAGCACGAGTGGAGGGTGGGGGCAGAGGGAGAGGGAGAAGCAGACTCCCTGCTGAGCAGGGAGCCTGATGTGGGGCTCCATCCCAGGACCTTGGGATCATGACCTGAGCTGAAGGCAGATGCTTAACTGACTGAGCCACCCGGGTGCCCCTGTAAGTTGATATCTAACTGTGGTTTTGATTTGCATTTCCCTGATGATTGGTGAGGTTGAGTATCTTTTCATGTGACTCTTTGAATTTTTAAAATCTTGAAGTGTGGGATAAAGTCGTAAGCTGGGAGGGAGAGGCACATAGAAAAGTAGAGCAGGAGAATTAAAGAAAGGTCGGTACAAAATAGCTGTCTAGGAAGGAGGGAAGATGAGCTCAAAAAAAATACAGTAGGATTTATGAGCAATGTGATAATTCATTTGTGGGATGTAGACATGAATGTAAAATGAAACTAGCCTGCTCCATTGTATGATCATTTATCAAGCAAGCAAACATGACCATCTTTCTCATCAAATTGCCTGCAAAGTGCAAAGGTTAGTGTATTCTTGGCAGAGGAAGCAGCTAGAGTAAATGTTCTATATTGGAGGAAGCCTGGTATACATGAGAAAGGGGAAATAAGTCTCAAAACAATCTTTTCTGGATTTAATTTGATAATGTATAAAAAGCACCTTTCATGGGTTGACATATATAAAGCTCACAATAATTTGTCTCCTATTGCCTCCCCTGGGCTAAGAAGTTTATTCCACTTTTCCAATGATTCATTCTCTTACTACTTATTGGCTCAAATTTACTTTGCTTATGTTAGAATTATCTGTAAGTTTCAAATGTAGACATTCCACTTCTTTCATCCAAGACAAACTTTGACATCATTTCTTCATTTCTTGCTCTACAAGATTATTTCTCAATTTTTCTTTTCTTCCAGGGTACCTATTCTAGAAAGCTCCTCATTCAACAAAGTTTGAGCCCCTAACTATAGTACAGACTTCATTCTATGTCCTTAAGGTACATTTGTGAACTAATCAGACAAAGTCACATGAAGCTTACTTTCTACCAGGGCAAGAAAGACAATGAAAAACAAGTAAATTATCTTATATGTGAGAAGGTGATAAGTGGTTTACAGAAATAAGAGAGAATCTATTTGGAGTGTTATGGGGGCAGATTGCAGTTTCTTTCTTCCTTTTTTTTAAATTAAAGATGTATTTATTTGAGAGAGAGAGAGAGCACAGGCAGGAGGGGCAGAGGGAGAGGGAGAATCTCAAGCAGACTCTGCTGAGCGTGGAGCCCAAGGCAGGGCTTGATCTCTCGACCCTGAGATCATGACCTGAGCTGAAACTAGGAGTCAGACACTTAACTGACTGTACCACCCAGGCACCCCCAGGTTGCAGTTTCTTAAACAGCCATTAGCATAGGACTTGAAAGAAGGTGACAAGTAAACAATGACTTGAAGGAGGTAAAGGAATTAGCCACAACAGTACCTGGGGCAAGAGCATTAGCAGAGGAAACAGACAGAACTCTGGGTTGAGCAAGCCAGGCATGTTTGAGGAAGAGCATTGAAACATTGTGGCTCTGGTGAAATGAGCAAGGACTAGAATGGTAGAAGATGAAGTGAGAGAGGTCATAAGGGACAGATCATGGAGAGCAGGTGGGCTGCTGTTAGGACCCTGGCTATTGCTCTGAGTGAAGAGGGGGCCATTGCAGAGTTTTGAGCAGAAGAGGTACATAATCTGACTTCCAGTGGGAGTGCTGTCTGCTATCTTGATGGTAGATTGCAGGAGGCAAGTGTAAAAGGACAGATACCTGTGAGGAAGCTACAGAAGTAGGAGGTGAGAGATGGTAGTGATTTGAATCGGAGTGGTAGCAGTGGAGGTGGTGAGACTGGTTGGCTCTGGACATAACTTGCAAGTAGACTCTTTGATAGATACGGATGTCACAGCTAAAAATATCAAAGATAATTCCAAGAATATGGCTTAAGCAATGAAATGATGGCAACTGGGAATAATCTATAATTGAATGTATTTTTGTTAAGAATGATAGTCATTTTCTTCAAAGCTCCTCAGTCTGGAATTATGTTGTTAAAATTTGTGACCTCCATCAGCAATATCTCAAAATCATAAAACTAAAGAATATGAATAACAACTGTATTATTTCAGACACATAAGCCATTTGCCAAAACATTTTCCCATGTGGAAATTCTCTCTAAAACATACCAGATGCAGAATCAAAAAGCATCAACTTAAATACAGCTATTGCCATTGATGGACAGCTTGGCTTGGTAAAAACCACCAGATGCTGTCTCACTTGAAAATACAGAAATAAACTCAAATACATTAAATAGTTAAATTTCAAAACAGAACCTATAAGGGAAAATCTATAAATCAACAGGAATAAAAACTACCCCCTAAAATAAAAGGGAAAAATAGGCATAGCCACACGATTTTTAGAAAAATTAAAATATACAATAAATATATATCTGAAGTTTGACTTCTTCATACTGAGTGAAATAGAAACAATTATATCTTTAAACATTATCCTTCATGTAAAAATTTTGATTTATGTCTAAGAACGTTTATATAGAAAATAACTCGTATATATAACATAAATACACTTATTAGCAAAAATAGTGACATAAATGTTCATTTATCAAATTGGATAAATAATTTGTAGAGCATCCAGTCATTGATATTTTATGCAATTATTGAAAATTCAGTTGTTGGAAAATATTTAATATATGGGAAACTACTAATAATGTAATAGAAATTTAAAAGTAGGCTACACATTTATTTACATGGTATCCAAGAATCTGAGGAAGAGCAACAGAACAAAACTTTATTCTTTATTATTTCAAAACTTTTCAAAATGTCAGCAAATAGTTCATAATCAGAAATTCACCCACCCTCTATAAGTTCTATGCATCTGTTAATAATAATAAAGTAAGTTTCTATATTGATAAGAAATCTCTAAGACATACTGGTAGTGCCTTGCAGAAGAATCCACATGGTTCATTTACACTGTATTTTTTAAAATCTAAGATATATACATGCATTAGGATATACAAGTAATTGGTAAGATTGGTAAACATATATATATACTTATATTTATGTACATATATATGTGTGTGTATATATATATATATATATATGCTAGGATATTCAAGTAATTGGTAAGATTGATTGATTGAGAGAGATTCTGAAAGAAAGATTGAAGAAATGTTATTCTAGGGTAAGAGAGTACTTTTCCTTAAACTCATATATACCTATCAAGCGCTTGATACTTTGTATCAATTGCAAGTACTATTTTTCAATGAAAAGTAGATAATTTCCAAAAGTAACATCACTAAAAAGCAGGAATAAGCTCATTCATATTGATCTAATACCAGAGGCTTACTATTTCATTGGTTAACACTGGTTAGAGAGACAGCCAGAAAAGGCTGCTCAGAAGATTGAGGAAATTCTTGCCTTTGGAGAAATGTCTCAGAAGATACCCCATCATGATAGGTACCTCCAACAGGGTCTTAGAGAGTAGGAACATGGAGCTGCCATAATGAGAGCATTTCTGTGGCTTTTTATTGGCCCAAGTCTTTTCCGGCAGACCCTCTTTTCCTGTCAAGACACCTGAAATCTCAAGGTCAATAACTCATCCTAGTTCCATCATCGCTACATTTTAGGGTTCCATTACCTTTGGTCACCAAATTTAGGAACCCACATATAATGAAGGTCAGCATCAGGAGATTCATGGCTTCTGGAAGAGAGGAAGGTCTCTGTCCTAAGGAATCCAGAGCACTTGGCCCAGCTAGGAGTATAAATAGTCATCTTTACTTGCCTATCACGGGTGATGAACCAGAGATGGGGAGAATGCCATGCCGTTCGGATCACCAGACCATTAACTTGCATCATTGAGTGTGCATGACAAAATAATGCTCTGTTCTAGAAACTATTAAAGGAAACTGAGGCCTTATGAAATGAATTATAATCCTGAGGAAGTGTATTGTCTGATGGGAAGAAACAATTCCCAAAGGAAATTGTTCTCCTTAACCCTATATGGGGCCAATTACTTCTCCTCTCTTTGTATGCAGCACCATAAGTATACATCAGTGATAGCAGAATGCTACGTAAAGATCCCACTTAGTTCAGACCAATAGTTTTGACTTCTAGTAGAGTATTCTTCTCTCCATCTGAATGATTACCAAATACATTTTGTATTAATTTTTGTATAAGTTACGAAGTTTAGTTTGAGATGGATTTTTTTTTTAACTGTGGATATTCAATTTTTGCAGTAACAATTTATTGAAAGTACTATCCTTCCTCCATTGAATTGCTTTGGCACATCTGTCAAAAATTAGTTGGCCATACTTGATTCTGTATTATGTTCCATTGATTATGTGTCTATTCCTCTGCCAGAACAACACACTCTTGATTACTATAGCTGTATAATATGTCTTGAGATAGTGCAGTGATTCTTCTTTTAAAAAAATTTTTTACCGGGGCGCCTGGGTGGCTCAGTCGTTAAGCGTCTGCCTTCGGCTCAGGTCATGATCCCAGGGTCCTGGGATCGAGCCCCACATCGGGCTCCCTGCTCACCGGGAAGCCTGTTTCTCCCTCTCCCACTTCCCCTGCTTGTGTTCCTGCTCTTGCTGTCTCTCTGTCAAATAAAGTCTTAAAAAAAAATTTTTTTTTTTACCTATACCAGTTCCTTTGCCTTTCAATAAAAATTGTAGAATAGTCTATGTATATCTACAAAAATCTTGCTTGAGATTATGATAGCAATTGAATTAAACCCGTGTATTAGTCTGTCATAAATTACTTCTTTGTTATGTTGAGTCTTCTAATCCATCCATGTGTGCCTATGCCACTTCACTTAAGTGTTTATTTCTTTCATCACCGTTTTGTACTTTTTAGAATACAAGACTTAAAATATTTTTCAATTTATATCTAAGTATTTTATGAGTGATTTTAATAAATTTATACTTTTAATTTCAATATTCACGTATCTTTAGTATACAGTAATACAATTCATGTTTATGTATTGATTTTGGATCCTGAACCTTGCTCAACTCAGTTATTAGTTCTAAGAGGTTTTTATAGATTCCTTGATCTTTTCTCTGTAGACTATCATGTCAGCTGTAAATAGGGACAATTTTCTGTCTTCCTTTCCAAACTCTGTATTTATTTCCTTTTCTTGTCTTATCATGTTGAATAGAATTTTCAGAATACATTAAATAAGAAGGGTGAGAGTGGATATCCTTGCACTTCTGTGATCTTAGAGGTATTCATTCTTTTACCATTAAGGGTAACATTAGCTGTAGGTATTTTATAAATTTTTTTTTATCAAGTTGAGAAAGTTTCCCTACATTCTTAATTTTCTGAGAGTTTTTATCATGAATGCATTTGAAACTTATTCAAATGCTATTTATACATCTACTGATTGGATCATATGATTTTTCTCTGTTCTTAGCCTGTTAATTTGCTAGGTGACATTGATGATTTTCAAATATTTAACCACCTTTCATTCTGCAACAAATCCCACCTGGTCATGACTTTAATTCTTTTTATATATTGCCCAACTCCATCTGCCAATACTTCTGTAATTGAAATAATTGTAGATTCACATGTACTTGTAGGAAATAATTTAGAGCAATCCTGTGTACCCTTTATTTTGTGTCCCTTAATAGTCACATCTTGCAAACTTAGAGTGCAATATCAACAGCCAGGATGTTGACATGGATGCATTCCACCAGTCTTACTCTGATTCCCCAGTTTTACTGGTAATTATTTGTGTGTGCATGTGTGTGTTGTGATAGTGTGTGTGTATGCAGTTCTGTATACTTGTATCACATGTAGGTTTGCGTATCTACCACTCAGGATATACAGTTCCATCATCACAAGGGTCCCACCTTCAGTTTACTTTGGCCTTTTCAAAAGTCAGTTGTGCATATTTGTATGATCTATTTCTAGGTTCTGTAATTTGGTCCATTGATAGGCATTTATCCCTCTGCGAATGCCACACAGCTGTACGTAAGCCTTGATATTGGATGGACTGATACTTCTCACTTGATTCTCTGTTCAAGATGGTTTTAATTACTCTAGGGCTGATGTTCTTGTATATCAATTTTATAATAAACTTGTCCATGTCTAGAAAAATCTTGCTTAGATTAGATAAGAATTTCATTAAACCTGTAGATCAGTGTTAAGTCTTCCAATCCCTGAACAGAGTATGACTCACTACATGTTTAGGTCTTCTTTGCCTCCATCAGAATTTTGTAATTTTCAGCATCCAGATCCTAAACATGTTTTGTTAAATGTATACCTAAGTATTTCATTTACTTTGGGAGTGATTATAATTAGTACTGCTTTAAAATTCCAATTTCCATAAATATATTCTTAATATATAGAAATGTACTTTGTGAACAGATGTTTATTTGGGCAATTAGAATTGCAATTCAGGAGTCACATATTCAGGTAGAAACCTGAATTCTTTTGTGTCTCATCTTTTATCCTGCAACACAGCTGAACTCATTAGTTGATTCTTGTGGATTTTTCAAATAGATTTTTTGGGGGATTTTCACCTAGATAATCATGTCATCTGCAAACAGGCAGCTCTTTTTTCCTTTTCAATCTATATACCTATTATTTACTGCTTTATTGCAATGATTACAATTTCCAGTAGTTTTTTTTTAAATTTAATTTAATTTTGGGCGCCTGGGTGGCTCAGTTGGTTAAGCGACTGCCTTCGGCTCAGGTCATGATCTGGGAGTCCCTGGATCGAGTCCCGCATCGGGCTCCCTGCTCGGCAGGGAGTCTGCTTTGTCTTCTGACCCTATCCCCTCTCATGTGCTCTCTGTCTCTCTCATTCTCTCTGTCTCAAATAAATAAATAAAATCTTAAAAAAAAATTTAATTTAATTTTATTATGTTATGTTAGTCACCATACAATTTCTGATGTAGTGTTCCACGATTCATTGTTTTCGTGTAACACCCAGTACTCCTATAGTGTTAATGTGAAACCATTTAGTCTTTGATCATTAAATATGAGGGATTTATTTTGTAGATGTTCTTTATCAAATTGAGGTAGTTCCCTTCTACTCCTCGCTTGCAGAGAATTTTTATCATGAATTAGTGTTTTGTAAAATGCTTTTTCTGCAACAATCAATATGCTCATATTATTTTTATAATTTCCCTGTTGCTATGGTTACATTGATTTTTTTATTCTTATTTTAAAAATTTAATTTAATTTTATTATGTTATGTTAGTCACCATACAGTACATCATTAGTTTTTGATGTAGTGTTCCATGATACATTGTTTTCGTATAACACCCAGTGCTCCAGGCAGTACGTGCCCTCCTTAATACCCATCACCAGGCTAACCCATCCCCCAACCCCATCCCCCAATTGCACTACTGGGCATTTACCCCAAAGACACAGATGTAGTGAAAAGAAGGGCCATATGCACCCCAATGTTCATAGCAGCAATGTCCACAATAGCCAAACTGTGGAAAGAGCCGAGATGCCCTTCAACAGATGAATGGATAAAGAAGATGTGGTTCATATATACAATGGAATATTACTCAGCCATCAGAAAGGATGAATACCCAACTTTTACATCAACATGGATGGGACTGGAGGAGATTATGCTAAGTGAAATAAGTCAAGCAGAGAAAGTCAATTATCATATGGTTTCACTTATTTGTGGAGTATGAGGAATAGAATGGAGGACATTAGGAGAAGGAAGGGAAAAATGAAGGGGGGGAATTGGAGGGGGAGATGAACCATGAGAGACTATGGACTCCGAGATACATTGACTTTTTTAAAAGATTGTATTTGTTATTTATTTAGAGAGCATGATGGAGGGGAAAGAGGGAGAGGAAGAGAGAATCTCAAGCAGACTCCACACTGAGCAGGGAGCCCCACATGGGGCTTGATCACATGACCCTGAGATCATGACCTGAGCTGAAATCAACAGTCGTTCATTTAACCAACTGAGCCACCCAAGCGCTCCACATTGATTGATTTTTGAGTGTTAAAACCAGTCTTGCATACCTGAAATAAATTATTCTTTTATACATTGCTGGATTCTATTTGCTAATATTTTACTGAGATATTTGCATGTAAGTTTCTGAGAGCATTTGGTCTGTAGTTTTGATTTTTCATAATGTCTTCATCTACTTTTACTCTTAGAGTAATGCTGACATCATAAAATGAGTTAAGAAGTATTCCCTCCTCTTTGGTATTGGCATTCAATCTTTGTAAGTACAGGTATCCCTCACTCTTTGAAAGTTTGGGTTACACCACTTCACTTTTATGAAAGACCTACATTAGTACCTGTTTTTGCTAACTGAAAGAAATCTGAAGAGGATCTTTGCTTTTAAAAAGAAGGTGAAAAGCAAAAATAGTGTTCAGTTCAGTGTTTGTTTTTCAGTGAGCTGTTACAGAGGCAACTCACACCTAGAGCGGCAAGAGTGGCCCTGCCAAGCTCCTTCCTCGGGGACTGCACTCAGCATCTCAGCATCAAGCCGCCATAGCTTTGAACTATTTGAGCATCTGTGCTTTGTCTGGATTTAGTTTGTGCATCCATTAGCAAGCTGTGTCCCAAGGTATCAGAAAGCCTAAGAAAGGTTATTGTGGGGTCCGAAAACACTCAACAAATTTCCCATATAGATTAATGGTAATTGCTTCTTTGCTTTATGTTTTCACAGAAATGCTCTGCTCTCGGATAGTGGGGGAAACCTGTACTGTGTAGAATTCTCCCACGAAACCATTTTGGCCTGGAGATTTCTGTTTCAAAGCTTTTAAATTACAGATTCAATTTCTTTAATGGTTATAGAACTATTCAGAGTCCATAGTCTCTCATGGTTCATCTCTCCCTCTGAGAAACAAACAGGGTTTTAGAGGGGAGGGGGGAGGGGGGATTGGTTAGCCCGGTGATGGGTATTAAGGAGGGCACGTACTGCATGGAGCACTGGGTGTTCTACGAAAACAGTGGATTGTGGATCACCACATCAAAAACCAATGATGTATGGTGACTAACATAACATAATAAAAAAATAAATAAAATAAAATAATTGGAAGAAAAAAGAATTATTCAGGTTGTCTATTTCATTTTGAAGAATTGGCCTATTTCTTCTAAATTATAAAATTTTTGAGTGAAACATTTCTTGTAGTTTTCTCTTCGTATCTTTTTTTTTTTTTTTAAGATTTTATTTATTTATTTGACAGAGAGAGACACCGCAAGAGAGGGAACACAAGCGGGGGGAGTGGGAGAGGGAAGCAGGCTTCCCGCTAAGCAGGGAGCCCAATGCAGGCCTCGATCCCAGCACCCCGGGATCATGACCGGAGCCGAAGGCAGACGCTTAACGACTGAGCCACCCAGGCGCCCCCCCTTCTTATCTTTTTAAATGGCTATAGGAGCTTAATGATATCCACTGTTTCTTTGTGGATACTGATGGTTTCTGAATTGTTTCTTTTTATCTTTATCAATTTTGAAATTTGATTTAGCAATTTTACAGATTTTCTTTAGAGAATTAGCTTTTTGTTTAATTCTTTTTTTCTGTTGTTTTTCCGGTTTCAGTTTTATTTTTCTTCTGCTGTTGCCCTTATTATTTCCTTTCTAATGGTTGCTTTGGGTTGATTTTGCTTCTCTTGTTCTAGTTTTGAGATAGGATCTTACATTATTGAGATTGTTCTTCTTTTCAATTATAAGCATTTAGTGCTAGAAGCTTCCTTCTAATTATCACTTTAGATGCAGCCCACATATTTTGATATAACCTATTAGGAAGAAATGTGAAACACAAAAACATGCAAAAAGCTGTCTTAGACAAATTAGGGTTTTATTCTTCTCATATGATAAAATGTCAAGGAATGCTATAAGAGATTCACAATGACATCAGGCACCAGGCAACATCTTCCCTTCTTTTCACCCATTCCTCGCATGTGCTTTTGGCCCATAGTTAGAAGATGGCTGCATCGCCTCCAGCATTATGACCGTGTTTCAAGCACAAGGAGGTGGCAGGGCAAACGCTAATGGGTACATGCCACTTGAATCTTTGCCCCACCCCTTTGAAGTATCTTACAAGATACCCCACCACCAAAGATACTCTGCTTAAAGTCACTGGCCACAATTGCATCACATTTC
>NC_138378.1:23851013-23875810 GCF_054177405.1 Leptonychotes weddellii | reverse complement strand
GAAATGTGATGCAATTGTGGCCAGTGACTTTAAGCAGAGTATCTTTGGTGGTGGGGTATCTTGTAAGATACTTCAAAGGGGTGGGGCAAAGATTCAAGTGGCATGTACCCATTAGCGTTTGCCCTGCCACCTCCTTGTGCTTGAAACACGGTCATAATGCTGGAGGCGATGCAGCCATCTTCTAACTATGGGCCAAAAGTACATGCAAGGAATGTGTGGCCCAAGTCTCAAGTAGTTAAAGACACTTTATCAGGCAGGATATTTTAAGGGCTCACAGGTTAAACGTGTGCCAGAAGCTGCTCAAGGACCCATTCTAGTGACTCTGAGAACATGGAGTTGGGGAAACCACAAGTCTGCTAAGCTAATCCTTTACTGCATAGTCCACACCCATGGCCCTTGGCTAAGCTCTCTTACTGCAAAATGATCCTATATATCTGAGCGTCTACACTTAGGGTAGCATTTGTATAATAAAGTTAGCAATAATATTAATATGTATATTCTTAACATTTGAGGGAGTCAGTGTGGGGTAGGGAAAGACTTAAAAAAATGACTCATGTATCCTATAAAAGGCATTATATCAAAAACTAATGAGGTACTGTATGGTGACTAACATAACATAATAAAAAAAAGAAAAAAATGGAAAAAAAGCCATTACATACATTTTTATATACTTTTTTTAATTTTTAAAAGATTTTTATTTATTTGTTTGTCAAAGAGAGAAAGAGCACAAGCAGGGGGAGCTGCAGGCAGAGGGAGAAGCAGGCTCCCCACTGAGCAACGAGCCCGATGTGGGACTCGATCCCAGGACCCTGGGATCATGACCCAAGCTGAGGGCAGACGCTTAACCGACTGAGCCACCCAGGCATCCCCATTTTTACATTTTTGTACCAATTTCATTACTTGTGTCCCCCCTGCTTTACCACTTTTACCTTATGATAAATGTGTGCAGAACTATTTAGTGTAGAAATTAGTTGATGGTTGGAGAGAGCCATGAGTGACTATCACTTTTACAATTGCAACAAGAAGAATAAGATACTTAGGAATAAATTTAACCAAGGAGATGAAAGACCTATCTATACACTGAAAACCATGAATCATTGATGAAAGAAAGTAAGGAAGACAAATAAATGGAAAGATACTCTGGGTTCACAAATGGAAGATAAATCTTGTTAAATATTGTGCAGCCACTGTGGAAAACAGTGTGGAAGTTTCTCAAAAAATTAAAAATAACACTATCATTTGATCCAGAAATCCCACTGTGAATATGTATCTGGATGAAATAGAATCACTCTCTTGAAGAGATATTTGCATTCCCATGTTCATTGCAGTATTTATCACAATAGCCAAGGTATGGAGATAACCCAAATGTCTGTTAGCAGTAGAATGGATAAAGAAAACATGTATATATAAAGTGGACTAATAATCAGACTTTTCTTCAGAATTTGCCTGTCATCCTTGCACAGGGCCATGCTAATCTCTGTGTCATTATTTTTGTCTATGTGCTGCCGAAGTGACCACAATAATCAGCTTTTTATTTTTTTTAAAGATTTTTATTTATTTATTTGACAGACATAGCGAGAGAGGGAACACAAGCAGGGGAGTGGGAGAGGGAGAAGCAGACTCCCCACTGAGCAGGGAGCCCAATGTGGGGCTTGATCCCAGGACCCAGAGGTCATGACCTGAGCCGAAGGCAGGTGCTTAACAACTGAGCCACCCAGGTGCCCCAATAATCAGCTTTTTAAAAGGAAGGAAAACCTGCTATTTTTTGACAACATGCATGAACCTGTAGGACATTATGCTAAGTGAAATAAGCCAGATGGAAAAAGAAAAATACTGCAAGATCTTATTTACATTGGAATCTCAATAGTCAAACTCATGGAAGCAGAGGTAGACAGTGATTGCCAGGGGCTGTGTAGAGGGGGAAATGGAGAGATGGTGTCAAGAGGTACAAAATTTTAGTTATGCAAGATGAATGAATTCTGAAGATTTGTTGTAGAACAATGTGACTATAAGTTAACAATGTTGTATTATATTCTTCATATTTGCTAATGGAGTAGATCTTAAATGTTTCCACCACAAAAGAAAATGATCTAAAAGGAAAACAATAACTATGTGTGGTAATGAATTTTAAAAAGTGAAAAGGATTAAAAGAAACCTGAAAGATGTTATTTGCAAATACAGTGAAAGACGTTATTTGCAAATTACGTATCCAACAAAGAACTCAAATAGAGTACATAAACAACACTTAAAACTTAACAATTAAAAACAAATATTCCATTATCCTTGAGTAAATACCCAGAAGTTGAATTGCTGAATGATATGGTAGTTCTGTTTTAATTTTTTGAGGAGCCTCCATACTGTTCTCCACAGCGGCTGCACCAGTTTGCATTCCCATGAAGAGTGCATGAGGGCTCCTTTTTCTCCACATCCTTGCCAAGACTTGTTATTTCTTGTCTTTTTTATTTTAGTCATCTGACAGGTGTGAGGTGGTATCTCATTGTGGTTTTGATTTCCATTTTCCTCATGATGAGTGATTTTGAGCATGTTTTCATGTGTCTGTTGGCCATTTGTATGTCTTCTTTAGAAAAATGCCTATTCAGGTCTTCTGCCCATTTTTAATTGGATTATAATTTTCATATATGTGTTGAGTTGTATAAGTTCTTAATATATTTTGGATATTAATCCAGTGTGAAAAGATATATGTACATCTCTGTTTATTGCAGCATTATTACATTAGCCAAGATACAGAAGCAGCCCAGGTGTCCATCAATAGATGAATGATTAAAAAAGATGTGGTATATGTATACACAATGGAATGGTACTGAGCCATAAAAGAGAATGAGATCTTGTCATTTGCAATTACGTGGATGGACCTAGAGGTATAATACTAAGTGAAATAAGTTAGACAGAGAAAGACAAATACCATATGATTTCACTTATATGTGGAATTTAAGAAAAAAACCAAATGAACAAACAGAGAAAAAGAGACAAACAAGAAAAATAGTCTCTTAAATATAGAGAACAAATTGGTGGTTGCCAGAAGGGAGGTTGGGGGGCAGTGGGTGAAATAGATAGTGAAAAGGGCATTAAGAGGTACAAACTTCCAGTTACAAAATAAATAACTCATGGAGATGAACAGTACAGCATAGGGAATATAGTCAGTAAGATGGTAATACCACTGTTTGGTGACAGATGGTGACTACACTTGCTGTGGTGAGCACTGAGTAGCGTATAGAATTGTTGAATCTCCATATTGTACACCCAAGACTAATATAACACTGCATTTTAGTTATACTTCAGTACAAAAGACATACTCCTCATAAAAAACCCCACAAATATTCCATTTAGAAAATGGGCAAATGAACAGACATTTCACCAGATGGCAAAAAGGTACATGAAAAGATGCTCAGCATCAGTAACAATTAGGGAAATATGAATTAATACCAGGATTAGATACTACTACAAATGTATTAGAAAAGCTAACATTAAAAACCATGACAATGTCAAAAGCTGATGAAGAGAAACCGAATCTCTCATACATTGTTGGTGAGAATGTTAAGTGGGGCAGGCGCTCTGAAAAATAGTTTGGCAATTTTTTTAAAAGCTAAACTTACGTATATCATACAATTCAGAAATCACCCCTCCCCAGGCATGTATCCAGAGAGATGAAAACTTATATCCACAGAAAAATCTGTACACAAATATTCACAGCAGCTTTATTTGGAATAACCAAAATCTGGAAACTACCAAAATGTTCTATAATATGTTAATGGTTAAATAAACTGCAGTACATTCGTACCATGGAATACAACACAGCAACAAAAGAAACAACTATTAGTAGATGCAGTGATCTCACAAGGGTCGTATACTGTATGATTCCATTTATATAACATTCTCAAAATGACAAAATCAGAGCAAGAACGTTGGAATGTTGGGGGAGTAGGAAGCTGAGTAGCACAACGAAGATCTTTGTGGTGACTGAATAGTTCTGCATATTGATTGCTTACACTAAACAACACCTGTGATAAAATGACATAGAGATATACATAAACATTGTACCAATGTCAATTTCCTTGTTTTGACATGGTACTATAGTTATTCAAAATGTGACATTTGGGGAAATTGTGTGAAGGATACACAGGATTTCTTTACTATCTGCAACTTCCTCTTAATCTATAATAATTTCAAAATAAAATAAAATAAAATAAACAAATAAAGACAGTTATAGCCGGAAGAAGTATGTGTTTGGTGAGACAGTTTTCCCTGGTGCAAGGAGCAATGGATTTGGAGTCAGTAGACTAAAGTCCCATTCTTGACTCCATGGCCTTAAGAAAGTCAACTGACCTGTCCGAGCTTCAGTTCTGTTCCATAGAACGGTCTTTATCAATTTCCTAGCCTAAACTTCAGTCATTTGTATATCATTTTACAAACTTACAGACTGCTATATCATCTATAGGTTGTAGTATTATTTAGTTAATATTTTTTATAAAAACCAACACAATCCATTTACTTAAACTCATATTTGGACCACATCTTAAGTGGTTTTCTGTAAAATCACCAGATCAAGGGCTAGTGACTTTTTTGTCAAATAAGCATTAAAATAAAAATTTTTAAAAACATACACTTATGTTTGCCACTTAAATTGTCACTCACACTGTCAGTGACATGGGTCACACATTTCAGGAAACACTAGTTTAGCCCAAATACTTTACCTTACAGATGAAGAAAGTGATGTCTCATAGACAAAAAGAAATAAAAGTTCAGATTTGAAAGATCTCTTAAAATGTAAATCACAATTCCCTATCATATATCAAGTAGAGTCCCAAGTCCTTAGTAGGCCCTGTCAGTCCTGATGTTGTGTAGCTCTGCCTGCTTCCATGGTTTCAGTTTTCTCTTTTCCTTTCCCTTGCTCACTGGACCCCATCATACTTGGCTCTTTGCTCTTCCTAAGAGACCTATCGCTTTCCTTCCTCAGAGCCTTTGCTCTCGCAGTTCTCTATGCCTGGAAGATTCTAGATATCCATGTAGCTCACCTCCTCTGTACATTTAGGTTTCTACTTGATGTCACTAACTCAGAAAGTCCTTCCTTGGATAACCTGTTCAAAATAGACAACCACCGCCCCCCCCCCCACATATACACGTACATCATCTATCCTCCGTCCCTTACCCTGCTTTAGTTTTCTTTATAAGCACTGTCATCACCTGCCATTATGAGTTTTGTTTCCCTCCCTAATCAGAATGGCAAGACTTTGCCTTCTTCTCTTCTTAGACCCGGTGCCTAGAACTGTGTCTAGTGTAGAGATCTGTATCAGCCAATTCACCAGTCCTCCCTGCAGAACCCAGGAGAAGTGGTCAGGCAGACTCCATGTGTAGTATTTGGACACCAGGAAACCACCACATCTCCCAGACAGTCCAACCATTTTCAGATGGTTTCAATCATCAGAAGTCTTTCCAATTAGTTAAAATCTGCCCCGCTGCAATTTCCACCCAAGACTTGTAGTTCTGCCCTCTAGGCTTGCACAGATCATGTCTTTCAGGAGATAATGACTCTGCCTCTCGTCCACCCATCACTGCTTTTCAGGTTAATAGGTCTCTCCTTCCATCATTACTCAGGCATAATCCTCTGGGATGATAGAAAGATGTGCTTGGGGTGCCTGGGTGGCTCAGTTGGTTAAGCGTCCAACTCTTAATTTCATATCTCAGGTCCTGAGATCAAGCCCCACGTTGGGCACTAAACTCAGTGCAGAGTCTGCTTGTCCCTCTCTGTCCCCCCTGCTTGCTCTCATGAACTCACGCTCTCTCTCTCAAATAATAAATAAAATCTTAAAGAAAGAAAGAAGATGTGCTCTTGAGATAAGTAAGCCAAACTTGAATCCAGACCTTACTCCTAAGCACTATGTAACCTTGAGCAAATTACATTTGCCTATCAGGGATCCTGTGAGAATTCTGGGGGTCATGTATGGAAAGTGTTTATCATAGCTACTGACAGACAGTAGGACTTCAGTGGGTGGCTTCATGTTTACTGCTTTCCTGGAGAACGGACTACTTGGCTATCAAGGGCAAAACAGATTTCCTGCTATCCACCAGGCTTTCCCTAATACCTGCCAACTGGAGAAAGAAGAGAGGAGAAGAGCACTGGGCCCATCTAAAGGTATAAAATGACCATACAACAGACTAAGGACCCCAAAAAGAAAACCCAGTGGGCTCACAGATACACTTCCTGATGGAGCCTATTTTGAACAAGTTATCCAAGGAAGGACTTTCTGAGTTAGTGACATCGAGTAGAAACCTAAATGTATGGAGGAGGTGAGCTACATGGATATCTAGAATCTTCCAGGCATAGAGAACTGCACGAGCCCAGGCAGTACCCCCTTCTATACCCTCTTGGTTGGAGAACCTGCAGGAAACATTTTTGCTGTATTCCTTGAGGCTGGAGTCCAAGAATGTCTCAGTTGCAGCCAATATTAAGGATTTAGAGTAAGAGGGGTGCCTGGGTGGCTCAGTCGTTAAGCGTCTGCCTTCGGCTCAGGTCATGATCCCAGGGTCCTGGGATCGAGCCCCGCATCGGGCTCCCTGCTCAGCGGGAAGCCTGCTTCTCCCTCTCCCACTCCCCCTGCTTGTGTTCCCTCTCTCGCTGTGTCTCTCTCTGTCAAATAAATAAAAATAAAATCTTTAAAAAAAAAAGGATTTAGAGTAAGAAATAAGGAGTAAATGCATAGTTAAAAAGAGCTGGATGATGAGCTGTGTTAGGAGGGTCTCCGTCTGGTTCTTTCTTGCTCGCAGTATGACCCTGGGCAATCCTCTTCCACTCTCTGAGTCTGCATTTTCATAGCTGAGAAATGCCATTTCTAAGATCTATCAGTATATGAGTGAATACCATACATGCATTCGTTAATTCATTGTTTTCAACAAATATGCACTGCACACTCTGGACATACAGAAATTACAGCCAGTCCCTACCTTCAGGGGCTTAGTGTCTGTTAAAAGTTGCCCTTGACAGTGTCAATCCAATAGAGGAGATGAACTAGAAAAATACTTAGTTCCAACTCAACATGAAAAACATTATGACAGAAAGAAGGGGAGGCAGGGCGGCTGTAAACATAAGGGAGGGGGCTAAACTTCTCAAGGAGAGGAGCAGGAAAGGCTTCTTGGAAGGTGGGTCTATTCTTTCCACAATGCCAGAGACTTGTGGTGGGCATGTAGAGCCTCTGCTAATGTCTTCCACCTTCCCAGATGATGTCTCGAGAAGGACTCTGAATATTGGATCATCAATTTATGTTCCTGACCCACAAGCTGATGGGTGATGGAGCACTCTGCCCTTCTCTGATTTATTGTCCATGACTCAGCCTTAACCAAGACAATAAAATGCAGAGTGAAGACCAGCCTTTCCTGGCACATTCAGTATGCTGCTGGATCATTCCTCACTCCTCTCAGGATACATTAAATTCTTGTACCTGACCTTAGCTGTCCTTGTTCTCCTGGCTCAGGCTTCCCCAGGTAACCAGACAATGGAGAGGAGGAAGAGGGAGTGAAAATGGGGCTCTAGTCATAGAATCATTGGAAAACTGAACATATGTGGCAGTGAGGACAACCCACAGAGATGATTGAGATTTAGTGAGAAGCCTTATAATGAATATGCCCCGTAATAAGGGCAGTCTGTCATTCCTGACTACGATGGTGTTTTTCATGATGGCAGATACTGGCAGAGCCCAGGGTTTCTTGTATGAAGTCCCTTCCATATGCAGAAGCAACTGCAGCATCCCTAGTGTCCTTAATATCCTTGGCCCAAATGTCAACAGGGTCTCTTCCCTCCATCTCTCACTTCAACCTACTTCTAACTGATACCACCTCTGGCAGTAACCAGTCCCATTACTTCACCTCTCATTGTTATATGGCTTTGAATGTTCCTTTAAAGCAATCAGAAGAGGCATCTTGCTCTTGTCTTAGAATATGTAGTGAAAAATTTGTAGGTTGATGTTGGCTATCTAGAGGTTTGTAAAAAATAGGCTCAAGGTGTCAAGCTGGGGTTAGGGCAGAAGATTCTGGATTCCAGACTGAAGATGACCATAGCTCTGTAACAATATGATAGGTTTTATGGCTGAATGGTGAATGACTTTCTGATGGAAATGTTTTCTGCTTAGGCTTCCTGGGGATTCTAAAGTTTATGATTATCAATTCCATGATTTCCCTCTGGATCATTGCTGCTGGATGTTGCATCCTCTCACATCAGCTTTTCAAACTGAAAGTCTTTGTCAATCACTCAGTTGTTCCAGAAGCAAAAGAAGGTAGTTCTGGGCTAATCCTGGGTTGATTTCAGCCTGCCTTAAACTCTGGTAAGGGCAAATTAGTTTTGAGGAGGGAGTTGCAGCTGCAAAAGACATTTTGGGGGAAAGAATCTACACATTGATTCATGGAATCAGAGTCAGATTTTTCCAGTCTGAATGTCCTGGTAAGAAAGAGAGAATTGGGAATTATCTCCCAGGAGGGGAGTTTGGGGAAAAACCTACTTAAGTAGAGAAAATCAAGATACTATAATCTCTCAAATGAACTCAGTGTGCTGGGGAAGCTGTGTTTTATAGATCTAGATGGGGCTGAGTCACAGTGTTTTTTTTAAAGATTTTATTTATTTATTTATTTATTTGACAGAGAGAGAGAGATAGCGAGAGCAGGAACACAAGCAGGGGGAGTGGGAGAAGGAGAAGCAGGCTTCCCGCGGAGCAGGGAGCCCGATGTGGGGCTCGATCCCAGGACCCTGGGATCATGACCTGAACCGAAGGCAGACGCTTAACGACTGAGCCACCCAGGCGCCCTGAGTCACAGTGTTTTATAAGGGCAGAGTTTTATACCATCCAGAACATCAGCCTGCAGGTGGGCAGTGTAAATTAATCCTTCAGTGTTCAAAGTCCTGTTCTAGGGCATCACTTGGGGCATGCAATTAGAACAGTGCCTGGCACATACTCTGGTGCTCAACAAGTTGCTGTTGAGTGAATAACGAATTGAGAGGGGAAAAAATAGATAATTGAAGGTATAGGTCCGAGAACCTAGATTTGGGGAACAAGGAGGAACCAGTGTTGGCAAGACTGAAAAATGACAAAGATGAAAACATCACAAGCACAGAAATAAAGTCCAGTTAGAGCTGGTTGAAGGAAGGGAGACAACTACTCATATCTAGTACATTTCAAGACCAGCATTAGGCATTCTACATCCACAGATTTATTTAATTTTCCCAAGAATGCCATTACATTTCAGTAGTTCATCCTAACTATTATTACTACAATATACAATACAACACTAACACCCTTAGTATTATAGTCTTTACTCTCTTTTATGTATTTGTTTATTCATCTTTTTGGTTTTTTTGATAGATGGATGGGTCAAAAGATGCAGTTATAGAATTGGCAGATGCAGACAATCTTGCAAAGAAAATGAGAAGAAGAAAGAAAAATGTGGGGCAAAAAAATTTTGCTGCATCCCTGATGTAAAGCATTTACCCTCATACCGTGTTGAGAAACAACAGATGACATGTGAGGCTAAGGCAAGAACAGCTGGGCGTCCATAAAACTCCTGACACAAGACTTTTAACAGCCAGAATAATGAGTCGGTGAAGGGGCTGTCTGGGGCACCTGCATGGTCCTTAGATCCTTAGACACCTGCTGGGTCTTCACAGGGTCCATTAAAGAAAATATGCTCATTCCAGCTCTCATTATATCCTGTCTCTCTAATCCTCTGTAGCCTGACATCGCTAGGTTGTGTCAGGACATGACTGATGTTCTTGGTTTTCACTGTAAGACTATTTTATAGGACCTACATCCTGAATTCCTAAGTCTCTGACCAGGTGCTACTAGGTCCCTCAACATGAAAGTTTTCCAGGCTAATGCAGATTCCATCTTGGCCACACCTTATCTAAGACTCATCCTAGAGTCTTAAGATAGGCCAGTGTGGTCCAGAGGTCTTTTGCCTCTTTAGCTCAGGGTTCAACCCCAGGCTCTGCCTCATGGGCTCACTTCTGGAACTTATCCCTTACCCCAATTCCTTAATCATACTTAGCTTTCCAAAGATTGGCATGCCCTCTGACCAGGAAGCAACCATTGCCACCCTACCCAAATGGAAGGGGAAAACAGTAAAACAAAACAAAGAACAAACAAAAAAACCAACCAACCCCCCAAAACAAAAAACAAACACCCCCCCAACCTCCACATTTACTGAGAATTTAACTGTGTGCAAAGCCTTGTCCTAAGTACTTTACATACATAATCTCCTTTTTTCCTAACAACAGCTCCATGAGGTAAGAATTTAGTATTATGTTCTTTTGCCAGAAGAGGAAACAAAGTCACAGAGAGTTTAAGTGACTTGCCTCAAGTACCGTTGGCCACTGAACTACTCCTGCTGGTTCAGTAGCAAGACTTTGAACCCATGATGCCTGAGTTCAGATGTTATGCTTCCTCAAAGCGGAAAATTTGCTGCAGTGAGAGAAGCTCACTGTGCTCTTCCCCAACGTCCTTAATGTGGAAGGTGTGGCGAAAGGGAAAGCCTTGTGAGCCTCCTTGTGGTTAAAATGTATAACAAATCCAGCCCTAACTTGTATATCCAGTAACAAACAGAAGTGATCCCAAGTTATAGTTAAGGAAGGAGTTGTTCCCACTTAGTAGACAGTCTTAGTTCAGAGACTAATGCCAGTCAGGTCTAATGGTGAAAATTATCCCTTGCCTCTGTTGACATAATTATCTGGAGGACACAGTCTGAAGACAAGGTGCAGCAATCCTCATAATCATGACAGCTTCTAACCATTCAACCCATTTCTCAAAGTACTTTCATATCAGTTTCCTCATTTCCCCCCACTTTAATACCACCGTATAACATTCATGTCCCAAACCTTAGAAGATGTCCTTAGGATATCTGGGGAATGGATCAGAGACTGGGTCTCCAGTTACCTAGACACAGCGATGCCAATTAATATTTCAGCTTCAACCTTGACCACACCAACAGCTGCAGAAAAGCCTGAGAAGCCACCCGTTTTTGTACAAGTTTTTACGTATTTTTGGCTAGAGAAATTATGCTTACAAATGGACTCAGGAGTCTTAGAGAGTTGTGTAAACATGCCTCCAGACCATAGTCCCAAAGAATTGAAAAGGGTGCAGGGGGAATTCAAATGCACTAATAGTATGTGACTATGTCATCTTACCATTCTGAGCCACATTTGCCCATCCCCAAAATGGAAGTGTTGGACTAGATTATAAACTCCATATGCCTTTCAACTCTTAAAGCCTTCTTCATTGTTTATAGTGAAAATCCGTTCTCTACCTATGACTTCAGATGCCACTTTAGAAAGCAAAGGCATGGAGGATGAAGAGACTGATAAACAGGAAAGTGACCTCAACCTAAGTACTCAGACCATAATCCTAAAATATATCTTAGTTACCTTCTTGTTCCTCACTGCCCCGCCCCTCCACATCATGTTGGCCACAAAAACCTTCCAAGTCTGCCTCCATAGCACCTGTTTTTCATCCCTGCCTCTGCTATTCTGATTCAGCCATCATCTTTTCTTGCCCATTGTTATTGGCTGACTGTGTCCCCTCAAATTCATATAGTCAAATCTTAATCCCCAGTACCTCAGAACATGACTGCATTTGGAGATAGGGTCTAAATTTAAAGAAGCAATTAAATTAAGATGAGATAATTAGGGTGAACCCTAATCCAATATGGCTGGCATTCTTATAAGAAGAGGATTAAGACACAGAAGAAAAACCATGTGAAGATACAGAAGGAAGACAGCCATCTACAAGCCAAAGAGCAAGGCCTCTTTGAAGAAGAAATCAACCCTGCCAACACCATTCTACCTCTGAAACTAATTATAAAAAAAAAGAAAAGAAAAGAAAAACCCTGCCAACACCTTGATCTTGGACTTTTAGCTTCCAGAATTGTGAGAAAATAAATTTCTGTTGTGTCAGCCCCTAAGCCTATGATACTTTGTTGTGGAGCCCTGGCAGATTAATATACACATACTGTAACATTTACATCCTACTTGTCTCTTTGTCTGCCATCACGCCTTTGACTCACTCCACTGTTTCCATACAGTTGCTGTGGATCATTTCTAAAATCCAGATCTGAAATTTTAATTTTTCCTTTCAAACTCTTCAAAAGCTGTGCACGATGATTACAGGAATCAATTCTCAGCTTCCTTTATGATAATCCCTGTTCACCTCAGTACTCTCCCTTTCCACTTCCACCATGGAGCTCATACAACTTATGTTCTTTGAAATCAACGTGTTTCTTGCCCTTTTTAAAATAGGCTTCCCCTTTTGCTGAGAAGGTTCTTCTTGCAAAACAAACGTATACTTCTCTGTAAGTTTCACCTAGTCAGTACTTACTACCTGCCCTAAGCCATGTATATTCATTTATTCCTTCTTTCCCAGGCCAAAGGGATCCGTTTTTTAATTTACTTCAATTTTTATTACAAATACAAATTGCTTGTATTTAAGGCATACAATGTGATGATTTAATATATCTATACACAATCAAGTTAATTTAACACATCTATCACTTCACATAGTTACCTTTTTTGTAGATAAGGACACTTAAAATCTACTCTCTTAGCAAATTTCAAGTATACAATAAAGTTCTCTTAGCAAATTTCAAGTATACAGTAAATTTTTAGTAACAAGAGTCACCCTGTACATTAGATCACCAGAACTTATTCCATAACTGAAAGTTTGTACCCTTTGACCAATATCTCTCCATTTCATGCCCACCCCCCTCCAAGACCTGGCAAACACCTTTCTGCTCTTTTTTGTGAGTTCAACTAATTTAGATTCACCATGTAAGTGAGATCACACAAGATTTGTTTTCTGTGTCTGGTTTATTTCCCTTAGCATAATGTCCTCCACTTTCATCCAAGTGTCCAAAATGGCAGGATTTCCTTCTTTTTAACACTGAATAATATTTCACTGTATATATGTGTACTTATATATATACATGTGATATATAGAGTTCAAATTTTCTTTACCCATTCATCCATTGACAAACACTTAGGTTGTTTCCATGTCTTGGCTATGTGAATAATAATGCAGTGACCAAGGGACTGCAGTTAACTCCTCAAGATACTGTTTCATTTCCTTCAGATATATACCCAGAAGTGGAATTGCTGGATCATAAGATAGTTTCATTTTTAAATTTTTGAGGAACTTCCATACCATTCTTCATGATGGTTGTATCAATGCGCATTCCACCAACAGTGTACAAGCGTCCCCTTTTCTTTACATCATTGTGAACACTTGTTATCTTTTGTCTTTGGCATAATAGCCATCCTAACAGGTTGAATGAATATCTCATTGTGGTTTTGATTTACATTTCCCTGATGATTAGTGATGTTGAGTACCTCTTCATATACCTGTAGACCATTTGTATATCTTCTTTGGGAAAATGTCAGTAAAGTGGGTCCTTTGCCCATTATTTAATTGAATTGTTTGGTTTTTTGCTACTGAGTTGTATGAGTTCTTTTTATATTTTGGATATTAACTCCTTATTAGATGTATAGTTTTTAAATATTTTCTCCTCTTCTGGAGGTTGCTTTTTCACTCTGTTGATGGTTTTCTTTGCTGTGCAGAAACTTTTTAGTTTGATGTAGTCCCACTTACTTCTGCTTCTGTTGTCTTTGCTTTTTTTTTTTTTTAAAGAGAAAATTGTATTGCCATTAGATTGCCAAATGCTTTTGGAGTCAAATCCAAAAAATCATTGCCAATGTCATGTAGCTTTAACCTATGGAGTTTTTTGGTAGGAGCTCTATGATTTTAGGTCTTCTGTTTAAGTCATTAATCAGTTTTGAGTTGATGTTTTTGATATGGTATAAGATAAGTGTCCAATTTTATTATGTTGCATGTGGATACCCAATTTTTCCAATAACATTATTGAAGAGATTAGCCTTTCCTCACTGTGTATTCTTTATGACTTTGTCAAAAATTAGTAGGCCATACATATGTGAGTTTATTTCTGGGCTGTTCCATAGGTCTAATGTGTCTGTTTTTATGCCAGTACCATAATGTTTTGATTACTATAGCTTTGTAGTATATTTGAAATCAAGAAGTCTGATGCTTCTAGCTTTGTTCTTTCTCAAGATGGCTTTGGCTATTTGGAGATTTTTGTGGTTCCATGTGAATTTTAGGATTGTTTTCTCTATTTCTGTGAAAAAAAGCCATTGGAACCCTCAGTTTGTTCCTTATAGTTAAGGGTCTCTTATGGTTTGCCTCCCTCTCTGTTTTTATCTTATTTTATCTTTCCTTCCTTCCTCTATGTTCATCTGATTTGTTTCTTAAATTCCACATATGAGTGAAATCATTTGGTATTTGTCTTTCTCTGATGGACTTATTTGCTGGAGGGAAAGTGGGTGGTGTGATTGGGTAATTGGGTGATGGGCATTAAGGAGGGCACTTGATGTAATGAGCCCTGGGTGTTACATGCAACTGATGAATCACTAAATTCTACCCCTGAAACTAATAGCCTATACCTTTTCAATTTAACCACCTGGTGACTATACTGGGGTATCCTATTATGGCTATAATTTGCATTTTCTTGATGTAGAAATTAACTTGAACACATTTTCATATATTTATTAACCACTTGGTTACTCTCTTCTGTGAAATATCTGTTGTTCAAGTCTTTTCTCCTGGGTTGTCTCTCTTTTCCTATTGATCTGTGGGTGTCCTTTTTATATTCCAGGTATGAGTTCTTTGTAAGATTATAAGTATATGTATTATAATATTTTCTCCAATTCTCTGACTTGCCTTTTCTTTCTTTCAATGGTATCATTTGGTGCTTTTTTTCCTTCTTGGTCAGTACTCAGAAAGAAAAAACACAGCTGACATCTGGTATCTGCACTAGTTGCTACCAGTTGGGCCATGTTGTTTCCCTGCTGAACATAAACAAGTTCACAGAATCTTAAAGTCAGGAAAGGACTCCCAGTGACCAAGATGGAATAAAATGTCTTGTATCCTTATAGTTAAGCATGTCTCTTGTAAGCAGCATATGGTTGAGCTTTGTTTCTTATCCAGCTTGGAAATATTAGTCTTTTAAAAATTGGAGCTTTTAGTTGATTTGCATTTAAATTATTTAATTTACTCCAAAGAAGACATACAAATGGCCAACAGACACATGAAAAAAATGCTCCACATCACTTGTCATCAGGGAAATACAAATCAAAAACACAATGAGATATCACCTCACACCAGTCAGAGTGGCAAAAATTAACAAGACAGGGAACAACAAATGTGGGCGAGGATGTGGAGAAAGAGGAACTCTCTTACACTGTTGGTGGAAATGCAAGCTGGTGAAGCCACTCTGGAAAACAGTATGGAAGTTCCTCAAGAAGTTAAAAATAGAGCTACCTACAGCCCAGCAATTGCAGTACTGGGTATTTACGCCAAAGATATAGATGTAGTGAAAAGAAGGGGCAAATGCACCTCAATGTTCATAGCAGCAAGGTCCACAATAACCAAACTGTGGAAGGAACTGAGATGTCCTTCAACAGATGAATGGATAAAGAAGATGTGGTTCATATATACAATGGAATATTACTTAGCCATCAGAAAGGATGAATACCTACCATTTACACTGACATGGATGGAACTGGAGGGTATTATGCTAAGTGAAATAAGTCAAGCAGAGAAAGACAATTATCATATGGCTTCACTTATATGTGGAATATAAGAAACAATACAGAGGATCGTAGGGGAAGGGAGAGAAAACTGAATGGGAAGAAATCAGAGAGGGAGACAAACCACAAGAGATTCTTGACTCCAGGAAACAAACTGAGGGGTGTGGCAAGGGAGGTGGGTAGGGGGATGGGGTAACTGGGTGATGGGCATTAAGGAGGGCATGTGATATGATGAGTACTGGGTGTTATATGCAACTAATGAATCATTGAACACTACATCAAAAACTAATGATGTACTATATGTTGGCTAATTGAATTTAAATTAAAAAAATAAAGAGTCTATTCTTCGGGTAAAAAATGTTACATCCCTGCTCTGCCACTTTCTTGGGCAATGTATCAAACCTTCTGAGCTTCAGAATTCTTTTCAATGAAGTGGATATTATTTAATACTACCCTTCTTATAATATTGTAAGGACAAATAAGATAAAGTATACAACACACCTAATGTAGTGTTATACTCATTATATGTAATGTATGATAAATACATTTATTGTACTTGGAAAAAAAAGACATAGGTTCTGTCACAGGACCTATCACAAATGCAGAAATGTCCTCCAATGTCCATCATTTTTGCATGTGCCTGCTTTTTCCATAAAGCCTCCCCTCTCTTTTCTCCTGCTACCAGTTTTCTAGGTCTGTATAAACAATGCCTTAGAAGCAATGTTTGTATTTCTCTAAACTTTTTTCTCTACACTGGAATGATGATGATAGTTGAGTTTACTCCCTTATTTATATTAAAATCAAGCTAACAATTCTTGACATACTTATGAAAATCATAATAGGTAACAACAAAGTATTAATGTATTTGATTAATTTCGTATATTTAATTATAAACACAAATGACAATTTCAATCATCTCATATAAAAATAACATCTGATGACTGAACACTGAAGTTATCAACTTCTGTCTAAATGCAGGATTCAGAAAAGACATAAACATATTCTTCCTGATGTCTTCATTGGGTGTGAGACTTCCAGAAGAGCTGAATGAGGAGCTCAGCAAATCCTCTCCTCAAAAATGAATCATAGCGGGCGCCTGGGTGGCTCAGTTGGTTAAGCGACTGCCTTCAGCTCAGGTCATGATCCTGGAGTCCCAGGATCGAGTCCCGCGTCGGGCTCCCTGCTCGGCAGGGAGTCTGCTTCTCCCTCTGACCCTCCTCCCTCTCATGCTCTCTGTCTCTCATTCTCTCTCTCTCAAATAAATAAATAAAATCTTTAAAAAAAAATGAATCATAGCGTCCTTCAATATGGAAGTGGAAGGCAGAAATAACAGATAGATAGAATGATATAATATGATAAGACCCAGTGTTGGTGGCTTTGAGGATGGAAGAAGGGACGCAGAAGCTAAGGAATGTAGGAAGCCTCTAGAAGCTGGAAAGGGCAAGGAAACAGATATTCCTTTCAGCCCTGGAATTCAGCCCTGCCAGCACTTTGATTTCACCCCTACAAGACTCATTTGGACTCTAAATTATAGAACTGTAAAATAATAAATTCTGCTGCGTTAAGTCACTAAGTTTGTTGTAATTTACTGCAGCACTCATAGAAAACTAATACAGTAGGTGAGATATTGGACTTAGAAAAGAAAGACTTCTGTGCAATCAAATATATTCAAGAACTAAAAGAAACCACTTAAAGAATTTTTTTTGAAACCACTTAAAGAATTAACAAAATATAATGACAACAAAATAAATATATGATAATAGCTCATCAAATTGCAAATAGAGGTCAAATGATAGAAATTTTTTTAAAAGAACTAAATAGAAATTCAAATAGAAATTCTGGAGTGGAAATATACAATAACTGAAATTAAATATACACTACAGGGGCTTAACAGAAGATTTAATCCGGAAGATGAAATAATCAGTGAACTTTAAGATAGTTCAATAGAGAGTATTCTGTCTGAAGAGCAGTGAGAAAAAAAGAATGAGAAAATGAATAGCACCTTGGGGATCGGTGAGATACTATGAATATTATCAATGTATGTGTAATGGGAGCTTCAGAAGGAGAGAGGAGAGAAAAAGAGGAAGAAAAAATATTTGAAGAAATAATGGTCACAAACTTCTATATTTTATCAAAATAATGAGGACAACATTAATGTACATATTAAACAAGTTTAGTAAACTCCAAGTAGGATAAGTTCACATCTAAACAGATCATTATCATCATGATTAAAGTTTTGAAAGGAAAAAACAAAGTGAAAATCTTGAAAACAGGAAAAGAAAAACCAATATACAAAATGCAGTTGTGTTTCTATACACTAACAATGAACTAAGGAAGGAATGAAGAAAAACTGATCTTTGACCTGAGTGCTGAGAATACACAATGAGGAAAGAACAGTCTCTTCAATAAATTATGTTAGAACAACTGGATATCTTCATGCAAAAGAATTAAGTTGGACTCCTTTCTTAGACTAGACACAAAAATTAACTCAAAATAGTCTAAAGACTTAAATGTAAGACTTCAAACTGTAAAACTCCCAAAAGAAAACATAGTGGGAAACTTCATGGCATTAGTCTTAGCAATTATTTCTTGGATTTGGCACCAAAACCACAGGCAACAGAAGCAAAATAAAGCAAAAATAAAGAAGTGGCACCGCATCATGATATGTCATGGAAGATTTTGTAAGCCTGGCCTTGAAGTCACTTCTCTCCACATTCCATAGCTCAGAATTAGACATATTGCTCTATCTAACTGCAAGAGACTAGGATATTGCCTTCTAGGTACCAATAAGGGCAAATGGAACTGGTGAGGAACAGTGTGTGTCATGGGCCATGATCTCATCTGCTGCCATTCTATCATGTCACTCTGACCCTGATCAAGATCTCTGGAGGCTCCAACCACATCTCATAACCAGCTACCTGTAATTCAAAATAAGAAGAATATTCATCTAAAGGGAAGTGCAAGGAGGTACAACAATGTCCCAATAATGTCCATCATGAATTTTTATACCTTTTTTAGATGTCAAAAGATTACATATTTCCTCTAAAAAATAATTTTTTTTCATTTTTTCATTCTTGATGGCCCTGCTCATGCCCTAAGTGCAGATTTGTAATGCCTATTGGGCATTCTAGCACTGTTGTCTCCATCTGTTCTTTTTCTCTATCCACAAATATTAGGGGAGCACCTGATAGAATAACTATCAGGATTAGCAGGATTAGAGGATTAGCATCTTCCTGTCCCCCAGTGGAAATGTGTGTCAGGATCAAAATCTCCAATGATTATTTTCCAAGAGGCAGTTGCAAGGTCAATGTATCAGTTAACTTCTCCTGAATAAAAAAGCACCATAAAACTTAGAGGCTTGAATAAATCATTCTATTTAGCTCATGATTCTGTGCATTGACTTAGCAATTCTTCTGGTCTGGACAAGCTTGACTGATCTCTACTGGGCTGTAACATATGTTCATGCTCAGCTGGTGGTTGAGTCGTTTGATGATCTAGGATAACATTACTCATATATCTGACATTTGATTGGATGTCATTCAGGGCAGCTTAGTTCTCCTCTACATAGCATCTCCACTTCCAGCAGGTTGGTTTGAGTTCATCAATTGAGCAAACTTTCAGGATCACATGTGCAGCAATAGGTTGAGACCAATGCATGAGAATTTTTCAAGCTTATGTTTGCATTATTTTTGCTAACATCCATTGGCCTAAGTAAATCACCTGGCCAAGCCACAGTCAAGTGGTGGCAAAAAAGGCTCTACCTCTTTTTTTTTTTTTTTTTTTTTATGTTATGTTAGTCACCATACATTACATCATTAGTTTTCGATGTAGTGTTCCATGATTCATTGTTTGGGTATAACACCCAGTGCTCCATTCAATATGTACCCTCCTTAATACCCATCACCGGGCTATCCCATCCCCTCACCCCTCCCCTCTAAAACCCTCAGTTTGTTTCTCAGAGTCCATAGTCTCTTGTGGTTCCTCTCCCCTTCCCCCCCCATTGTTCCCTTCCTACTATCTTCTTTTTTTTTTTTTTAACATATAATGTATTATTTGTTTCAGAGGTACAGGTCTGTGATTCAACAGTCTTACACAATTCACAGTGCTCACCATAGCACATACCCTCCCCAATGTCTATCACCAGCACGCCATCCCTCCCACCCCCACCTCTTAATGAGAGAATCTGCAACACCCCATTGCAAGGGCATCAGTGCAGAGAGGGGCAGAATTTGTAGCCCTTTTTACCATCTTCAATGGTGACAGAGTTTCCTTTAAAGATCTTCTTCACCTTAATAAATACATCATTATTATTATTAATAACTCACTTTGGGGCCTCAATTTCTGAGGGATAAATAAATCTTTGATATTGAGATTTCAAGGTTTGTTACCTTTGCATAGCCTAGCTTAACTGAAAAGATGTAGGACAAATCCTCCCTCTGCTGGACTGATATGTGGCTAACTTGCATACTGAGAAGTTTCAGGAAAAAAATCATGTTTTTAAAAAATAGGGCCATAATAATTGCAAGTCAGCATGGTGTGAATATCTTTGCAGAGAATTCTGGCCATACCCTAAGTCTCTTAGGTCTTTTTAAAAATAATCATTTTAATTGAAGTATAACTTTTCTATAGAAAAGTACAAAAATCATAAGTATATAGTCTGATGAATTATCCAAAATGAACAAGCCCATGTAACCATTACCTTGGTCAAGAAATAGAACTTTACCAGCTTGTATTCCCACCAACAGTGTAAGAGGGTTCCCCTTTCTCCACAACCTCACCAGCACTTGTTTCCTGTCTTGTTAATTTTGGCCATTCTAATTGGTGTAAGGTGGTATCTCATTGTGGTTTTGATTTGTATTTCCCTGATGGCTAGTGGAGGTTCCTCAAGACATTAAAAATAGAGCTACCCTATGACCCAGTGATTGCACTACTAGGTATTTACCCCAAAGATACAGCTGTAGTAAAAAGAAGGGGCACATGCACCCCAGTGTTCATAACAGCAATGTCCACAATAGCCAAACTGTGGAAGGAACTGAGAGATGTCCTTCAACAGACAAATGGATAAAGAAGATGTGGTACATATATACAATGGAATATTACTCAACCATCAGAAAGGATGAATACCCACCATTTGCATTGACATGGATGGAATCGGAGGGTATTATGCTAAGTGAAATAAGTCAAGCAGAGAAAGACAATTATCATATGGTTTCACTTATTTGTGGAACATAAGGAATAGGGCAGAGGACCACGTGGAAAGGGAAGGAAAACTGAATGGGAGGAAATCAGAGAGGGAGACAAACCATGAGAGACTCTGGACTCCAGGAAACAAACTTGAGGGTTGCAGAAGGGAGGTGGGTAGGTGGGTGAGGTAACTGGGTGATGGGCATTAAGGAGGGCACATGATATGATGAGCACTGGGTGTTATACGCAACTAATGAATCATTGAACACTATAACAAAAACTTATGATGTACTATATCCTGGCTAACTGAACATAATATAAAAATAGAACTTTACCAGCATTATGGAAGTTCATCTTATTTTCCCTTGCCAGAGTTATCACTATCTTATTTCTAATGCCATATACATTTTTCATATATATATATATATACATTTTATATATAAAAGGGAATCATGGCTCTCTTCACTCATCATTGTGTTCTTGAGATTAATCAGTGTTGTTGTGTGGAGAAATAGTCTATTTTCTTTGCAATACAGTATATTTATTCTCATTGACATGCTTTAGAGTTAAGATAATCCTTCTATGAACATTCTTGTATGTGCCTTTTGGTGAAAATATGTATTCATTTCTGTTACGTACATGCTTAATGTGGATATAGTGAAGGATATGGAATTTATATGTTCAATTTTTCACTTATATTCCTACCTGCAGTATAAGAGGGTCCCAGTCCCTCCATATTCTCACCAACATATGGAATTGGCATGTGTTCAGCCATTTTGGCATATGCTGAGTAATATCTCACTGAGGTTTCATTGGCTTTTCCTTGATAGCTAATGTGTATCGACACCCTGTCTTATGTTTAGTGGCCATTTAGATACCCAATTTGTGAAGTGCCTGCTCATGTCTTTTTCACTCTGTGTGGTAAGCAAGCAAGGTAAAATATAATCTCCTTTCCTCTGTACTGTCTACATGTACTGAACAATCTCAGAATTTTCATTGCTTTCTTGACTGGAGCCTTTTATCAAATTCTGTGGCTCCCACCTAACTCCCCTCCTCCCATCACGAATCTTCATAGAATAAACCACAGACACGGGAGACTGGAATGCATTTTTATAGTGAAAATATTTGACAGGAGGGTTTCCAGAAGGGGAAATTATTGAGGGCCTTCAGTAATAAGGCATACTTGTGGTGATTGTTTTCGACCACACAACTTCGTTCACTATTACTTGAGTAAGGGCAGTTGATTCTGTGGTAACGCAGCACTTTCCTTTGCTTCGACAGAGGTGAGCTTCAGTTTCATCGTGTCTGCATCGTTCTCTGCATACTCCATAGCCTTGGTGACATTTAGTTGCTGGTTCTGTCTTCAGTTTTTTGAGTACTTTTCTCATGCTTCCTGGGAAAGATATGGCTATGGTCAGTCTCTATGCAACCATGATGACAGAAGACAGAATGTGAAGTGCACAGGAGCTCGGATCAAAATCATCTAGATTCAACCCTGGGTGTTCTTATTTACTAGATCTTGGTCTTTGGACAAGTAACTTCAGCTCTCTGCCCCTTCATTTCCATCTGTACAATGGAAATAATAATAATAGAGACTACTTCTTAAGATTGTTGTGATTATTAAGTGAATTAACATATTTAAAGTGCTTAGAATAGTATCTGGCACTTAGTAAAAGGTGACTAAACATTAGCTTTTGTTGTAGTTATTGGTGGTGGTGTTCCTATTGCTATTATTACTAAAGGGATTTTCCTGAGCATGGACACACCCATTGTTGTGCATTCACAACCATGTATCAATGCACAGGCCAACAAACTAGTTACACTGATATATACATGTGTATACAAGCCCTCTGCCTGAAAATATTTTAGTGGTACAGTTCCCAACATATAGCTACCATTCTGTAAGCATTACTCATTAGAAACAGTTGGACATCTCAAAAAAAAAAAAAAAAGCTGTTTGGAAAGAAAATGACTACTATCAAACATTTTTTAAAGATTTATTTATGTATTTATTGAGAGAGAGAGAGAGCACAAGTGGGGGAGGGGCAGAAGGAGAAGGAGAGGGACCAGCCAGCAGACTCCCTGCTGAGCACAATGTCGGTCGTCATGGGGCTTAATCTCACAACCCTGAGATCATGACCTGAGCCAAAATCAAGAGTTGGATGCTTAACCCGGGTGGCCCTACTACTATAAAATATTAAAAACCACTTGTGCTGAGGATTTTTATATGTTACCTTAGTGAAAATTTACAGCATGCGGTCATTATCTCCATTTTTCAAATAAGAAAACTAAAGCACAAGAGAGACCATGTTCCTATTAAGGTCCCCAAGGTGGAAAAAGAGTGAGCCAAGATTTAATTTCTGGTCTACATGAATGTCACTCTGGAATGACATCTGGAAGATGGTACACTAGGAAAGTTCAGGACATCATTTCCCCTACAGAAACACCAAATAAAACACCACATTCAGAATGGTAGGAACATTTGTGGCATTTTTGCTCATTCTTTCTCCATCCACTCCTTGGTGCAAGGTGACATGGTCAGGAAGAAGCCACCCAATTCCCAGCTCCTCCATCAGCATAGAAGAAAAAAAGTGGAATTTTCTTCCAGTATTCTAGCTTATGTTGGGGCTGCCTAAGGAATTCAGGCAAACCATTTCTGCCTTGCTTGACTCAGAACATTGACAGGAATGATGGCACAGTTTGGATTACAGGTTAGAGACTGCTGAAGGCAGTGGTGAGCCCTGTGACTTATGAGAGTTCCAGGGAACAATAGTCCCATGGGAGCCTCAGGATAAGAGATTATGGAAAGAGGAATACAATAGAACACTTAAGGCCTTGACAATAAACAGGTGTAAGTTTCTAAGAAAAATTAAGGCATTTAAAAGCAGCATGTATAATTGGGGTTGGGGGAAGCACATGCACAGGCCCAGAGAGGACACATTCCTGGAAAATGCCTGAGAGGACCTTGAGCTTTCACAAGATTAGTGAAGTCTACCTCTGAAAGAGCCAGTAGGTAAAGACTTGGAAAGGGAACTGTTTTTCAAATGACCAGTTTTCCAAAAAAAGACACAAGGCATGCAAAGAACAGGGAAACATGACTAACTAAAAGAAACAAAGTAAATCTCCAGAAACTTACCTCAAAGAAACAGGCCTCAGACTTACTGAAGACTTTAAAACAACTATCTCAAATATACATCAATGAGCTAAAGGAGAACATGGACAAACAACTAAAGAAAATCAGGAAAATAACACATGAACAAAATTAAAATACCAACAAAGAGATATAAATTATGAAAATAGAATTAAACAGAAAATCTGGAGCTGAAAATACAACAACTGAAATGGAAGTCATGGAAGGGGTTTAACAGCAGACACAGGAATTTCTACTACTCCCCCCCACCCTTAAAACAAAACAAAACAAAACAAAAAAACACATCAATTTGAACAACTACCTATGCACAAAAATGCCTTGATAAGAGCCAGTGGATTTCAGGTGAACAATTACAGAACCTTGGTGAAGCACAAAAATAAGAAAAAATGCACTGAGGAGGGTAAGAAAGACGGAGTCACACTATCCCCATCACCCTCCCCCAAGCTCGTGCAACCCAGTTCAGAGACAATTTCCCTGTGAGAAGGAGTATAACCTGAGTGCCCAATTAGCATAAGTAAGGAAATAACAAACATCAGATTGGAACAAATGGAATAAAGGCAGAAAAAATAATAGAAAAGATCAACAAAACTTAGCTGGTTTTTTAAAAAGATAAACAAGGGCGCCTGGGTGGCTCAGTTGGTTAAGCGACTGCCTTCGGCTCAGGTCATGATCCTGGAGTCCCTGGATCGAGTCCCGCATCGGGCTCCCTGCTCGGCAGGGAGCCTGCTTCTCCCTCTGACCCTCCCCCCTCTCATGTGCTCTCTGTCTCTCTCATTCTCTCTGTCTCAAATAAATAAATAAAATCTTTAAAAAATA
>NC_138378.1:23831663-23850513 GCF_054177405.1 Leptonychotes weddellii | reverse complement strand
AGAGCTTGGGGCCCCACTCCTCAGTGCGCCCCCAGAGAAAAGCAGTCAGTCACTCCCATCTCCCCTGTCTCCGGCCGCACTCCATCCACACCCGGCCCGTGACCGATTGTTTCTATCTCTGGCACCTGACCCTGTATGGAGTCTCCAAACCCAGCAGATCCCTGCAGTGTGCTCCCGCGCTGCTCCTCCCCAGGGAGGAAGGGGAGTCTCCCCGGATCTGCCGCCTGTTGGGTCCCTGCTGGAAGAGCAGTGGCCCAACTGTGCCGGGGATCACGGTTTATGGCAACCCCAAGCTGAGAGCCCCCTCCTCCGCTCCGTCTCTGCAGCTGGCTTCCCTACTCCAATACCTGGGAGCTCTGCCGCACTCAGGCACCCCCGGTCTTTCTGTGACCCCGAGGGTCCTGAGACCACACTGTCCCAGCAAAAGTTCCACCCCCCCACACCCCGCTTAGCCACTGGTGCAACGTCCCTCAGCAGAGCAGACTTCTAAAAGTTCTGATTTTGTGCTCTGTGGCTCTATCACTTGCCAGTAGCCAGCTGATGGAGGCTCCCTGGGGGAGGATTTCTTTGTCCTTGATTGGGGTGCCTGGATTCTCCTTCCTGGGTCATCTAAAATACATGGATTGGGATGATTATTAATACTAGTTGCTACAACAAACAACCCTGAAAACTCATTGGTTCAAGAAAATAAAGTTAGTTTCTTGCTCACATCACACTCCATTCCTAGTCAGCTGACTCTCCTGGACAACTCAGAATGGTGATTCCAAGTGGTGACTCAGGCATCTTGATTCTTCCCATTTTGTGGCCATGTGATCTTTAAGTACTTTGCTTCCAGTTGTACAATATGGGGGTTGGGGAAAGCTGATGACTCACCAGAACTGTTAGGAGCAAGGCCTTGAAGGGGCATAGTTTATTTCTGTCCATGTTCCATTGATAGAACTAGTTACATGGCCCCTAGCTAACTAACTATAAAGGAGGCTGTAATGTGTAGTCTTCCTATGAACACAAGAAGAAATCAAATTTAAGATTACCTAGCCACTCTTTGCCAGCCTACCAAATTTGTGTTTCACTCTTCCACCCATGTGCAGAATATTCCTCCTCCTCTGAGAGGACAAGCCAGAGTCTTCTCCAGTCACTGTCTCCAGCTCAAAAATACAGGATCTCCAGGTAATCAGTTTTCACAATTACTTCCTCTTAATTGGGACCTATAAACCAAAAGACAAGTTCTTTGCTCCTTCCCCTGATACACACACTAGACATAAAATGATGAAGCAGAGACAAAACAACTACAACAAAGACTCCAACTCAAAAAAGAGAAGAATAGAAGACATACAACAGTCACTGGTTCATGGCAATCCAAACTCTGAATCCAGATAGCTCAGGTATGGCAGATGTCACCAATGTAAAAATAGGGACATTTTATTTATGAGGCACAAGTTTTCTGAGAAAAAAATCTTTGTTGTCATTGTTCTCTATGGATACTGGTTTCACTGTAGAAGGTTTCACTTCTTCCAATGTTCCTCCTGGCCAAATCTGAAGTCAGGGAACACACTTCCCTTTGAGGTGATACAGCTTTTAAAGCCTGCCTCTGTTCAAAGGTGGTGGCCATAAGTTGTTCTAATTCTCAGAAAGTCAAAGAATTTTCAGTGAAGTCTTACAGTTTTCTTGGCAATGCAATTTTAATCAGTGGTATGAAGAGAGAAATGATAAAGTTACTTCCAAGTGTGACCATTAAAGCCTACATGTTCTTCTCTTAATTAACTTCAGCAAACCTAGAAGCCATGTCTTCAGATGTGGTTCCACTAGGAGTCATTAAAAGATCCTAAATAAATGGACAAATGGTCCCTGATCATTAATATTAAGACATAGTTTTGTTTTGTTTTTTTTATTTTTTATTTAAATTCAATTTAATTAACATATACTGTATTATTAGTTTCAGAGGTAGAATCTAGTGATTCATCAGTTGCATACAACACCCAGTGCTCATTACTTCAAGTGCCCTCCTTAATGTCCATCACCCAGTTACCCCATCTACACACTCACCTCTCCTCCAGCAACCCTCAGTTTGTTTCCTAGAGTTAAGAGTCTCTTATGGTTTCTCTCCCTCTCTGTTTCCATCTTACTTTCTTCTTCATTCCATTCCCCTATGTTCATCTGTTTTGTTTCTTAAATTCCACATGAGTGAAATCATATGGTATTTGTCGTTCTCTGATTGACTTAATTCCCTTAGCGTAATACCCTCTATGCTAAGAGGGTATTCTATGCTAAGATGGACATCCATCCATGTTGTTGCAAATGGCAAGATTTCATTCTTTTTGATGACATAGTTTTGTAAAGATGTAAGTTGTTCCTAAATTGGTTTGCTAATTTGATGTAATGTCAATCAAACTCCTAGCAGATTCAGTGAATGCCAACCAAAATTCTAAGATATTTTTATAAAATTGAAAAAATATAATAAAAACTGTAGAGGATAAAAGGTCAAGATTGCCAAGAACTTCTGAAAGAAAATAAACAGGATTGTGACTTAACCTACCACATATTAGAACTATTTATATGACTATAGTTAAGATAGAGAAATATTGATGCAGGAATAATTATAATGACTGATGAAACAAAATAGGGAGCCCAGAAATAGAGCATGTATATAGGGAATTTTGATATATGATTGACATAAGTGGAAAATCACTGGGAAAAAGACTAGCCAATTAGTGCAGCTATAAATTTGGGCCTACTTATCAGGAAAGTGCAATTATATTCCTGCCTCTCATAAACATAAGAGAAATATACCCATGTTAAAAATTTAATATAAAAAGTAAATTTTTAAAAACTTTATAGGCAAAGAAAGCAAGGCTGAAAATTGTTAATTTCTTTCACTTATTCACAAATATGTACTGAATACCAACTGTATTCCAGACCCTCTGGGAACAGCTGGAGCTTCAAGGATAAAAAAGACAAACTAAGGGGTGCTTGGGTAGCTCAGTTGGTTAAGCGTCCTACTCTTGATCTCAGCTCAGGTCTTGATCTCAGGGTCATGAGTTCAAGCCCCACACGGCTCCACGCTGGGCATGGAGATTACTTAAAATAATAATAATAATAATAATAATAAATAAAAACAAGACAAACTAAAATATGTAGGAAATATACTTAATATCTTTCTGGCTTTGTTTTAAGAAAGAATTTTTTTTAGAAAAACTTAGAAAGGGGCGCCTGGGTGGCTCAGTTGGTTAAGCATCTGCCTTTGACTCAGGTCATGATCCCAGGGTCCTGGCATTGAGTACCACATCGGGCTCCTTGCTTGGCAGGGAGGCTGCTTCTCCCTCTCCCTCTACCCCTCGTCCCCGCTCCTGCTGTCTCTCTGTCTCTGTCAAATAAATAAATAAAATCTTAAAAAAAAAGAAAAGAAAAACACAGAAAATGCTACTGTTAAATAAAAGACTGACAAATTGACAACAGAGTGGTCCTATCTAGTGAGGAGAGCCTTATCTGAGGCCCAACTACTTTGTCAGTTATTGATCTATAGCTTGGTTGTATCAAGCCAAAATTTAAATTGTCTGTATGATTTTATAACTCTAATAGAAAAAAATGTATTAGTAGTCTAAAAACAGTTTAATTTATATAATTTTGTTTCATACTAAGACAGTCAGTATTACTCTGCTTTTCTTGCAAAAGATTACCAAACCACAAATACAAATTCCACACGTTTCATACTTCCATTATATGTGTCTTTATTGTGATGAAACATGTAGTATAAACTTCTTAACATTAAAAGCCTGTTACAGGGCGCCTGGGTGGCTCAGTCGGTTAAGCGTCTGCCTTTGGCTCAGGTCATGATCCCAGGGTCCTGGGATCGAGTCCCGCATCAGGCTCCCTACTCTGTGGGGAGCCTGCTTCTCCCTCTCCTCCCCACTTATGCTCTCTCTCTCACTATCTCTGTCTCTCTCTCTCAAATAAATAAAATCTAAAAAAAAAGCCTGTTACATGTAAACATAAAATGAAAAGATTTCAATGGTTTTGTTCAACTCATAAAGAATGAAGAAACCAGTAAGATGTTAAGACTGGTTCAGAGAAACTGATGAATTATAATCAGCCAAATGAACTCTGAAATAAATTTGCAAATAGATGTAAACCTGTTTAATATCCTGAAGGGCAATAAACTATAACATTCAGGGCTCTTTCCCACCAAACAGAAAACAAGACCATCCAATCACATCAATTGCATCTGTCCCTTTGCATTGTTATCGAGGGGAATAGTTTGCATGACTCTCAAAAAAGAATTTTTTTGCAATTATGTCAGTTTTCTATGAATTAACCTCTACCCACACAAAATTTCTAAATAGCTTAGTCAGTGGAAAATTATTTAATTGTACACACTCCTAATAGACTTATAATCCCAGGAGGATCTACTAGATCATGTCCAGCACTCCACTGAAAGGACACCAGTCATCTCTTTTACTTATTTCTAAATTTTGGATCATTTTTCTTAACAATTTTTTTATAGAATGGTGCCTTTCTGAACATAACTTTATTTCAAAAAACTTACAATGCATATGTAATGCTCCAAAATGCTTTTGCTTGGGGGTGGGCTTTTGTTTTGTTTTGTCAAACCTTACATGTTAGCACAGAGTTGTTTGTTACATGTATTTAATGTTAGCATGTATTCATTGCCTCCTTCTAAACTCATTTTTGTTGTTTAAAATACAGTCACTTCCTCTACCCCTTTGCCCTTATAATCCTAAACATACTCTGAGTAGAAGTTCTCTTTTTTAATCTATTATGTTTTTGGACAGCAGGAGAGTTAATTTCTGTAAAACAGAGTGAATCTGCTGAAAAGTCTTTGGTGTATTTAATCTAAATGGAATAACATCTATTTAACATTATTTCTAGAGGGTGTTCTTTAAACACTAAAAAATAATATAGTAAGAATGTTTTGAAGGCTTAATCTTATAATGAGGCAGGTTTCATAGATCTGGAGTCAGTCTGTAGAAAATCTGGAAGCATAGAGACTCTGGAAATAGGTTGGTTTTGAATACAAATACAAATTATTATTATTATTTTTTTTTTTTTTTTTTTTTGTCAGAGGTGTGTATTCTATGTGTATCTGAAAAGTTTAAAGGTTTTTTTCTCCCTTTGAGGTTCATTAATGACGTTTCAACCTCTTGTAGATATACCTGTAAAGGAGAGAATTTAGAATTTTTATTTCCTTTTGTGAACTTCTTCTCCTCATAAATATCATGACTACTTTCTGGCCAAAATGGGAGATTTCCAGATTTTTCTCTTAGATATTTTGGAACATCCTGCCCTAAGAATAAAGCAGGAATAGTTTGGAGATAATCTCTGGTCACCAATTCCACATTATACTAATAGTCATTGGTGATACTATAGTCATTTAAAATAAGCTAAACAGAGATGAGACTTTCTTTTTGACCATTTGACTGATAACCCCACAGAGTAGAGTCACCTAAAAAACAGTAGACCTGAATTTTCTCAGGTATAGGCGGTAAGTGTTAACAGACAGGCAAAATACATGGTTGAACTCAGTTTATAGTCCCTCCCTGAAATACAAAGCTTTTCTGAGCTCAGGCGTGGAGCCATGGAATCTCTGGGCCTTCAAAGGGAAATACGGAGGAGGATCTGAAAGTAAAGCCATGTGTGAATTCAGTCCACATCCTGCACTCCACCTCCACCCTTCCTTGGATCTTACAGACTACGCCAACTTGTTGCACAAGAATGACCAGACTCAAAAGTTTAAAATAAATGTCTGCCATTTATTAGAATTGTTTCTCAGGAAGGAAGAAGTAGAATGCCCATCAGGCAGGGGCTTGGAATCACTCTACCCCCGTGCTTACACGTCAAAATTACAGGCTTTCTTTTATAACTTAATGTACCTAAAAATTCCTGTAAGACTTGTGTTGATGAGCTGTGGAGAAAGTGAAACTGGAGAAGGAACAATGAGAGAAACTAGTGGTCTTCTGGGGAGGATGACGTGGACCTTATGAAATAGTGAACATCAAAGACACTATTTGATGAGTACTAATAGCAATCAAAGTGCAGACAAATACATATTTGAACAAAGGAAATCACATTACTTGTTGAGAAAAGCAAAGGCGAATGTCATAGAAGATCCTTAAAAGAGTAAAAATGTACATTCAAGGGAATAAAACATTAAGGGTTTCTTAGTTAGTTGAGTTTTTTTCACTTTAAGAATAGTGAACCCTCTCCTTTTGGTTATGCAAAAGCTGATTTCATCATTAAATGGAGATCAGTTTGAGTTGGAACTAAAAGCACATTTTAATGGTTTAGACATGATGAGCTGAGATGAATTGGGGGATCCTGAATGAGTCCAAGTTTCTGAATTAAGCAACAGGATGAATTGTAGGTGTTGATTATTCAAAAGGGAAGACAAGGGAAAAGCCAGACAAACAAAGTTGGAATTCAGTTTAGGACATTTGAGTGTGAGATGGCTGAGTAATCCAAGAGGACCTAGCAAATACATAATTCAATATGTGAGTCTGGGCCTCAGAGATGTTGTCTGGGTTGAACACGTAAATACAGAACTTGCCCAAGATCACACAGCTTCTGAGCAGTGATGGGGAACAGGGAACAAAGCCTTCTGGCCACATTCATGCTTCTTTCTTGAAGACATGCAAAGCGCAAGGAAATGGGAATCTGTGCTTCAAGCCTAGAATTGCACAATCATTTTCCCTCTACATAACTGCTAAAATAGAAAGTCTGAAATATTACATTTCAACTACTGTGCTGAACCTGGGACCAATACTATCTTCTAAGTATTAAAAATTTGTCTTGGCGCCTGGGTGGCTCAGTTGGTTAAGCGACTGCCTTCGGCTCAGGTCATGATCCTGGAGTCCCGGGATCGAGTCCCACATCGGGCTCTCTGCTCAGCGGGGAGTCTGCTTCTCCCTCTGACCCTCCTCCCTCTCATGCTCTCTGTCTCTCATTGTCTCTCTCACAAATAAATAAAATCTTAAAAAAAAAAAAAAGTTGTGTCTTAATCATGCTACTTATGCCAGAAAATTTCTGTGTCCCTTCTTGAAACCTAGCTTCTGCCAAGCCCCTATCCCCTGTTTGACAAATACAACTGAGTGTCAGTGAATCTCAAAGATATAAACATCATTAAATTTTCCCACCAGACTTCTAAGTCCCATGAAAATTAAAATCCAACTGTATAAATTGGTCATTTAGTGAGTACATGGCCTTTGATCCATTGGTCTGGGCTGAAATTGTCATTTGTCTAGTAATGGGAAATGCAGGTAAAGTGTCTATGGTGAAAAAGAGAGAGAAAATAGGGAAAATGGCAAAGAAATATTATGAGGCAGGTGACAGAAGAAGAAACCCCAAAAATTACTAAGAAAGGATACTCAAGAGAGAAGCCAAGGCAAACATAACAAAGGCTTCAAGAAGGTGAGCAATGTTGAAAGGGTGGCTAGAGGCAAAGTGTTAAATGGTAAAACCTGGGGCACTTGGGTGGCTCAGTTGGTTAAGCGACTGCCTTCGGCTCAGGTCATGATCCTGGAGTCCTGGGATCGAGTCCTGCATCAGGCTCCCAGCTCAGCGGGGAGCCAGCTTCTCCCTCTGACCCTCTCCCCTCTCATGCTGTTTCTCTCTCTCTCTCCCTCTCTCTCAAATAAATAAATAAATAAATAAATAAATAAATAAATAAATAAATAAAATCTTAAAAAAAAATAAAAATAAATGGTAAAACCTGAAGAATGCTCGAGTTTTTCAACAAAGAAGGCATTGGTGAGCAAAACCAGGGCCTTTTCAGTGAAGTGATAGGCACAAAAATCAGATTTCTCTTAGTTGAGGTGAGATTAGGAATCTGGAACTTAGAGAACTTAGTTGGGAACACTGGTTCTAGAAGTCTGGATCCAAAGAGGGGAAGAGATGAAACATCAGCCATGGAAGAGGCGTACACATAACACAATGAAAATTCCATAGCATGTCAACTATTAGTTGTGACTAAGTTTGGAGTGGAAAAACAATATCCCAAATTCTCAGGAAGGAAAGGATCTTAAAGTTTACCAAGTACAGTGTCCAGCTTCTGTTCCAAATCCCTCTCTAACACCATAACCACAAACACCTCTGCCTCACACCCAGAAATGATCCTCCAGACTCAAAACTGGGAGAATTCTGAGGGACAAGCCTTCTTAGTCCACTTTCCAACAGCTCTACCTCTTAGAAAATGTTGCCCTAATTTGTCCAACAAATTCCTACACTCAATTCTAGTCCTCCATCTGGTTCTGGTTCTTCCTGAGGATACCACATCATACCAAACAGACCAGGATGGTTCTCTAAATGTCAGAGGCAACCCTCTTGTCCTTATCCTGATCCTACAATGTTTACTCAGAGGACTCAGCAATCTCCCCCATATATTCATGGGATCATCCAGACTCAATCCAGTTGTCATCTACTCTGCAGCCTTTAGAATGAATCACAACCCTCCTGGTGGTACCAAAGCAGAGCAGAAATGTGATCTCGTCCCTTCCTGGCACCCTCAACACTACAGAGCTATTCTAGCATACTGTTTACTTTCTTGGCCAGGGTCCTTTCCTATACTCTGTTGCTCCCCAGTTCCAGCCTAACCTTCCCCTGCCCAGTGATGACTGCTCACAGATGAAAGACACACACATGAGAAGGAATGTATTTTTATGGCGAGGGTATTCCAGAATGAGGGAAGAATCATTCCAGGAGGGGGTAAGTTGGTGATATTCAAATTCTAGAATAGCTTGAAGTGTTTGTAACTGACAGGTTGGAGTCAGGGTCATAATCCTTCACACTGTTAGAACGGGCTATTTTCACAGAAAGTTTCAGGCAGCACTTTTGATCATCTGGGCAGGTTAAGTATTGAGTTTCATTTTTTCTGCAAGCGTGTCTGCACATGCCATGGTAAAGCTGGCATGGAATCCAGGGCTCTTGGCTCTTGTCATACTGGGATCTGAACAGGCCACCTGGGGAAAACATAGCCATGTTTAGTTTCCTTGCAGCAGTGATAATAGGAGTGGGGAAGCATGATTTAAAGAGAACAAGCCCTGAGAATATTAACAGGATCTGGAGTCAAAACCACCTCAGTTCAAATCTGGGCTCCATCACTATAGCTCCTCACCCTTAGGCAAGTTACTTCGGTTCTCTGGCCCACCACTGCATCATTTTCACAATGGGTGTCATAATAGAGCCAACTCCTTACCGTTTGTGATGCTTAGATTAGCATATATAGTATGCTCAGAAGAGTATCTGGTGCATAATAAGAAGTAATGAAATATTAGGCAGTGTTGTTGATATGAAAGTCTTTTCCTGAGGGTCCAGGGCTTCAAAGGCTGCTCCTGTGAGCACATTTTGGACACATTTTCAAGTGCCCATACAGATGTGTGCTCCTCACACAGAGCTCTATCACAGACAGCCAGGCTCCACTCTGAGGCAGGGCACACATATTTGAGCCCCTGCATGCCGTTGTACTTCAAAACATTCGAGCAAATATGCATCACTCGTGTTTATACATTGGCCCCACAGAAATCGATACTGCACGTACATGTGCAGCACACTGGTGTGCACACACAGGCCCATATGCACATGTCCATATTCACATAAACTGAGCATATACACATGTGCTCACATACAGACTTCTACCACACACTCTCCACATATGACTAAAGCCCATTCATGAGTATTGATAGCTATATATCAATCATCCAGATATGTGCATGTGTATATAGGTTCTTCAGCTGAAAATACCACTGACAAAGTTCCTTACACTTAGTTAGCCTTTTTTTTTTTTTAATTTTATTTATTTGAGAGAGAGAGAATGAGAGACAGAGAGCATGAGAGGGAGGAGGGTCAGAGGGAGAAGCAGACTCCCTGCCGAGCAGGGAGCCCGATGCGGGACTCGATCCCGGGACTCCAGGATCATGACCTGAGCCGAAGGCAGTCGCTTAACCAACTGAGCCACCCAGGCGCCCTAGTTAGCCTTCTATAAATATTAGTCATCAATAGTATTAGTTACCTATTGGAACTTTCAAAGACAAAGGAGCCAAAGAAAATACTAACAATCACTGTCACATGTCCAACATCAACTATGTGTCAGGCATTTTACAAATGATATCTCATTGAACCTTCATAAAAGCCTATTGTTATCTCTGTTCTTTAGATGAAGATACTGAGGCTCAAAGAGAACTCTTGTTCTGTCCACATTTCCATAGCTTGTACTTGACCATCGTAGGATTCAATTTCTTCTCTATATGATATTAAGCCCATTCGCTTTCCTCTCTGTGTCACATTGCCTCTCTATATGATAGGATTTCTAGGACAGAGTGGCATCTTCCTGCATGTCTTCAGGTATAAGAACTTCTTCAGCTATCAATAGAAGTCTAAAATCCATAGCTTAACACTCCAGGACCTTTTCCACCCATCCCCTCATTTCACACCCATTCATCAACACTCACTCTGTGCCAGGCCGTGTACTCAGTGCAAAGTATGCAGAGGACCCCAGTGCCCACCCACATTAATAAAAACCGGACAAGCAAGTCTGACATTATTTCCTGCATAGAAAAAGAACATTTTGATAATATTTTTACAAAAGAATGTAAAATGTCCCAAGTTTAGATGAAGTCAGAGAATGTGAGGGGAAAGAAAGTAGAAAAGAAAATGCCTTAGTGGTAGACATCCCATAGCATTTGGGCGCTGGTATGTATATGAACTGCCCCAGAAATTGGGATTCCAGCCCAGAGGAGGCACTCAATTGCTGCTACATCAGCCAGCCTGCAGATTAACCAGAGCAAGGAGGTAAAAAATGGTACCCCTTCATCCATGTTCCAACGTCATGGTACTGCTGTGTTTCCTACTTTAATGCTCACCCTCATCATGGAGCCTCTCTCTCTTTGGCACCATCCAACTTAAAAAAGGAGGAGGTCTTCAGGGGGCCTCGCTAGAGTGACACCCATACTCTTCTGGCTAACATTTGAACTGGTGGACTTTCATTTTCTCCCAAATACAGTGGATGGAAGCCAGGGCACCCAAGATCTCCTCTTTGTAGTCACCAGAGGATGAATAAGAATATAGATACCAGGAATGATATTCAGGCAAGCTGACCTTTCCCTCACTCTCTCCATAGAGAAAACAGGTCAAGGCAGGCCCAGGAGGATTCTGTTTACTGTGGCTAAATAAACAAACAAAGGTTTTGTTGTAGATATTTCTAGTTTCTCAATCCTGCAGCTGTTCTAACCCTGTATTGTTCTGCATCACTGCAAACTAATACCCACATCAAATTAACATCACCTTTGATCATCCCTCCATCTCCAAATTGAAGTCAGAGGCCTGCTTTGATTTTATTTATTTATTTATTTATTTTATTTTAATTTATTTTTTAAATTCTTTTTAAAAAAATTTTTATTTAAGTTCAATTTAATTAACATATACTGTATTATTCATTTCAGGGGTAGAATTTAGTGATTTATCCATTGCATACAACACTCAGTGCTCATTACTTCAAGTGCCGTCCTTAATGCCCATCACCCAGTTACCCTATCTACCCACCCACCTCCCCTCCAGAAACCCTCAGTTTGTTTCCTAGAGTTAAGTCTCTTATGGTTTGTCTCCCTCTCTGTTTCCATCTTATTTTATTCTTCCATCCACTTCCCTATGTTCATCTGTTTTGTTTCTTAAATTCCACACAAGTGAAATCGTATGGTATTTGTCTTTCTCTGATTGACTTATTTCGCTTAGCATAATACCCTCTAGTTCCATCCATGTTGTTGCAAATGGCAAGATATCATTCTTTTTGGTGGCTAAGTAATATTCCATTGTGTATATATACACCACATCTTCTTTATCCATTCATCTGTCAATGGACATCTGGGCTCTCTCTGTATTTTGAGATCTACTTTTAAATATCAGCTTTGCCTCTGACCTTTGTATTCTGTACCCAGTCTCCCAGTGTGAGAAATGGGAATGAGAAAGGTTGCACCAAATCATAAAATCTCAACTGTGTTTGTGAAAAAGACTGTTAATAAGATGTGTCATACTTGGGGTGCCTGGTTGGCTCAGTCGTTAAGCTCCTGCCTTCGGCTCAGGTCATGATCCCAGCGTTCTGGGATCGAGCCCCGCATCGGGCTCCCCGCTCGGCGGGAAGCCTGCCTCTCCCTCTTCCACTCCCCCTGCTTGTGTTCCTCTCTTACTGTGTCTCTCTCTGTCAAATAAATAAATAAAATGTTTAAAAAAAAAATAAGATGTGTCATACTTTATAATAACCTGAAGACTTGTTAAGTATACTCACATCAAGTCTCTAGAGATTCTGATTTGATAGGTCTGAGGAGAGGCCACAGCAAATGTGCTTTGCACAAGTGTCCCAGAAAATATGCATTGGTTCCTGCCTGAAGTGAGAGCCACAACCCTGCCTGACTTTCTCACATTGACCTGTAGACATTGCCCAGCTCATTTTCCACTTTGGACTTGTATTAAGAGCAAATCAAAATATCATAAATTGAAAAACAAAACATATGCTCTAGACTCTAATAGTCCCATCCAAAGCCAAAAGCAATGTAACACATGATTTCTCTGCCACCTGTGCATCCCAAACATGATCCTTCCCTGCCTAACTTCTGAGGTTCTTCCTACCCATATATATGTTTTAGGCATAAGTCATTTATATATTCAATCATTCAATAAATGTTTACTAAAACCTACTCTGTGAAAAGCACTCACCTCAGCACCAGGAATACATAGATTTAAAAGACAGAGTCTTGTCTTTCAAACAGTTGAATTTTCTAAGCCTATGTTTGGAGTGATGAAAGGAAAAAATGACTTTGATTATCCTAAAAAAGTTTGTCCAGAACAGTTCCTGCCCATTAATTCTGCCAGGTGAAAGTATTGAATGGTTATTAAGGGAGCAACACTATGTACAACTTCTGAAGCATAGAATGCTGTCTTCCTTTGTTGTTGTTATTTGCAAACCCACCTGTGGTTTCTACCACTGCTCCAACGTGGAAACTGAACTTTACTGAATGAAAACAAGTGTCTCTTAAGTAAAGAGGATGAGACAGGGTAAGAAATAAGGAGTAGGAGAAAGTGAAGTAGGAAGAGGATGGGAAGGGGAAGGAGGAATAGGAGAGGGAGGAGAAAGGGAAAGAGGAGAAAACAGTGACCCTGAACTCAATCCCAAGGAAGGAGAGACAACCTTAGTTCTCTATAGGGCTGGGATGAGACTACTCCCATGTCTCTCTGTACTTGCCAAGGTTTGAGGAGAGACACTTGAGGACGTTTCAGCTTCCTGATTTCATCTTTCCTCACTGCCTACAGTTACATGTATTGCTTTTCAGTGCCCCTGAAAATCATACTCAAGGAACTTTTTTAAGAATTTGAAAACAGGGGCGCCTGGGTGGCTCAGATGGTTAAGTGTCTGCCTTCAGCTCAGGTCATGATCTCAGGGTCCTGGGATCAAGCCCCGCATCGGGCTCCCTGCTCTGCGGGGAGTCTGCTTCTCCCCCGGCTCATGTTCTCTCTCTCTCTCTCTCTGTATCTCTGTGTCTCGAATGAATAAATAAAAAAAATCTTTAAAAAAAAAAAAAGAATTTGAAAACATTACCAGATATTTTTCATGCAGCATTCATTCTTCCCATTTCAATAGCCACAGCTCTGCTGTGATGAATGAAACTGTCTTTCTCAAGCTTAATTACCCCCAAACTCAGGCTAAGCCAACCCTAGCCCAGATAAACCCTACATACGCCCCACTTGATAATACACCTACTTAAACCAAACACCTAACTCCAACTCGCAGCCTCATCTCTTCTCTAACCACCTAAGGCTCAGTTATAAAATTTAACACAAACATGACACTAGCCAAGCCACCCATCTCCAATTCACAGCATCAATCCAAAATACAGCCCAACCACCACCTTCACCCTAACTCTCAGTTCTACGCAACTCCACCTCCAGTTCCATTCAACAAAAATACCATTCCCTCTCCAGACTACACCAGAAGATTAGTCCAGCCCAGTGCTATAAGCAGAATTGCTCACCCTCACCTCATGCCCACTCATTTTTCTAATATTACTCTCTCTCTCAAAGTCATATACCATCCGCCCCACAACTCACTCTCCCAAACTACAATTGATTCCTCTAATAGCTCCCCAACTTGGATCCAATCTCTCACATCTAATGCATACATCAAGCTCCCCTCCCACCGACAGTACCACCTAAAATGCTTCATGCTTCAATACTCCACTATGCCAGGAACAGCAGGAGCAACAGTCTCTTAAATTTATCTTGGCAGAGAAGAACCAGGAGAGATCTTGACATGAGATGGACCATGGGAGTAACATTCACAACCTATCTGAGACCAGAAAGGCCATAGGTAGTGCCTATGGTATGTGAGTAGGAGTCATCTCAGAGGTCATCAAGATAACAATACCACATGCAAGACCCCAGAACCTTTGAGAGAGGCCTGAGTTACCTGGAGTCTTACGAACCAGGATCAGAAGGATGGAAATGGTCATTAAATAGGGCTTCATGACTGACATGTCCTGAGAGAATGGAGGGCTGTGCTGCAGAGGACCGAACAGAGATCACTGCAGCAGAGCAATGCCCTGCCTTTATTAGTTTTGGAAATGGGCCAGGGTTGTGTGCAGTGAACTAAAAAGGATGAGACATACCTGGGGTCAGCCAGGCAGAAGGATAACATGTATCACATATCTCAGCCGGGCACTCTGTGTAAGTATGGGAGATTTGCCAGCGGCACCCATGTCATAGTGGGCTTTCCTTCCCAGAAGAAAACAAAGGCAAATTAGAGGTAGTTGGCATTTTGTGTGAGACAAATTTGAATGAGTGAATGAATCAAGCAAGCAATCAGAAAACTAATATATATTTATAAGGAGTCCTTTCTTAAACATTTGTCTTTATCCTCCTGAGAGTAGAGTGTCCCCCTCTGTCAGTAGTACTTACTGCATATCCAATCCAATACTAGGCATCAAGGACTAACAAAAGAGAAGGGAAAGACAATGAGGATCAAAGAAAAGGTGGAGAAGATAAACTGAAGGGGAAGTATAAATGGGGGAAGGAAGGGAAAGACATGAGGCAAAGATAATGGCAGTTCATATTTACCATGAATCAACCACATGTCAGTTTCTGTACTAAATACTGTGGTCTAGATCTGAACACTTAGGACAACACTGTGAGGTTAGGTAATATTTTCCACTTCATGGATGAGGACAAGAAAATTTGAAGAGGTGACTAAGCATTCCTAAGCCACATGTCTGATGAGACATAGAGCCTAGATTAGAAATGATATCTGTCTGACAGTATATGTCTTTGGGGTTTTCCATTCTTCCTGTGAGTGCAAGGACAGAAATGAGAGATAAGACAAAAATATAATCAAATGCTAAAAATCAGAGAGTAACTCACTGTTCAAGATAATAAATTTAGTTTGAGGAATTCAGTGCTCTTCTCTTGAGAAATGGTAATGAAAGGACTTTTGGGGGGAAACCACATTGACTTTTTATACTCCAATGAATCATGTGGAAGGTGGGTGGGTTGGATCCAGTCTTTTGAATGGAAGTCTGGAAATGAATGAAAAGGCTCTTTTCAAAAGTCTAAGATAAGATTGCCACATCTTGCCACAACAAGGCAAATGGAACTGGACTAGTCCTCCCAAGGGTAAATGGAATTATACTAGCCATCCCACTATAAGCAACTCTAACACTTGAAAAAATAGAGAAAGTGTTACTATTTCAGTTACTGAATTAAAGGCAGAGCAGAAATGAAAAGGCAACTTACAATGTGAGAAAATATTGCAAACCACATTTCTGATGAGGGGTTAATATCCAAAATATATAAGCAACTCATACAACTCAAAAACAAAAAAACAAATCATCCAATTAGAAAGTGGGTAAACAAACTGAGTAGACATTTTTCCAAAGAAGATGTTCAAATGGCCAACAGGTACATGAAAAGATGCTCAACATCACTAATAATTGGGGAAATGCAAATCAGAACCATGAGATATCACCTCACACCGGCTAGAATCACTACGATCAAAAAAGACAAGAGATAACAAGTGCTGGTGATGATGTGGAGAAAAGTGAACCCTTTGTGCACTGTGGGTGGGAATGTAAACTGAGACAGCCACTATGGGAAATTATAGGGAGGTTCCTCAAACTAAAAGTAATACTTCCAAATGATTCAGGAATTCCACCTCTAGATATACATCTGAAGGAAGTGAAATCACTATCTCAAAGAGATAACTGCATTTCCATGTTAATTGCAGCATCATTTGCAATATCTAAGACATGAAAACAACCCAAGCGTTCATCAACAGATAAATGAATAAAGAAACACTCTCCAAGAAAAGTCTATACCTGGCCAAAGGACTACGGAAAGGGTAGCCTAACGACAGAAAACCATCTTGGCAATACTCACCCTACTCCAACAACACTAATGGAAAAATCTCAGTCCTCCTTTCCCCATGGTTTCAGAAGGTTTTCACATCCTACCCATGGTTTTCACCCCCTCTCTATAAAAGCAGTGCTCAGACTTCCTCACCAGCTGATGTTGGTGGGGACATATAGGAAGGTAATCTTCCATCTCCTAAATGGCAGAAGGAGAGTTGCTTTGATTCTCTTGTTAAGTAGTGTCAACTAAGCCTGGGGGTAGCTGAGCCTCCTTCTCCACCCACCATTAATGGAGACTGAATAACATAGTGTAAGTCAGGGCTAGTAAGCATTTTGCTTTTCCCCCACCCTGCTTTGCCAGCACAATCCAAAGGGAAGATTAAATATATACAAGTGCCCAGCGTCAAGCTATGTCTCAGCAGAGGATTGCTTGCTAAGAAGAAAAAGGAGAAGGAAGAGGAGAAGAAGAATTATTCAGTCTCATAATATCATATCCAAAATGTCCAGAACACAATTTTTAAAAAACACTCTTGCCAGAAACAAAAAAATAACAACATGAATTGGGGGGGGTGGGGAGCGGTGCGCAGGGCCAGGGACAATGAATAGACACCAATACCAAGATGAATCAGATGTTGGGATTTCCTGACAAGAATTTTAAAGCAGGGCGCCTGGGTGGCTCAGTTGGTTAAGCGACTGCCTTCAGCTCAGGTCATGATCCTGGAGTCCAGGGATCGAGTCCCACATCGGGCTCCCTGCTCAGCAGGGGGGTCTGCTTCTCCCTCTGACCCTCTTCCCTCTCGTGCTCTCTGTCTCTCATTCTCTCTCTCAAATAAATAAATAAAATCTAAAAAAAAAAAAAAAAGAATTTTAAAGCAGTCATCATAAAATATTTCAAGAAGCAATTAATAATAATTTTGAAGCACATAAAAAGTAGAAAGTTTGGCAAATAAAATAGAAGCTATTAAAAAACTGAATGGATCTCAGAAAAGAAAAATATAATTACTGAAAATTTTTTTATTATGTTATGTTAGTCACCATACAGTACTTCATTAGTTTTTGATGTAGTGTTCCATGATTCATTGTTTGCATATAATTACTGAAATTTTAAAAATTTACTGGAGGCATTCAGTGGTAGAGTGGAGATGATAAATGATATAACTGATGAACTTAAGGAAAGGTCAATAGAATTTATCCAATCTGAGCAACAGAGGGGAAATAGATTGAAAAAAACAAATGGCGTCTTAAGCACCTGTGGGACAATAACAAAAGAGCTAATATTCAAATCATCTAAGTCCCGTATGAGAGGATAAAAAGAGAGAGTGGGACTGAGAACAAACAATCCAATTAGAAAATGAGCAGGGGGGTGCACTTGGGTGGCTCAGTCGGTTAAGTGTCTGCCTTTGGCTCAGGTCATGATCCCAGGGTCCTGGGATTGGGTCCCACATCTGGCTCCCTGCTCAGCGGGGAGCCTGCTTCTCCTTCTGCCACTCCCCCTGCTTGTGCTCTCTGTTGCTCTCTCTCTCTCTCTGTCAAATAAATAAATAAAATCTTCTTTAAAAATTAAAATAAAAAAAAAGGTGATGTCCATACGGGCTTTGAAAAACTCTGACACATTCACGCATGCAAAGAAACAAGGAAGTATGACTCATACACAGGGATAAAAACAATCAATAGGAAGTGTTCTAGAGGAAGCCCATACATTGGATCTTCTAGACAAAGACTTTAAGAAAGTCCAAACAGGGAAAGAAACCATGTCTAAAGAACTAAAGACGCAAATAAATGGAAAGACACCCATGTCCATGGACTTAATATTTTTAAGATGTCAATACTACCCAAGCAATCTACAGATTCAATGCAATCTCTATCAAAATCCCAGCAATTTTTTTTCAAAAATAGAAAAATCCATTCTAAATTTCATATGGAATCTTAAGAAGCCCTGAACCACCAAAATAATCTCAAAAAAGAACAAAGTGGGAAGCCTCATACTTTGTGATTTTAGAACTTGCTACAAAGCTACAGTGCTACAAAACAGTGTGTTACTAACATAAAGACAGACATATAGGGTCACCTGGGTGGCTCAGTTACTTAAGTGTCTGCCTTTGGCTCAGGTCAGGGAGCCTGCTTCTCCCTCTCCTCCAGGCTCGCTATCTCTGTCTCTCTCTCTCAAATAAATAAATAAAATCTTTAAAAAAGAAAAAGATAATTGACTTTCTCTGCTTGACTTATTTCACTTAGCATAATCTCGTCCAGTTCCATCCATGTTAATGCGAAAGTTGGATATTCATCCTTTCTGATGGCTGAGTAATATTCCATTGTATATATGGACCACATCTTCTTTATCCATTTCTCTGTTGAAGGGCATCTTGGCTCTTTCCACAGTTTGGCTGTTGTGGACATTGCTGCTATGAACATTGGGGTGCATGTGGCCCTTCTTTTCACTACATCTGTGTCTTTGGGGT
>NC_138378.1:23825996-23831563 GCF_054177405.1 Leptonychotes weddellii | reverse complement strand
ATATAGCCCTCATATATATGCTCAGGTAATTTTTGACAAGGGTGTCAAGACCATTCAATGGGGAAAGAATAGTCTTTTCAATAAATAGTGTTGGGAAAACTAGATATTCACATGCAAAAAAAAATTGGAGGCCCACCCTATACCATATACAAAAATTAGCTCAAAATTGATGAAATACTTAAGTATAAAAGCTAAAACTACAAAATTCTTAGAAGAAAACATAGGGAGAAAGCTTTATGACATTAGATGGGGTGATGATTTTTATGACAGCAACAGCACAGATAACAATAGAAAAATAGGTATGTTGGGTGTGATCAAAATGTAAAACTTGTGCATCAAATAACACTAATAGAAGATTTAAAAGGCAAACCATGAAATGGGGGAAAATATTTGCAAATCATATATCTAATAAGGATATTAACAAGGCATAAAGTGGTAATATCCAGATTATATACAGAACTCCTCCAATTTAACAGATCCCTGATTAAAAATGGACAAAGAACTTGAATAGACATTTTTCCAAAGAAGATATACAAATGGCCAAGAGCACATGGAAAGTTGCTCAAAATCACAAATCATTAAGGAAATACAAATCAAAACCCATTAGGATGGTTTTATTTTTTAAAAAAATGAAAACAAGTGTTGACAATGATGAAATTGGAACTTTGTACACTGCTGATGGGCATGTAAAATGGTGCAGCCCTATGGAAAACAATATGGCGACTCCTCAAAAAATTAAACATAGCATTAACATATGATCCAGCAATTCCACTTCTGGGTATATACTTCTAAAAAATGAAAGCATGGATCCAAACAGATATTGTTATACTCATGTTCATAGCAGTATTATTTACAACAGCCAAAAGATGGAATAAACAAAATGTTATGTATACATACAATGGAATGTTATTCAGCCTTAAAAAAGGATAGACATTCTGACACATGCTACAACATGGTTGAATCTTGAAGATATTGTGGTAAGAGAATCAAGCCAGTCACAAGAGGACAAATATTGTATGCTCCCACTTATATACTAAAGGAGTCAAACTCATAGAGACAGGAAGTAGAATGATGGCTGCCAGTGGCTGGGGAGGAGGAAATAAGGGGAGAATGGAGAGTTAATGTTTAATGGGTACACAGTTTGTCTAATACTAATGTTATTCTAGTCAGGTGGAACTTTTTGAACCCAGCTGTTCAACTGCCAGATCCAAAATGAGTAGTGAACACGACTGCCTCACAGTTAAGAGAAGATACTCATCCTCAGGCTGGTATAGCTAACATGTCTATTCCCAATGCTGACTTAAAATAATTCACTAGTGGATCCTGTATGAGAAACACATGGGGAAATATAAAAGCACATTATGCAATAGTCAGTCTTCATGAGATTTTGGAGGCTATGTTGTTACAAACATAAAATCAGCGGCACTCTAGCTGTTACATGAGTTTTAAATTAGCCACCAGTCTTAAAGAGAATATCTCTACTGACAGTAAATTCATGTGTGAGGCCTACATACAATCTGGAAGAATAGAGCTTTCTAACATCAATGAGCACTAAAATATCACATGGAAACGAATTGCAAATTTATTAGAGTCATTGCAATTTCCCAAACAGATTTATGTAATTCTTTGTAGAACTCATACCGGGTGAGATGAGCTATCTGAAGGAAATGAATTTGCACAAAAATGTCTCCTAAGGTGTGGACTGGGGAAATTGAAGCCCTATTAATTCTATCAAGGGACTCCTATTCACAGTTTCAGAAATACGCAACTCCCCCAAATTGGATAATTGGAAATCAAGGAGAGATAAGAAAAGCACCATAGGAATATGGGGATTACCCCATGGTATTATTCCTGTACCCCAATTGTGTGCATACATAGCTTTTCATGCCACCTAACCAGCAATATCATTCAAACAAAATGAATTCACTGGAAGTCTTGGAATTATACCACTCCTGTATAAGGACTAAATCAATAAATAATGCAAACATGTGCTGTTCGTCAGAACATTTCTTTACAGGGAACAGCTAAGTTACATCAAGGAAGCCCCCTGGGGCCCACATTACCTAGGACCTGAGGGCGAATGAATATTGTAGAGCTTCTGCCATCAGAAGGTAAGAAATTCTGTTTAGTAATAGTATGTATGGTTTCTAGATGGCCAGAAGTATTGCCTTTGGCTAAAATAGATGCTCAAATGATGAGCAGTCTTACTGAATTATATCATCCCAATCTTTGGAATTCCTGAACTTCTATAATCCAAAAGATGAAGTCACTCTATTTCTATGATAAATCAGGAGCTCTATAAGACCTTACAAATACCAATAACTTATCACACTCCTTATCATCCCTAGTTTTTCAGAGAAGTAGAATGAATGAACCTTATCCTAAAGAATTCTTTGGCTAACATATCAGACCACTGGTTTATGGTGATCAACAGCCTTGCCTTGGTTCTATGAAAATTAAACTTAACTCCTATTAACAAGTATGGTATTTCTCCCTTTGAGTTAATGTTTGGAAGTTCAATGAATTTAGGGGTTAAGACTAACCCCTGACCTGATACAATGAAAGCACATCAGACAGAAAGAATTTGCTTGTTTCCCTAGGCTTATTATGCCATCGTGTGGCCAGATGATGTAAGCCTCCCTCTGAGAAGGTGTGTCATCAATACAGACCAGGAGACAAAGTCTACATCTAAGTATTCTTTTATTATGATGATGATGATGATGATGATGTTATGTTAATCACCATACATTACATCATTAGTTTTTGATGTAGTGTTCCATGATTCATTGTTTGCTTATAACACCCAGTGCTCCATTCAGTATGTGCCCTCTTTAATAGCCATTACCAGGCTAACCCATTCCCCCTAAGTATTCTAACAATTGGCTGGACTGTTATCCTATGGGAGAGGACCTTCCCAGATGTTGTTGATAACTCATACCACTATCAAAGTGAAAAGGCAATACAGCTTTTCATGTGAGACCAGCATCTATGACTGAATGGGTTGTAATTCCCATTAAGGACCTTAAAGTTACATTCTCCAGACAGTAACTGAAAATAATATGCAAGATGAAGAAAAAAGAGTCTCTAATGGACTGATGGCGAGAGGTCGACTGCTGTTACTTTCTTTTTAGTTATCCTGACCAGTATACTTCTAATAATTTTATTTTGTACTAAACATGGAGCTCATAGTTTTATGTCTCCTTCTCCTAAAAATAAGTATCTCAACCTCATGGAATTTTGTACCAACTAAAAATTGCCCTGAAGGGCGCCTGGGTGGCTCAGATGGTTAAGCGTCTGCCTTCAGCTCAGGTCATGATCCCGGGGTCCTGGGATCGAGTCCCGCATCGGGCTTCCCACTCCTTGGGAGCCTGCTTCTCCCTCTGTTTCTCTCTGTCTCTCATGAATAAATAAATAAAATCTTTAAAAAAAATAAATAAATAAAAATTGCCCTGAATATGGAGTTAAGGCTCAAGAAATCCCTTTATTTGTCTGTAACACTTCAACGTACTGATTGGGTGGTTTGAATTTAAATGAAGTGGGAAATTTCAAATCTTCCCACAGACTGAAATCAATATCACCCAAATGTTAAATAATATAATCTCAAATATCACCTCCTATTGTGGTACTGAATATACCAGTTGGGTAGAATTGTTAATTAATCAGCCTGAATATAATTACACTCACATTGTATTTCACAGGACTCCAATTATTCATTTTTTTTTTAAGATTTTATTTATTTGACAGAGAGAAACACAGTGAGAGAGGGAACACAAGCAGAGGGAGGGGGAGAGGGAGAAGCAGGCTTCCCGCCTAGCAGAGAGCCCGATGCGGGGCTCGATCCCAGGACCCTGGGATCATGACCTGAGCCGAAGGCAGACGCTTAACGACTGAGCCACCCAGGTGCCCCCCAATTATTCATTTTCTTTTATAGCCATCGAGGCCTGGTTTAACAAAACTAAAGATAGATATAAAGATTAGGAAAAAAATATCTGAACCCAAATGGTGTGATTAGTTTCTCCAAAAGGTCCAAAAATATACCATCCCATAAAAATTAGTTTATCCTGTTTATTACCTAGCAATCTTCAGTCTCCATATTTAAGGCCCCTAGAAGAATTAAGTGAAATGCTTTTCTTAGTATTACTGCTGCTAATACGAATCAATTTTACTTGTACACAGTGGACTTTGACATTCTAGAGAATATTTAGAGAGGGGCCGAAAGGACCATGATCAAACTAAAAGAGACATTAAGTACTATGTTAGGAAGAATCACAACCAGGACTGGAATCACAAACTCTTGTAGTATAGAAATATTCATCAACAACTTAACACCTTGGGGCAATTGTGGAAACATGCAATTCAAAGGCAACCAGGATGAAATCATAGTCTAATACAGGATTAACAGTAGGAGCAAAATTAGAATGAAATTAAGGAAGAATTGGGAATTGGACAGCTTCAAATGAAATTCTGTTGCAACAAAATATTGCTAAAGAATTGTCACAGCCCTGAGCTGTATAATCGAACAACTAGCTATTCAACAATTACAGGATATACTTACTTGCACTGAACTACAGGATTGTACCTGCTTATGGGAACAACTGGTACTGGGCATGGAGCTGTCTATGGAAAGATTAAAGGATGGTGTAAAAATGTGGATCATACCATATATATGAAAGCTGAAAGTTGGTATTTGCAAATTGAAACTACTGAAAACTGAACCAATGTAACTAGTGTGACTAAAAGATGTAAGTTTTCTCCCATACCGACATGGAAAAAATGTGTTCAAGGGTGCCTGTCATTCAAGGACACAGGCACACAGAAGACAGGAACTATAATTTAAATGTTACTATTGATATTGACAGTTGTTAGAAATGGGGGTAGACTCAATATATTAGCCCCAAGATTTGAAAGAAACTGAGCCCACTTCCTTTCAATTTAATAGTTTTACATGTATTCTCTAATGAGCACCTCATAATCAAACTTTAATAATCAGTAATATATTGTGTCATATTGGAAACATTAGTTGGAAAGATGAGAGTATTTCTATAGATAGAATAATATAATTTGCATAATTGATGGATATTCAGAAGAAATATATTGGACCATGCAAGAAAAATTTCTATGGAAAGCTTTAGACTACCAAGCCTCACACGTTGATGATACATTAGGTATCACTTGGGTTAAGCTAAGAGGAGAGCTGATGAATAACTCTCAAATTGCAGAGCAGTTAGAAAAACAAGCTACTAAAACTAATAAACAATTTGATAAGGGAGAATTCTTATGCATAGCTAATCAAGAATCTGCTTTAACTATACACCTCTAAAATGATATTTTCAAAGGCTATTTTACCTAAAACCAATATTTTACTTTTTAAAAATCATGCTATCATAATATTAATCATGGCTTTATTATGTGTACTTCTTTGGGCTTGTTGGATATATAAAATATTAATTAAGAGCTCAAAGAGAAATCAACACTACAGTGCAAATTTCATGGAGAATCTGCTACTACAAAATAGTATCTAAAGGGAAAATGATTGTAGGGAAACTGAATAGAACCTTACTGGGGCA
>NC_138378.1:23795756-23825496 GCF_054177405.1 Leptonychotes weddellii | reverse complement strand
GTCATCATCTCTATATCCGTTTTTACAGCTATGCTCTTGGTCTCAGGGTGGCTGAAGGTGAGATTACAGCTCCCAGAACAGAAAGAACACTCTGCCCCTTTTTCCCTACTGAAGAAATGATAATCATCTTTTTCCAAAGGAAAAGTGACAGAACTAGGCTAGCTTTCACCCAAACTAGTTTCTTTCCCTCCTGCCTCTACACTACATCTGGTCTTCTTTGCACTTAAGAGAGTCATGTGACTGGGTTCTGGCCAACAGCATGTAGGAGGAAGTGATTAATACCACTTTCTGGTGACCTGCTAACTCCTTCTGTGGAATATCCCCTCTTCCACCGAATAGCCTCCAGGAGGCTGGTGATACCCAGGGAGACCTTGGTAGCTACATGTTGAAGGTGGCAGGGCCTTCATCAGCTTGGGTCCCCAAATGACTACATGGAGAGCAAGCCACCCCTCACACTGTGGATTGGGGTGTATGTGAGAAGTAAACTATTAGGTGAAAATGCTGAATTGGGGAGTTTGTTTGTTACATGAGCTAATGTTACCACAACTAATACCAAAATATAGGACAAGAAATAGGAACAAAATCTTTGTAGTACTGACCTCTCCCCTGTCGAAGAAAAGAGACTTCATGTCCCAGGCACTAAGATGATCTAGACATAACAGGAAAAAGTCACTTTTTTGGGCACCTGGATGGCTCAGTCATCGGCGTCTGCCTTCAGCTCAAGTCATGATCCCAGGGTTCTGGGATCGAGCCCCGCATCGGGCTCCCTGCTCCGCGGGAAGCCTGCTTCTCCCTCTCCCACTCCCCCTTGCTTGTGTTCCCTCTCTCGCTGTCTCTCTCTCTCTGTCAAATAAATAAATAAAATCTTTTAAAAAAAGAAAAAAGTCACCTGATCATCAGTGGGCCACATCAGTCTTCCCAGGGTACTATCTAGGTAGATTCTATAGTTTGTCTATAAGTCATTCATCCAAGTAAAATAGTGTTTCATGAAGAGTGGCCAGTACAGCCCACAGTTCGATGGCACAAATATTTTCAACTTGAAACAACCATTATACTTCAAAATTGCTTTAGGTGTGCTTCCCATTTCATCATACCGAATATTAAAAAAATGTGTTCTGTAGGGAAGAAAATACTCTTCCTCCATCCTTCAAGGTCTTCCAGCTGAACCAAGAATTAAATTCACATGAGATAAGGTAACAGGAGGAAAAAAACCCAAGATTTTATTACGTGTGCACAGAAGCCCAATATTGAGATTGAGACCTGAAGAAATTACCAAGACCGGCAGTTTTTATACATTTTAGACAAACAATAAACTTGTGACTACTTGACAGGATATAGAAAACAGGTGTTTGGGAACTTTAGTAGAGAATTCTAAGCAGAATTTAGACTGAGGTAATAAATTAGAAAAAAACAAAGTTTGCTTCTAAGTTCTCTTTACTTTTAAGTCCTTGTCTCCGGGCGCCTGGGTGGCTCAGTCGGTTAAGCATCTGTCTTCGGCTCAGGTCATGATCCCAGGGTCCTGGGATCAAGCCCCGGATCATTCCCTGCTCGGCGGGGGGCGGGGGGCAGGGGAGGAGGGAGGGCTGCTTCTCTCTCTCCCTCTGCTGCTCCCCCTGCTTGCTCACGTGTGCTCTCTCTCCCTCAAATAAATAAAATATTTTAAAAATAAATAAATAAATGTAATTCCTTGTCTCCGATGATAAAGATGTCTTTTTATTTCTCAGTGTACGGACAGTATCTTTCACATGGGAGATTTGTTTCCTGCTTTCAGGGGGACAGAGGAGAGTCTGAGTGTCCTTGCACCATTGTTTTTTCTCTTTTTTTTTTAGGTTTTGTTTATTTATTTGACAGAGAGAGAGAGCACAAGCAGGGGGAGCGGCAAGCAGAGGGAGAAGCAGGCTCCCCACTGAGCAGGGAACCCAACATGGGGCTTGGTCCCAGGACCCTGAGATCATGACCTGAGCCAAAGTCAAATGCTTAACTGACTGAGGCACCCAGGTGTCTTAAGTAACTTTTATTTTAAAAAATCAATATGCCAAAATGGCACATTTGGGAGCAGCCTGCCCTTGGTCCCCATAGTACTCAAGGGATGAAATTTGATTAAAATTATAATTTCCATGAAGGATGTTCTTAAGTGGGGCCCCTGGGTGGCTCGGTTAAGTGTCTGCCTTTCAGCTCAGGTCATGATCCCAGGGTCCTGGGATAGAGCCTCATATCGAGCTCTCTGCTCAGCAGGGAGTCTGCTTCTCCCTCTCACTCTGCCTCTCCCCCCAACCCCGCTCATGCTCTCTCTCTTTCTCTCTCTCAAATAAATAAATAAAATCTTAAAAAAAAAAAAAAGGATGTTCTTAAGTAAAACTTTTTTTGTTGTTTCTTGGGTATTTTGTTTGTTTTTACTGTGACTGGAAGGGCATGAAGAGTACAGCTCGGTGCCACCACCCTGGTTCGTGCTTTGGCACCAGCAGTTTTATTCACTACTGCTCCTGAACCAGGAGTGCAAATGCTAACACAGCAAAAAACAAATAATGCCTTTGTGTCGATATGAAAATAGTTTGACCATCCCTGAGGACCACCTTAAGGGGTTTTTGAGGCCCCCAGGAGTCCACTGACCACAGTTTGAGGACAGCTGGGCTAGGGTATGCTGCAGGAACAACAACCTGGAAATCTCAATGGTCTTAAAAGCGTTCTTTCTTACTCATGTGCACGACCATCACATGGCAATGGGGTGCTCTACTCCTCATTGTCCCCAGAACCCAGGCTGGCTGTTAATATTCCCAGACACCATTCCAGAAGTAAAAGGAACTCTGCAGGGCCTCACACCGGCAGTTTTATGTTCCATTTCTCAAGTGACAGCAGGTGCTTCTTCTTACAATTCATTGGTCAGAATTAGTCACGTGGTTCCACCCAACCACAAGGGGACAAAGAAGTAAAAACCTACCGTGTACCCAGAAGCAACAGTGATTACTACCACAAAGTTCCTACACCAAAATCTTGGACATTATAAAATAATATAAAAATGAAAATGATGTTTTGAGCTTCAGATTGTAAAAGTACAGAATTTATAACAGGCCTGTGTTTGAAAAAATTGGGAGCTGTAAAAAGGATAGATATAGATAGAATGTGGGAAACCTTTATTGTCAGGCTTAAATCCAGCTTCATTTAATAGAAAAATCCAAAAGCGTTTAAGCAGTATATAAGTTTATTCCTCTCCTATGCAAAAAACTTCTGCAGAAAGCAGTTCAGGCATTAGTTTGACAGGCCTACAATGTCATCACCAACCAAGATGGGCAGATGGATGGATGGGGGATGGACAGATGGACAGACATGTGATAAAGGAAGTACAGTCCATTGCTGAGAGTAGAATCTTGGTGGTGGGGCAAGGGTGTTCTTTCCACTTTGCTGTACGTTTGAAATGTTTCCTCAGAAAGGGTTGGGGAAATGAGTCTCCTATTAGGTGAAGACTTGGAATGAGCCACTTGGGTTTTTTCTTGCTCAAGAGTATCTCTTCCTTTCAAGTCAGAGGGAGTTTGAAGCTCTCCCAGGGCACTTAATGTGCTTTCCCTCTGCCTCCTGCACAGCTGCCTTTGATCACTGTCCCCGAAACCTCATTTAATTTGAGGATGTCGCGGCTGCCATGAAGGAGGAATGGCTGTCGTTGTATCTTATAGAAAGAAAGAAACTTTCCCCGACCTGGCATTCAATCTCTCCCAGGTCCCATCCTTGGAGTAGACAAAGGGTCCCTCCAAGAAGGACCCAACCTGTGACCTATGAACAAAGTGCGTCCCTCTTGATATTTTTAGCAAAGAATGTTGGGCCTAATTTTAGCCCCTGTAACTCTTTGGGCTCTTTCGCTAGTAAATAATTTTTAAAATTTGGCACAAATATGAAAAAGCTGAGTTCACTAGAGCAATGCAAACCAGAAGAGAATGTTCCAGCCGTTATTCAAGCTCCTCTCCCACAGCATCATTTATCAGTCAAATAACATGATGAAAGAAGTGAAAGATGTGACATTTCTCCATGTTCATGCCCTTAATCATCATCTGGTGTGTCCTGAGGCTATGAAACACGGTACAGGAATTCATTCATTTTCATAGAATCAGATGGGAGAAATGCAGGCTGGTGGCATAAATCTGATGAAGAATGCAGTCAGCTGCTCCTGCAAATCAAAAAATTGGGGGATTTAAGGAATATGAGATTCAACCTGATAGACTGCGGGCAGTGCAAGATACATAATTTGTGGGGCCCAGTGCAAAATAAAAATGTGAGGGCCCTTGTTCTAAAATTATCAAGAATGTCAAGACAGTTACAGCAGAACATTAAACCAAGTAAAGAGTTCTTTTGAGTATGGGGACCTGTGTGACTGCATAGGTCACACACCTATGAAGCCAGCCATGGATCCCATGGCAAATAAGTTAATTATTTTTACTGATGTGACAAAACATCAAAATAATTTGAACATGAAGCTGTTGGATGATGAGAATTGCTCATTTCTTCAAGGCAGTGCTGATATTCCCGCTAAGTGAGGTGTGCCAATGAAGGAAATAAAAGCATTTAGGGACTGCATTTATTTCCCATTGCTGAGCTCCCTGACCTTGCTAGAATGGGCAGCTAGCACAGATACAGGGTAGGCATGAAATATTTTTTTAAGTAGGCTCCACACCCAACATGAGGCTCAAACTTACGACCCGAGATCAAGAGTCACACGCCCTAATGACTGAGCCAGCCAGGCACACCTAGGCATGCAATATTGATTGAATTAATCACAGAATTTAAAAACTGTAAAGCCACATTTCCAGAACTCATTCATGTATTTTGATAAATAAGAATTTTGTTTTAAGCTTATGCATCTTCCTTTTCCTAAGAGGGCGAACCTCAGAAAGTGCTGTTAACGAGCCATCTTAGTTTCTTGATGTATTTCAAAGTAAATTCCGAGTTTAAATACAAAAAGGAGCAATTAAGCTACATATCAGTCAACACTCTAAAGGTAGTTTATTGGCTCACCCGACTGAAAGACCAGGGACAATCATCAAGGCTATTGGTGAGGGCTCACATGATGGCATTAGAACCCGTCTTCCTTTCACTCCCAGTGGTAATATCCACCTCCTGCTGTGTTGGATTCCTTGTCAGGCCATGTGTACATGATGGCTTCAAGCAGCTGCAATTATGCATCAACTGCAACAGGAAACCCAGTAGGCAAGAGAGCTCACCACCCCTGCAGCACAAATAGAAGCCCAAGACCTGAGCTTCAGTAGACTGATTGGCCTTACTTAGGTCTTGTGCCCATCTCTAAATCAGTCCGTGGCTGGGGGGATAGAATACTCTTAGTCTTGGTCATAAATCTCACCCCCAAATCCAGAAATAGAGCCAGCTTTTGCAGGGACTGAGAATGGAGCCAGGGTGGATTCCCCAAAAGGAAATTTCGGAATTGTCATCACAGGAAGTAGAGTAGCCTCCTGCTGGCCCATCACAAGCAGAAAGCAAGCTACCCCTATCATGAAGATACTGTGTCCCCGGAAACTTAGAGATGGGATACAAGTCAAGAACCATCCTGAAGTTTCTGGCTATGTTTCAGTGTTCTGGGCTACAGGTCCAAGTGAGTCTCTGAAAGCATCTCCCCCCGCCCACCCAACTAAACAACTGAAATTAAAGCTGAGAGCCAGCATTAGGTACATGAGTCTAGAGTCAAACTGAGATGCTCCACGATGGAATACACCCTGCAGTTCTCAAAAATGGTTCATGACTGTGAGTGCTATTCAGATTTGTTTTTAATTTAGAATTGTCTTTACTGTAAACATCTAAAAAGAGAAAATTGTTCAGTCGATGTTATACCAGTATTCTCTCACTGACTTGTTCAAAATGACTCTGCCCATAACTCTGCACATCTACATTAAACTTATGTAAATGGCTATTTAAACACTTTTAATCCATATTTGTAATGTGCTTCTACTAAAAAAAAAAAATCCACGCAGCCCTAAGATGTCGACTAGTAATAACCAAACCACCATCTTCAGCAGTGAGAGCTTGCATCTACTGACCTTCCATCTTGCATCATCTCCCCTATTCATCCCCCAGCACAAATGCTAATTTGCCTAGGACAGAGCTCTGCTGAAATTCCATGAGTACAAGGGCCAACTCAGAGCTAGTTACAATGATGCACTTTCACAGGAGATGGATGTAATTGAACCCCACCCAGGTGGCAGGTGGGCTGGGCACCAGGTGCTGCTGCACTTTTTTTTTTTTTTTAGTGAATGCTAATGCATTCTTTTTTTTTTTTTTTAAGATTTTATTTATTTATTTGACAGAGATATAGCGAGAGAGGGAACACAAGCAGGGGGGAATGGGAGAAGGAGAAGCAGGCTCCCCGCCAAGCAGGGAGCCCTATGTGGGGCTTGATCCCTGCACCCCGGGATCATGACCTGAGCTGAAGGCAGACACTTAACGACTGAGCCACCCAGGCGCCCCAGTGCTGGTGCATTCTTAAGAGACAATTGGCAGGTTCAATCCAACCAGTAAAAAAGCTGCACAAAAAGATTCTCCGATGTTTGACACAGGGACATGCCTCTGTGAAGATGAAGGACAACTTGGAGGTTCCAGATGTTCTGCTCATTGCCTCGGTTCAATGGGAGGGCAGGACCAAGCACCCTGGTCCTGTCATCAGAAGCTCAAGACTGGTGATAGTCTTATAATGCAGACTGCTAGCCAGATACTCCATTTTACCTCCTCATTGGAGCATTTTCCCCAGGTCGGAGCTTCGTTTCCATGACGATGCAAGTGTCACACTGAAACCTAGCTTTACACTAGCAGAACCAGTTCAGCCATTCAATAATTGAATAAATATTTATTGAGCACCAACTATGTGCCAGGAACAGCTCCCCACACCAGGGATAGCAATAAACCAGAATGACAAATTGCTTGCCCTTGTGCTGCTTACCTTATGGTTGACGGACTCAGATAACAAACATAGAAAGAAGTAAATGAGTGTGTGATGTCCAGCAGTAATCGATGCTATAAAATAAAGTAAAACAGAGTGTTGTGATGGGAAAGAAACTGTGGTCAGGCAAGATCTCTCTGAGAAAGGAAATTTGAATTACCAACGCATGATAAGCCAGCCTCTTGAAGACGTGGAAAAGAGCATTCAGACCAGGGGACCAGCCAGTGCCAAAGGCTGAGCTGGAAATGAACTTGTTTGATGGACGGAAGGAAGGCTCGTGGAACTAGAAATAGGGACAGGAGAAGAAAGGGAAGGGATGAGGCTGAAGGCATGGAGCAGGCAAGAGCAATGGGCACATAACAAAGGCCTCTCACTTGCCACGCTAGTGGTCAATGATCTGCTCCAACTGTGAACTCTACAATAAAACGTGTCATTAGCAAAAAACAAAAAACAAAAAAAACACGTGTCATTAGCGATTTACAAATCCAGGATTCATTCCCAGAGAGCCCGCCCTTAAAGTCGTTGAGAGGTTAATTTTACTGGCCCTTTACCGCCATCTGCTGGCGATATTCGGTATGCCCACGCCATGGTCGACGCTGGCTTAATGGAACACACACCGGATACTCTGGGGGGGTCGCCGCCGTGCAGGGCTTTCAGGGCCCTCCTAATTCCTACTGGTGCCCTAAACTAGAATCAGTGTTGAAGGTGAAGCCTGGCTTCTTCTTGCTGCTGATAGTAAAATGGAGAGAAGAGAGATGAAGTGAGGGAAAGAGCTGTAAACCCAAAAGCAACCAGGACTTGCTGGTTTGGGAAATACCCACACTATGCAACGACCAAGGTTACTAACATGAGGAGATTCGCTGTAAGGAAAGCATGTTCTAGGAAAGACGCTGAGAGTGTGGCTGTACAAACTTTTGTTAATACCTCAGAAAGATCAAAAGTTCAGAGTACTCAGTCACACAAAAGGCTCTTTGAAAGAAGCCCATGAAGGATGCTTAACATCATTAGTCATCAGGGAAATGCAAATCAAAACCACAATGGATATCACCTTACACTCATTAGAATGACTATTTTTTTTAAAAGATTTTATTTATTTATTTGTCAGCGAGAGAGCACGAGCAGGGGGAGCGGCAGGCAGAGGGAGAGGGAGAGGGAGACTCCCCGCTGAGCAGGGAACCCAATGCAGGACTCGATTCCAGGATCCTGGGATCATGACCTGAGCCGAAGGCAGATGGTTAACCACTGAGCCACCCAGGTGTCCCTAGAATGGCTGTTATTAAAAAAAAAAAAAAAAAAAGAAGGAAGGATGGAAGGAGGGAGGGAGGAGGGAAGAAGAGAGAGAAGGAAGGGGGGAGGGAGGGAGGAAGGGAGGAAGAAAGGAGGAAGGAAGGAAGGAAGGAAGGAAGGAAGGAAGGAAGGAAGGAAGGACATAACAAGTGTTGAGGAGGATATGGAGAAATTGGAACCCTACGCATTGCTTGAGGGAATGTAAAGTGGTGACTGAGGAAAAGTTTGGTGGTTCCTCAAAAGTTAAACATAGAATTACCATACAATCCAGCAATTCCACTCACAGGTATATACCCAAAAGAACTAAAAACAGGGACTCAAACTGATACTTGTACACCCAAGTTCATAGCAGTATTATTCACAACAGCCAAAAGGTGGAAACACGCCAAGTGTCCATGAACAGGTGAATGGATAAACAAGATGTGGTGTATCCGTACAACGGGATATTACTCCTTGAAAAGGAATGAAATTCTGGCCTGTGCTGCAACGTTCATGAATCTTGAAAACAAATTGCGCTAAGTGAAATAAGCCAGACACGAAAAGGAGAACTCCTGTATGGTTTCACTTAAATGAAGTACCTAGAATAGGCAAATTGACAGAGACAGAGAAGAGAGCAGACATGACAGGGGCCTGGGACGGTGGGCGGGGGGGGGGGCGCAGGTGAGGGGGGCGGATTGTAATTTGGTGGGGAGTTATTCTCTAGTGGGTACAGAGTTTCTCTTCAGGAAGATGAAAAATTCTGGAGATAGTAGTAACACGGACACAACAGTGTGTGTCCTTAGGGCCATTGAATCGTGCACTTAAAATGGTAAATTTTATGTTATATATATTTCGCCACAATTTTTAAAGGCCCTTTGAAGAGAGGAAGCGTGTGACGCCCAGATCCCCTTAGCCAGCTGAGCAGAAGTCACAAGTCAGAAGGGACGGGAGTCTCTAGGAAAGCTACGTGGAGGAGACGAATGGAGTGAATTCCTGTGACACGCACCAGAGGCCCACGGGCTTCCTGAGGTGTCATGTCAGCAGAAACATGGCCAGCTTGGAATGAAAGGGACAGAGACGAAAGAAGACGAAAAATGAAAGCAGGACGTCAACCTCCAAAATCCTTTAGGCAGGAAACAGGCTGACGGAACCACTGAGCTACAAAAAGGTACTATCTGGCATCGAAAAGGAAAAATAACCTCAAAGGTAAAGTCTCAGGCCCAGAAGGTGGAGCCACAAGCCCAGAGGATTATTCTAGGCCTACACAGCAGATGAATTTTGAAATAGCTTGGGACCAGTGACTCCTTTTTTTCCTTTCATTTTCTCCCTTTTGAATGGAAAAGCCTATATAACTTTTAGGTACCTTATGTCCCCCCCCACCATTGTATTTTGGGAGCAGGTAACCTGTTCCTTGAGTTTCTTAGATCCACGGATGGAAAGAAATTGTGCCCCACGATGAGTTATTCTCAGATCCTCCCTCTATCTAGTTCAGGTTATGAGATAGGGGGCCTTTGAGCTGATGAGATTCAGATAAGGATTTTTTTTTTAAGATTTTATTTATTTATTTGACAGAGAGAGAGACAGCGAGAGAGGGAACGCAAGCAGGGGGAGTGGGAGAGGGAGAAGCAGGCTTCCTGCTGAGCAGGGAGCCTGATGCGGGGCTCGATCCCAGGACCCTGGGATCATGACCTGAGCCGAAGGCAGATGCTTAACAACTGAGCCACCCAGGAGCCCCCAGATAAGGATTTTTTGCTTTGAGTTGATGCTATCACAGGATGAGAGTTGGGGACAAGGCGAATGTATTTTGCATGTGGGATGGATGTGAAACTTTGGAGTCCAGAAGGCAGACTGTAGTAAGCAGAAAATGGCCCCCTAGAGATGTCCACATCCTCTCCCCAGAATCTGGGAGTGTGTTATGGTACATGACAAAAAGGAATTCTGATTGCAGATAAAATTAAGTTGCTAATCAGCTGACCTGGAAACAGATCGCTGTAAATTATCCTGGTGGATACAATGTCACAGAGCCCTTAACAGTGGAAGAAGAGGGCAGAAGAGGAAGCCAGAGGGACAGGAGATGGGACCTGACCTGCAGTTACTGGGGCTGGAGCTGGGGCAGTGGCCACTCACCAAGGAATAGATGCAGACTCTGGAAGCTGGCGAAAACAGATTCTCCTCTAGAGCCTCTACCTCGAACGCAGCCGTGCTGACACCTTGATTTTAGCCTTTTGAGATTTGTGCCAGACTTCTGACCTACAGAACTGTAAGATAAAAAATAACTGGTGTTGGGGCACCTGGGTGGCTCAGTTTCCACTGTTTCTTATGCAGCATTATTACTGGGGACAAAGCTGACCAGGACATAGAATTCCTGACAAGTCACATAACGAGGGTCCTCCTTTTATGGATTAAGACAGTCCTGGTGTGTACCCACGTGCACATGCGTGGAGGCATCCCTGTGCACACGAGGACTGACCCGCGCGCAGCCCTGGTAAGTGGGGAAGATCCGTGTACGCCGTGCACAGTGTGGGGTTACTCTCTGTTGCATCTGGAGGCATGAGGGCTGCGTGCAATGTGACGGAATCTGTATGTCCAGGCTTCCTTCCTTGGTTTTCCTTCCCAGAATTCATTTGTTCCTTCACTATGAGGTGTCCAGGTCCTGGCTGAAAGCCTATGTGATTTTTTAGGCCCAACCATAGGCCATGACAACGGCTTCCCCCTGGCAGTCCTCCCAGGAAGCTACCCTCCACGCCCCAGCCTGGGTGCCCGGCCAGTGCCTGGCAGTCTCTGGGTGGGGAGCAGCCAAGGACTCAGCCACCAACACCTTCCTCGGGTGCCCCTGCCAACCCCTCCCTGGCAGAGGGGGGGGAAACCCTGAAGACACTTATCTCCCAACTACCTCGGGACCCCGCACTTTCCTTCCCCACCCCAACTGCCAATGGGGGCCCCCAGATTCACAAAACCGCAGGAGCCTTTTGTTCGGGGCTCCCTCAGCAGTGAGACCACCCCCAGGCGCTCATCCACCTGACCGTGGGTGCCATTCCATAGGGAAAATGGAATGGATGGTGGCACTTTCTCTGGTTTAGCCTCTTCCTTGCACTAAGTAAGCAATGAAAGGCTTGACTGTCATTTTAGTTTTGAATTGTCTTAACTGGCTGCTCTCACACCTGGCAGCTCAGCGCTCCAGCTCAGCTGACCTCCTGACAGTACAGTGCTTAAGAGTGAACTACCTTGGGGTGCCTGAGTGGCTCAGTCGGCTAAGCATCTGCCTTCGGCTAAGGTCATGATCCCAGGGTCCTGGGATCGAGCCCCGCATCGGGCTCCCTGCTCAGCAGAGTCTGCTTCTCCCTCTCCCTCTGCTGCTCCCCCTGCTTGTTCTCCCTCTCTCTTTCTCTGTCAAATAAATAAAATCTTAAAAAAAAAAAAAAAAAGAGTGAACTACCTTATGCCTGGTGACTTTGGAAAATCACTTTGCCTCTTCATGTAGTGGGTTCTTCATCTGTAAGATGGAAATGCTAACAATACCTACCTCAAAGGGTTGACCTTGTGCGGACTTAATGACTGGGTATATAAAAAGCATAGAGTACATGTTAGCTAAGTGTTTGCTCTTATTATGTTCAACGCTGTCCATTTCTGGGCTGCTGGCTGGCTCCATCAGTGGAGCATGTGACTCTTGATCTCAGGGTTATAAATTCAAGCCCCATGTTGGGTGTGAAAATTACCAAAAAATAAAATCCTTAGGGGTGGCTGGGTGGCTCAGTTAAGTGTCGGACTCTTGATTTTGGCTCAGGTCATGATCTCAGGGTCATGCGATGGAGCCCCACATCAGGCTCCCTGCTGGGCTGGGAGCCTGCTTAAGATTCTCTCTCTCCCTCTCCCTCTGCCCCTCTCCCCCACCCTCTCTAAAAAATAATAATTTAAAAAAATAATTTAAAAATAACAAAATCTAAAGAAAACAAAAACAAAAAAAAACTATTGTTCATTTCTGTTTTGCAATCCATACGGTTCTAAAGGTGCCTACTGGCTTAACCTAGGTCACAAGCTCCACCTCAACCACCCTTCCCCTGCTCCAAGGGTAGTGCACGTAACCTAGACTAAACCAGTAGGCACTCTCCAGCTCCTAGACTAGTTCAAGGTGGGCATACAATATAAGCTAGGCCAGTCATAGTGAATATGAAGACTTTGGCTGAAAATTCTGGAGCAGAGACACTCTTCCCAGCAGGACGTGAACAAGGAGTTGCAACCCCCCAGGAGATGCTGGGAGCCATACTGCGACCACAGGAGTACCAGCCTCAGGAGGAGGAGAACACCTTGGAGAACAAAGTAGAGAAACAGAAACTGGGCCTTGGTGCCGTCACTTGATGTCTGGATAAAGCCTCGCCTCATGTAGGACATTTATTTACCTGAGCCCTTTATTGTCTAGGGCAATTTGGTCAGGTGTCCTGTAACCTGTAACCCAAAGTCTCTCTGTAGGCAGGGTGGATCGGTGAGCAGCCAGAGGGTCTGAGGATTTGCAGCAGTCTGGGTCCCCAGGGAAGCGGCCCTGAGGCCAAGTGCAAAGTGCAGGATGTTGACTACTGAGCACCTGGGAATCAACGGAGGACGGCAGAAGCAGGCAGGTCTGGGCAGAGGGAGAAGTCAGCCGTCATGCCAGCCCAGGGACAGTTTCAGTTGACCTTACATGGAGTGCTGGAGCCAGAAGAGGCCTTCAGAGGCGTCCCAAGTGAGGCCAAGAGGGCTGGGCCTTTGGTATTTGCACACGGAGCAGTCATTGGATGTGAGAAGGGGACTGACCTTGGATGAGGTGGCTCTCTGCAGCCGAGGCAAACCCCGAAGGGTCTGACCGCCGAAGGGCACGTGCCCACGGCGCTTCCAGTAACTGCAGCAACAGTCCTTGTTTGAAGGGGGCTTCGGGCAGCACATCTCCAAGCCAGCACATGGTGGGGGGCTGTGCCTGACTCTGCATCTGAGTAAGAGTGTGTGTTCACATCCACGCAAACCTGGGGTACAGGCACTGGACAGACAGACAATGGGCCGGAAGAGGGATGGCCATCAGCGAAGAAAACCCGGCAAGTTCCCAGGGGCGTCAGCTCGGGGGGTCCCCTCTCTGCCCTGGCACAGGCCTCAACAGGTGTGAGCACAAATCAGGAGGGAAGCTGGGCTCCCACCGCACCAGGAACAGCACAGCCCAAGCTAGTCTCGCTCGGCGCTTCTCAAGAAGTCCTGGGCCCCAGATAACAGTCAGCGCAGTTACCCACCCCTTATCTTTCTTTTTTTTTAGATTTTATTTATTCATGAGAGACAGAGAGAGAGAAAGAGGGAGGCAGAAGCAGAGGGAGAAGCAGGCTCCCCGCAGAGCAGGAAGCCCGATGCAGGACTCGACCCCAGGACCCTGGGATCATGACCTGAGCCAAAGGCAGACACTCAACCGACTGAGCCACCCAGGCACATTACCCACCCCTTATCTTAAGACAAAGTCCATTCTTCTCAAGGCCTAGCTGGAAATCTCCAAGTAAAAGAGCAAATGCAAATCCAGCTTTATTGGTCAAAAGGAATGGCAGACTTGACTGGGAATGCCCACCTGGCCCAAGCAGCGGCACCAACCAGAAAGAAAAGAGGAAGGGTGGAGGGAGAGAGAGAGGAAGGAAAGGAGAGGAAGGGTGGAGGGAGAAAGGGAGGGTGGGAGGAGGGAAGAAAGGAAGGAAGGAAAGAAGGAAGGAAAAGAGGGAAGAAAGGGAGGCAGGGAAGGAGGGGAGGGAGGGAGAGCAGACTAGGCTCTGAGTGGGCATGCGGTCATGGAAGAAGACAATTCAAGGCTCCGGGTATGGGGAAAAGAGCAGGGAGGAAAGGCTGGCCCCTGGCCCCAACATCTAGAAGGGTAGCAGCTCTTCTACCGGGATGTTGAGGATGACGTCCATGTCTGGGGTGCACCTGGTAGGGCAGAGCAAAGAGGATGTGAGAAGTCAAGCAGGGGCACCAGGGTTGCAGAGTGGGGGAGCACGCCCTCGGGGGCACCCTGCTCTTCAGAACACTGGTACTTAGTTGAGGAGCCCCATCCCAAAACACTGGTGTGCACGTGGGTGTGCGCACACACACGCACACACCAAAAATGAAAAAGGCACGGGTTTGGCATGATTAATGTTCCCCTCCAGAGGTCTGAGGTCAAGAGGGAGCAGGCACTCGGCTCTGAAATGCGGGCCCTCTCACGACCAGCGCTCTCTTTGCGGTCAGAACGGCCGGCTTGGACCCCTGGCTGCATGGCACCTTGAGCTTACACCTCCCCTCGGAGCCCCACGCCCTCAGTTGGCACGTGTGTAACAAGCGCTCGCTGTGTGCCAGAGCCCAGAGCAGCCTCAGCTTCCTCACTGCCCAAATGGGCGTAAGTCCAACCTCGATCTATGGCGGGCAGACTAAGTGAGACGAAGTGCTCAGTAACTGACAGGTGTCCTTCCTTGCACAGAAGGAGCGAGAACAGCGGGTTCCTGCCTGCAATACAGCCCCCATCGCAGGGACCAGCACGCTTAGGGGGCCACAGGATCACACGCTCTCTCCACCTTGTCCCCAAGTCTCTCATCCACTCTCGTGGTTTCCGCACTCTCCTGACGCCCACCGAGGTACTTAGGCGTGAAATGTCAGGACGTCTGCAAAGTACAGTACTTCACGAGAAAAAGCGGAGGAATGAAGATGAAGCCAGTATGGCAAAAACATAACTTCTAATCCACACGGGCAACTGAGTATTCATCCAAATATTCTCTCTACTGTCTGTATATTTGAAATTGTCCATAATAATAGCAAAAAGAAAAAGCATCTCTATACAGACAATGCCCAAATTTCCATCTCTAGCCAGTATCTGTCTTCTGAGGTCCGCCGTCTACCTGCGGGCTCTGCACTGAGGTGCCCCAGGGCCTCTGTGACATCTTGGAGACGCCTGGTCCCGTGGGTTCCCCAAGCTCTGCCACAGAGGGCCTGACCCAAGAAAGGCAGGCGGAGAACTGGCTTTGGAAGGAAGGAAGTTCTTCCTTTGGGGCCCAGGAGTCTGCCGGGCACAGAAGACATCCTTCTCTCCTTACAGAGTGTCTTCCAGGCCCTTCTTCCCTGGAGCCAGCCACCCTACTCAAGTCCATCTTCCTGAACAACCCAGGAGCTTAGGGGTCCATGGAAACATGGAATCTGGGACCCGGAAGAGTCCAAAAAGATTATGTAACTCAGCTTCCATGTACTAATGGGACACAAAGGCCCAGAGACGGGAAAGATCACGTCTGCAACACGGTCAGCAGCAGAGCTGAGGCGAGACCTAGGTCTCCCTGCACCCCGTCCGGGGTTCTGCCTTCTCCACCAGGCTGCCTTCCCTGGGAACAGAGAGCCTCTTCGAGGACACAGCATGGCAGGTTTAAGAAGCAGCTGCCAAAACAGATCACATACTTGGGTCTCCGAAGCAGAACGTCCGCAAATATGATCTCTCGGGGCTCCTGGACCTGGACCTGGAGCTGCTCCACCTCTGCCTTCAATATGGGTATTTCCTCCTCAAACTGGTTGATGAACTGAGGGGAGAAGCACAGCAGGGGAGGGTGAGGAGCCCAATGTCCCCCAACAGAAGGGAGAACACGGCAACCCGGACGAGGAGGGAGGCCATCTAGGCATGGGATGGCACGGCTTGGTCACAGGGGCCTCCTGGGCTCTGGAGGGCTGCTCGAGAGTTAGGGCCAACATCTGATGGTGCTGAACACGTGGAGCATGGAGACAGGTGGCAAAGGGGGGCAGTACCTGATGATGAGAATGAATGGGGGCTGGCAGAGACGGTGAAGGTCACTCACATTGACAGTGGATGGAGGCTGATAATGAAAATGAATGCGGGGGGGTGGGTGGTGACGGTGAAGTTCATTAACACAGCTAACGAGTGATGGTCAGTGGCGAGAATTAAGTGGTGAAGATAGGGGGTGGTAACGACAGCAAAATGATGGGTGAGCGGGTGACGCTTGGTGATGTTGCTAATGGGTCATCACCGCTGATGCTGGCCAGTGAGGCAAGGCCTGGGCCCACACTAACCTCCTTCTCAGGTGAATGGCAAGGGACAGTAACGGCACTAGCTAGGAGGGAGGCCGACGCCAGATCAGGACAAGCCTGACTCCCACAGGTCCTGGGGCCTGCCCTTCTGCTCCCTCACAGAGGGGCCGGCCCCTTCCGTGCCCACGCACTTCTCTGAACTTGTCCATGCACTTCAGCATGTCCTGGCTGTCCCGGGTCTTCTGCAGAAGAGCCTCCTGATGGGGTTGCTGGCTTTTCTGCGGAGGGAGAAGAGTTCTGGCCCCCAGCGCCTCTCCCCGGGCAGCAGTGCCTGGGCGAGACCAGCGGGGGGTGCAGGGGGCCCTGAGGCAGAGGACGGGGAAGGAAGCAGGGCTGGGCAGGACCTGGACACCCACCACTCACCACCACCAGAGCTTTCAGAAGCTTCTTCTTCTTCTTCTGAATCTGATTAGACAAAGACTGCAGGACCATTCTGCGCATCTCACTAAGGTCATCCAGCTCATCCTAGGGGCCAGCAGGAGGGTGTGGGCCACCAGCCTGTCTCCAGTACGGTCCAGCGGGGCAGGGCCAGGGGCTCACCTACCTGCTGGCTGTCCTTTATCTGCTGCAGCTGGCGCACAAGGTTGGCAATCTGGACCGACCTGACAGGATAATCGTGGTCCATGTACGTGCTCAGGAAGCTCACTTCCTTGTAGGTCTTCTCAATCTTGGCATTCAGCTGTTCCACCTGCCGCGCCAGGGCTAGAGAAGTCGGGAGGGACAGGAGGCAGGATCCTCCCTCAAGAACCCCTCCCAGGAGATCCAGGAGGCAAAGCTCTCCTTGGCCAATGGACTGGGGTCTGGTTGAAGTGAGCTCACACTAGAGTCTTTTACCCCCGCAGGAGAAGAGGCAACACTGGGTAGGAAAGAGACTAAACCGGGGCAAGATCCCCAGACGAGTCTCAGCTCTGCCACTGACTTACTGTGTGGCCCTCGCCAAGACTGTCCCTCCCTGGACCTCAGTCTCCTCATGCACACACTCCCACGGCAACGAGCCCAGGGAGATGGGGCGACACAGACTCCCGTGAAATGACCATTAAGACAAAGTCTGCATTGATGCCCTCCATGGGCGGTGTCCCCAGGGTCTGACACACCACCCCTTCCCTCAGAAGGCTTCCAGTCTGCTCCAGGGAAAGAAACCACAGGCTCGGCACAATGGAAGCCAGAAGACCTGGGACCTGGCCGAGCCGCTGACTCAGTGACAGGGGCAGGAAGCAGGGGAAGGCTGGGGCTGGATCCTGGCTCCCAGCTATTATGACCTTCGGCAGGCTACCACACTTCCTTTAGCTCCAGCTTTCTCATCTGTAACATGGGCGAACAGTCCCTGCCTCACAGGTAGTTGCAATGACTGAGAGTGTGTCCATACATACGAAGCCTCGGGGGGGCCTGGAAGTGCTCAGTGTTCAGTGCTCGAGAAGTAAGCTATTAGCTCTGCATCTTAGCAATTCCATCTGCCTAACAGGGGGGATGCTGGGCCTACTGGTTTCCAAAAGGTAGGTGCAAGATGAATGCCCTGCTGACCTCCCCAAAGCCAGGAAGGGGATCAAGGAATTCACGCCAGGGACTCTTACACTGCATCTTGGACTCCTCCTTCTCCTCCCACTCCTTAAGTTCATACTTGAGCTTCTGCAGCTTCTTCTTGTTCGAGCACTCCAAGATATCCATGACAGTCTGTGGGAGAGGCGGGGTCAGCTCGCCCCACAACCTCTCCTGGCACTACCGAAGCATGGGCTCTTGGGGGGACTCGGCACTTCCCCAGATCCAAACTCACTCCCAGACCCAGGAACCTGACCGGAGGCCGGCCCAGCCGCTCCAAACTGGGCCCTCTCCTACCACCCACCCCAGCGGTGGCTCTACCGCACACCCAGGCACTGGCCCAAACCCAGACAGCGGTCCCCACTCCGCCCTCCTTCGAAATGTCACCAAGTGCAATGGATTTAACCCCTAACAGCCCTCAAAGCCATGTCCTTCTCTCCATCCCCACTGCCACTGTCTTATTCAAGTTCTCTTCATCGGCCGGGTGCGGTGGTGGACGCCTGTAGTCCCAGCTACTCAGGAGGCTGAGGCAGAAGGATCGCTTGAGCCCAGGAGTTCTGGGCTGTAGTGCGCTGTGTCCGCACTAAGTTCGGCATCAATATGGTGACCTCCCAGGAGCGGGGGACCCCCAGGTTGCCTAAGGATGGGTGAACCGGCCCAGGTCGGAAATGGAGCAAGTCAAGTTCTCTTCATCTCCTGCCTCAAATACCACCACAGCTACCCCTAACCGGTCCTCCTCTGATCTCTGCTCCACGCCACAGTCAGGATGATCTTTCTTTGAAAATGAAAAAAAAAAAAGCTGACCTTATCCCTCCCCCATTTAAAACCCTCCAGGGGCTCCCCTCTGCCCTAACTCCTTACCTTGGCTGGCAAGGCCCTCCCGGAGCTGGCCTACGCCAACATGTGGCTCCTTGAGCTGGCCATGCTCCCTCTCTCCACGGGCCTTCTGCACCCATTTTCCCTGCCTGGAACACTCTCCTGCTCTCTACCACTTAATACCTACTTCTGCAGGTTTCAACCCAAGCATCACTTTCTCCAGGAAGCCTTCCTGACCCTCCCATATCTGGGCGAGAGGCCCCTCTCAGCTCCCCAGATCCCCATCCCCATGGCAGTATACACAAATGACTTTCTAACCGCCTGTGACCCCACTAGAATGACAGCTTGATGTGGACAGGGTCCCACCGATCACTGTTTCCCAAGGGCCCACAGGGAGCACTCAGGATGAACAAAAATTATATTAATGGATCAATGCCAGAAGATCAACAATGATTTTGTCTAAGTTTGGAGAATATTCTACTAAGTTCCCTTGGGCTAAATGACTCTGCAATCCTTGGCCTGTGTTATAGACTGAACTGTGTACCCCCAAATTCATATGTTGAAGCCCTAACCCCCAATATGACTGTTTGTGCAGATAGGGCCTTTAAGGAGGTAATAAAGGCTGAATGAGGTCCAAAGGGTGCGGAATCCGGTAAGAGTAGTGTACTTGTAAGAAGAGGAAGAGACCCCAGAGTTCTCTCCATGTGAGCACAAGGAAAGGCCATGTGAGGACCCAGAGAGAAGGCAGCCATCTGCACCCCAAGGAGAGAGGCCTCACCAGACATCAACCCTGCAGGCGCCTTGATCTTGGACTTCCAGCCTCCAGACTATGAGAAGTACATTTCTATGCGTAAGCCACCTGGTCTATGGTGCTTTGTTATGGTCACCTGAGCAGACTAAGTCCCCAAGACCGGGCTTGCTCTTCATCTCACAGGTCCGGGGAGTTCAGTCCCTCTTCTGCCTGGGCAGCCAGAGGGCGTTACTGCTCCATGAAACCATTTCTTCTGCCTCTCCTCCAGCCCCAACTCCTGGGTCCCCTGTGAACTTCCAGCTCTCCTCTGGCAGCTTTCCCAAGCCTCTCCCAGAGGAGGCAGAGGATGCCTCTGGGGTTCTCGTTAAAAGTTGCTCCACCCGTAGACTGGGAGCAGCACCACTGGGTGAGGGTGGTAACCACAGCACGGTGGAAGGAAGCCAGATCCTGGAGCCAGATGGCCTGCGTTCAAGTCCCAGTTCTGACCCTTGCTAGGTGAGTGAGCTTCAGGGTGACCTTGAGCAAGTTACCCAGCCTCTCTCTGTTTCCGTTTTTTCCTATGTGAAATAGAGATAATAGTGCCCACCCCACGGGGTTGTTGGCAGAATTACATGGGCATACACAACACTGTGTGAGTACTGACGGTGGGGTTGGTACACCTGCTGCGTGCCAAGGACAACACCCGCTTTACGGTGGGTGCTTTGTGCTCTGTTTTACAGAGCTCAGAGGTTAACTCGAAGTCCCCCAGCTAATAAATGCTGGCGTTGGGATGAGCCCCCATTTCGGTCCGGTTCCAAAGCCCAGCTGAGTGGGGCGAAGCGCCGGAGAGATGCATCTTCCAGAGGGAGGAAGCAGCTTGCGCAACCGGCGGGAAGAGGCCAGGAGAGGGCGCCCGAGGGCCCAAGGGGGCGGCGCCTGTGGGCAGGACCAAGGTGCAGAGGGCGGAGGCCAAGACTGGGCGGGGGCGGTTGGACCTCACCTCAAGGATGTCCTGCCGATACAGCATCGTGCGCACTTTCAGGGCCGAGCTGTCTTCCATGTCCTGGATGGCCTTGATCAGCTCCCAGTTGAGCTTGGTGAGGAAGACCTCATGGTTGGAGAGCTCCTGGAGTGTGGTTTGCCGGTTCCTGAGCAACGTCTGCAGGCGGAGGGGAGGGCAAGGATGGGAGGCGGTGAGGCGTGCGGCGGCCCGATCCTCCCGGAGCCTAGGGACCACTTCCCTCCTGCCGCACGCACGCCCCCTTGTGGTCTCGACTGGTAAACGCGGCCCCATTGTCTGCGGGTCAGAGCCCCTGAACTATTGCATCCGTTCTGAAACGCCCGTTTCCCCGAATTTTACATCTCAGAGGTGGACGCCTCTTACAACGGGTGGCATGTCACGATCTAATTGACAAAATCTGTTCGTGGGAAATAAGATAAGGCTGTACCTTATTATCACTGACTTCTTAGAATCCATAAAATACAGTAGTAATGGTAGTAATAAAAATAGAAAACACCCCAGGTAGGTAAGAAGGGGGCGCAGGTGAGGGGCGATGTCTGGAAAAGCGGGGAAGCCAAGTGGATGATAATCGCTACCGTTGTTCATCAGGCAGCTGAGCTGAATGAGTACCCTCTCATTTCATCCATCGCCCCGCGCAAACAAGGAGGGGCTGAGAGGGTAAGGGGCTTGCTAAGGTCACCTCCAGCAGGTACACAAAATCCACAATAATAACAGCAACAAGAATTGTTGAGGGCCTACTATGTGTTGGGCCCTGGGCCTCACCGGGCGCACGGCAGGTGGTATTGGTTCATCCAAAGGCCCTGTGTTTACTGACTCTTGTTTTATGATAAAGGGAGGCTCAGACAGGGTTAAGTGACTTGCCTCAAGTCACACAGCCAGAAAGTCATGGCACCGGAACTGGGAAGCCAGAATTCTGACTCCCAATGTCTGTTCTCCCACCACACCAAGACAAGGAAGCGAGCGGGCTTCAAGCGCAAGGCGTGGTTGAGCCTCGTAGTGTATTCAGATTTGGGTGTTAGGCCTAGACCCACTTGGTTCAAATACCAGCTCAGCCCCTTACTCCCTCGGGGCACCTGGGCAAACGAGTCAGCCCCTCAGAACCCTGCTATACTTGTTCTAAAGGTTGGAAAACTAGCACTCGCTTCGGAGAGCTGCTGGAAAAAACAAATGAGATAATGTTCACAACCAAGCCAGTGAGTGGCAGTGCCTGGCCCCCTCAGTGTGCACGCAGGAACCAGAGCTGATAACTGTTCTCACCTGCTCTAGCCCTCCAGCTCTGCCGTGCCTATGCGCTCTCTTCCTTATTCCTCTGTTCTTCCTCATTTCTCTGTCCCTCACTAGAAGCCACCCCTTTCCTGGCCCTCAGCTCCCATATTCCTCATATAATAATAAGAGTAAGAGTGCAAACGTACAGAGTGTTTATTACAGGCCCAAAACTCTGCTCAGCACTTCACATGCACTACCTCACTTGGCACTATTCTCAGCCCCACGGAGCCAACGTCGCTGGGGAAGGTACCAGGAATGTGTCTCCTTAGCACACAGCCCATTCCCAGGGGATTTGGAGAAACTGTAGAATTAATGACCTCTGCTCTAGAAATGGATCTTCCCTGAGCACCAGATTGAGTGCAGAAACCCTACTTTGTTTCCTTCCTGATCCTTAACCCCAGTCTGTAATTATATGTTTTTCGTATTATCTTATTTTCTTATTTTTCTTATTTCTTATCTGTCTCCCCCACCTAAATGGCAGAGCCAGGAGGGCAGGGGGGCTGGCTGTCCCAACGCAGCTGTAGGACACAGCACACAGGACAGTGTCTGGAGCTCCATAAGTATGGGCTGAATAGGGATGCCTGGGTGGCTCAGTCCTTAAGCGTCTGCCTTCAGCTCAGGTCATGGGATCGGGTCCCGCGTCGGGCTCCCTGCTCAGCAGGGAGCCTGCTTCTCCCTCTGCCTGCCACTCCCCCAGCCTGTGCTCTTTCTCTCTGATAAATAAATAAAATCCTTAAAAAACATATATTTAAAAAAAGTATGGGCTGAATAAACTGGTGACTGACTATTCTTTGGGCTTTTAAAATTCATTTATTATAGGTCTCCCCATTACAGTGTATGCTCCATAAGCACACAGATTCTAAGTGCCATGGTCACAGCTGTGTCCCCAACACCTGGCACGGTGCCCAGCACACAGTAGGCACTCCCTCAAGAGGTGGAGATTGAACAAATAATTGTCCTGAGACTGAGGGGCAGAGTCAGGATCCTATTCCACCTCCAAGAGCAAACCAACTGAGTAATTTCCGCCCCCTTCCTGTTTCCCCCTTGTCTCCATGGTCCATTCTCCACATAGCAGCAGCGGCAGCCCAAGGATTCCTGTGAAAACCTAGGTCATACCACGTCTCTGCTCTACTCAGAATCCCCCAGGGTCTTCCTGTCTTACTCAACATAGAAACACAAAGCCTAAGCATGGATTACAGAGCTGCAAACAAGTCATCATCCATTCCCTCACACCCACAAAGCCTAAGCATGGATTACAGAGCTGCAAACAAGTCATCATCCATTCCCTCACATCCTTTCCTCATCTCCTGCTCTAGCCACACCCACCTCAGGACCTTTGCACTTGCGGTTCCTCTGTCTGGAACATTCTTCCCTAAGATGTCACCATTTAAGCAGCCTTCTCTGACGACCCTGTCTAAAATGGTCACGGTCACTCTTCCTCTGTGCCTGGCTAGTCCCTAACTTTACCTTTACACTTCTTCATTGCCCTCAGCATCATGGCACATATTATATACTTATTTGTCTTGTTTATTATCTGTCTCCCAAAGTCGAATGTGAGCTCCCTAAGGTCAGAGGCCACATCACTGGTGAATCCTTGCACTTAGAACAGGGCCTGGCACACAGCAGGCATTCAGTAAATTGACTGAATGATCATAAGAGACAACATTAGGAACTGGTTGGGAGCCCAGGCTTCAGAGCCAAATTGTCCAAGTTCTGAAGTCAGGATAAAAATAACACCAGAAATATGAGTTACTCCTTTAAGAACGCTGGGCCACCTCTGAACCATTCTGCAATATTGAAGGTTAAAGGGAAGAAAAGGTTTCAAAGCAAATATATTCTTCCCTATTTCTTTATATAGTAGTCATTGTTCACTGAGCTCTTAAAACTTTCTTGAAGAAAGTACGAATTCTTCTCCAGTATTTTGTAGCATTTATAGTATTTAGTATTCTACACAAAAGACTCCTCCTCTTTTAGTCATTTCAAATACTTTGAAACATTGTTCAGAAGCCATAAAAAGCAATAGATGGTGAGAACGCTAATTATCTAAGCTGTATCGGATGATGTGAAAAATGTAATAGTGAGCTTCTGAGCGTTGCTTTGAGGTGCACTGTATACCATGAAAAGTTAATTTACTAGAAATTTTTAAAGGAACAGGCCACCAGATTGTGTTCCTAATGTAGTGAAACAGAAAAAGGATTCTGATCATTTTCCTGGTCTTCAACACAAAGGCAAACACCTTGCTTAACCAGCTTTGATCCCTGGTACTGCCATTTTTCTAGCCATGCGACCTGGTACAAGTCCTTGATCTCCCTGCACCTCAGTTTCCCATCTGTAAAATGGGGGTGATGATAAGCATGCCTATGGCACTGCTGATAAGGAAATGAGTCAAGTCTGGCACCTGCAAAATGTTCAGTGCATGTTTGCTATCAGCGTCCCCCTGCCCCCACATCCCTACCACGAGCCCCAGTGCCTGTAGGGAGGATGCTCATACCCTCAATAGCCGGATTTTGGCCTGTATCTTCCCAGAGTCCAACCTCCCTCTGTGCTTTTCTTGTGGATTCCTCAGCTGGCTTGTCATCAACATGGTGGGCTTGGAATGCAACCCTAGGGCATGGGAAAGAGCAGAGAGGGAGTGAGGGTACAGGCAGGCCTGGGAGCAGGTCTCAGGGAATGCACCATCCAGGAGATGGCCCAGGGAACCGGTCCCACCCAGTCTCGACCTTATAATCTGTGACAGTGAGGCAGAGCATGGGACTCACATCTATCAATAAGCTCCCAGGCCCCACTGTGCGCAGGGGACTTTCACATGGCTATGGGTATGGACAGAGGGGAAGAGAGGAGCAGCAACAGGCGCCGACCAGGTGCCCACAATCTCTCCCACCAACCTGGCCGGTAGCAAGGTCAGATGAGGCAGGGCTGTTAAGGGCAAGAACTAATGAGCCAGACAGCCGGGGTTCAAATCCAGGCTCCGCTTTCTACTAGCCATGTGAGCCTGGGCAGGTCACCTGATCTCTCTGTCCCAGTTTTTCCCACCTATAAAACAGGAGTCATCGTCATGCATACCTCATAGGGTTGTCCTGAAGATTAAATAAGATCTTACTATACCTTCAAGTGTTTGGAATAGTGCCTGACACATATTCAGTGCTGAATAGGCATTCCTAGTTGTCACTGTCATTACTGATGACCTGAGGCTTGGCATTAGGACCACAGCCCCACACAAAGGCACAGGAGCTGGGCAAAACTCCCAAATGGCTGTCTGAAACACCTATAAAAGCTGTGGTCCTTGGGGCGCCTGGGTGGCTCAGTCAGTTAAGCGTCTGCCTTCGGCTCAGGTCAAAATCCCAGGGTCCTGGGATCGAGCCCCGCATTGGGCTCCCTGCTCAGCGGGAAGCCTGCTTCTCCCTCTCCCACTCCCCCTGCTTGTGTTCCCTCTCTCCGTCTCTCTCTCTGTCAAAAATCTTTAAAAAAAAAAAAAAAAAGCTGTGGTCCTTCCAGATAAGGACTATATGGAAATATTTCAGATCAGAATAAAGCATTTGGAGGGCATGTTCTCAGAACCCCTGCTTCCTCTCAGGCACCAGCCTGAGACAAATCACCCAAATCATCTTGAATGCTGAGGCCACATTCTCAATACCCACCAAAATCCCCACTCCAAGTGCAACACAGTACTTTTCAGAAAATATTATTTATTTAATGGATCAATACAGCAAACCCGGGAAAATTTTAGTATTAACAATTGAAGTGATGAAGTAAATTAAAATAATCCTGTGTTACAGTTATGAATTATCTGTATATATTGGGTATTTAATTGTATTGTTTAAAAGATGGAATGATTAATAGATTAATCTTGTGGTTCTAATTTAAATGAGATTTTGATTTAGATTTAAGTTAAAGATTTAAGACGTTTTTATTAAATGTGTATAAATTACCAAAACTTTTAAGAGAACATAAATTACCCATGTCTAGAAGTTTATTTATTAGTTGTACAAGAATTATTTAAATGCTCAATAGTTTTTGTTAATCAGACAAGTGAACTATTTGAAAATGAAAAATGAATATATTAAATTTTTAAATGTGGCTTAAAAGGATTAGGGGAACCTAATTAACCAAGTTCCAAAATCCCCCTTAGATGTGTTTATAAAAATGATAAGATTAGTAAATCAAACTTAAATACTTAGGGAGATTTGTACCTTTAATAATGACTATTTATCTTCATTAGTGGTAGTAGCCCTGCTTTATCTTTTTTTTTTAAAGATACATGAAACCATTATTGCACTATATGTTAATTAACTAGAATTTAAATTTTAAAAAATTTTAAGGAGCGCCTGGGTGGCTCAGTCATTAGGCATCTGCCTTCGGCTCAGGTCATGATCCCAGAGTCCTGGGATCAAGCCCCACATCGGGCTCCCTGCTCAGTGCGAAGCCTGCTTCTCCCTCTCCCACGCCCCCTGCTTGTGTTCCCTCTTTCGCTCTCTCTGTCAAATAAATAAATAAAATCTTTAAAAAAAAAATTTTTTTTTTAAGATTACAGAGAAATCCTATGTATCTTTAACCCAGTCTCTCCCAATGGTAGCATTTTGCAAAACTAACTACAATATCAGAACCATGATATTAACATTAAGACAGACAAGATATAGAACATTTCCATCACCATAAGCATCCCTCATGCTGCCTTTTACAGCTACACTCTCTTCCCTCCCCTTACCATGCTCCCCCACCTTTGTCCCTAACCCCTGGCAATCACTAATCTGTTCTCCATTTCTGGAATTTTGTCATTCCCAGAATGCTATATAAATGGAATCATAGAGTATATAACTTCTGAGATTGGTTTTTTTCACTCAGCAAAATTCTGTGGATTCATCCAAGCTATTGACTGTATCAATAGTTCTTTCCTTTTTATTAATGGATAGTATTCCATGGTATGGATGTACCATAGCTTATTTAACCAGTAACGGACCTCTGGATTGCTTCCAGTTTGGGAGTATTATGATAAGGCTGCTATGAAGCATTCATGCACTGGTTTTTGTGTGACCGTAAGTTTTCATTTCACTGGAATAAATGCCCAAGAGTACAATTGTTGGAGCATGGTGAGAACTGCATGTTAGTTTCATTAAAAACTGTCATACTGGGGCGCCTGGGTGGCTCAGTCAGTTAACTGTCTGACTCTTGATTTCAGCTCAGGTCATGATCTCAGGGTGATGAGATCGAGCCCCGTGTCAGGCTGGGCCTAAAGTCTGCTTTGGATTCTCTCTCTCCCTCTCCCTCTGCTCCTTCCCCCACCCTTCTCATGCTCTTGTCTCTCTCTGTGAGAAAAGAAAAAGAAATTGCCATACTTTTTTCCAGAGCAGCTGGGCTATTTTACACTTCCACCAGCAATGCATGCATGATCCAGTTTCTCTTCTTGGCCAGCATTTGGTGTTATCACCATTTTTCATTTTAGCCATTCTGAGAGGTGTGTAGTGACAACTCATTATGGCTTAATTTGCATATCCCTAATGGATAATGATGTTGAGTATCTTTTCGTGTGCTTATTTACCATCTGGATATCCTCTTCAATTAAACATCCCTTCATATCTTTTGTCCATTTTTTTTAAGATTTATTTATTTATTTCAGAGAGAGAGAGAGCACATGTGAGTGAGTGGGAGGCAAGAGCAGAGGGAGAGGGAGAGAATCCCTAGCCAACCCAACACTGAGCACGGAGCCTGATGCAGGGCTCCAACCCATGACCCTGAGATCATGACCTGAGCCCAAATCAGGAGCCGGACCCTTAACCAACTGAGCCACCCAGGTGCCCCTCTTGCCCGTTTCCTAACTGAATTGTTTTTCAATTCAATTGTTAGAAATTGTTGAGTTTTGAGAGTTCTCGATATGTTCCGCATAGCAGGCCTTTGTCAGAGGTGGTTTGCAAGTATTTTCTCCAAGTCTGTAGCTTGTCTTTCCATCCTCTTCACAGAGTCTTTCACAGAACAAGTGTTTAATTTTGATGATGTCCAACTTATCCATTAATTTCGTTTTTCTTTATGGATCATGGTAGAAAGTCTAAGGGCTCTTCACTTGGCCATGGGTCCCAAAGATTTTTTTTCTCCTATATTTTTCTCTAAAAGTTTTAGTTTTACATTTAACATTTAATTTTTATTTCATTTTACATTTACATTTGGACTTAAGTCAAGGTTCTTTTTCTTGCCTGTAGATGTCCAAGTTCTCCAGCACCATTTGTGGAAAAGGCTTTCTTTTCCTCCACTGAGCTGTTTTTTCAGCCTTGTCAAAAATCAGCTGGGCATATTTGTGTGGCTCTATTTCTGGTTTCTCTAGCCTGCTCCATTGATCTATGTATCTATCTCTCTGCCGATACTACGCTATCTTGATTACTTTGGCTTTAATAATATCCTTAGTATCAGGTAAAGTGATTCTTCCCGCATTATTCTTCTTTTTCAAAATAGTTTATCTATTCCAGGGCCTTGCTTTTCTATATAAAATTTAGAATAAACCTGTCTGTTTACAAAACACTGTGCTGGGATTTTGATAGGAATTACATTAAATGTAGAAATCAAATTGGGGAGAGCTGTCATCTTTACTATGCGGAGTGTTCTAATCATAAACATAGTGAGTTTGAGCCCCACGTTGGGTATGGAGATTACCTGAAAGAACAAATAAAATCTTTAAAAAATATTTTATTTCTTTGGATTATAAATGTATTTTTAATTTTGGTTTCCCCATATTCATTGTTAGTACATAGAAATGTGATTGGGGCACCTGGGTGGCTCAGTTGGTTAAAGCGTTTAAGTCCTGATTCTGGCTTAGGTCATGATCTCAGAGTCATGAGATCGAGCCCTGCATGGGGCTCCGTGATGGGTGCGTGAAGCCTGCTTGTGATTCTCTCTCTCCCTCTCCCTCTTCTCCTCCCCCAGCTTGTGCTCACGCTCTCTAAATAAATAAATAAGAGAAGCTTTAGGGGCGTCTGGGTGGCTCAGTCGTTGAGCGTCTGCCTTCGGCTCAGGTCATGGTCCCGGGATCCTGGGATCGAGCCCCGAGTTGGGCTCCCTGCTCAGCGGGAAGCCTGCTTCTCCCTCTCACACTCCCCCTGCTTGTGTTCCCTCTCTCGCTGTGTTTCTCTCTGTCAAATAAATAAATAAAACCTAACAAAAAAAAAAAACTAAGACCAAGAGTAACACATTTAAAAAAAAAAGAGAGAAGCTTTAAAAATGTGATTGATTTTTGTGTACTTGTATTCTGCAACCTTGATGAACTCACTTATTAATTCCAGTTTCTCTTAAATTTAGTAGATTTTTTTAAGATTCTCTACATAGACGGGCATGTCATCTGTAAATAAAAACACTCAAATCATTCTATCTGATTCATCTCGATGTTGGTGTCTATCTTTTCTCACTCATGTTATGATTTTCCTTATTCTTGGTATGACAAGTGATTTTTATAATATCCTTGATGTTTTAAATAATACTCTGGATCCTACTTCAGACAGTCCCCTGTTGAGATGTAGCATGAAAGCCAGTTTTCAGAGTCCTCTATGTTCACTGTTGTTACATCCAGGGCTTTTTTTAGGTGTAAAAGAGGGGACCAAGAAGGAATGGGGCTACTCCATCTTGGAGGAATCAGCTGATTTAATCTTTTTTAACAGACAAAAGATGCCCTCAAGGACATGACTTTGCATAAGACACGTTACCAACCTAAGCTTCAGTTTCTTCATTTGTAAAAAGGTGATGAGATCATCTCCCAGGTGTAAGGAATGAATGAAATGATGACCTCCTTCTATCCATCTATCCCAAGTGTATTTAAAGTTTTGTGTAGTGGGGCGCCTGGGTGGCTCAGATGGTTAAGTGTCTGCCTTCAGCTCAGGTCATGATCCCAGGGTCCTGGGATCGAGCCCCACATCGGGCTCCTGGCTCAGCGAGGAGCCTGCTTCTCCCTCTCCCTCTGCCTCTCTCCCTGCTCATGCTTTCTCCCTCCCTCTCTCAGTATCTCTGTGTCTCATATGAATAAATAAAATCTTTTTTTTTTTTTTTAAATATTTTATTTATTTATTCATGAGAGACAGAGAGAGAGAGAGAGGCAGAGGGAGAAGCAGGCTCCCAAGGAGTAGAGAGCCCGATGCGGGAC
>NC_138378.1:23775256-23795256 GCF_054177405.1 Leptonychotes weddellii | reverse complement strand
CTCCCTCTCTCAGTATCTCTGTGTCGCATATGAATAAATAAAATCTTTTTTTTTTTTTTTAAATATTTTATTTATTTATTCATGAGAGACAGAGAGAGAGAGAGAGGCAGAGGGAGAAGCAGGCTCCCAAGGAGTAGAGAGCCCGATGCGGGACTCGATCCCAGGACCCTGGGATCATGACCTGAGCCGAAGGCAGACGCTTAACCATCTGAGCCACCCAGGCGCCCTGAATAAATAAAATCTTTAAAAAAAAAAAAAAATTAAAGTTTTGTGTAGTAACAGTTTGAGGTTGGGACCGTGAACTCTACACAGATAGAAACCCAATCTGTCTCCTTCACCATGAGTCAAAAACATTCAGCGCATTGCTGGGCACATGGGTGTTCAGCAAATGGATGCTGCTGAATGAATGAATGAATGATGCCTCCACACACAAAATAAGTCCTGAGCAAGTGGTAGCTCTTTTCATCATTATAATTTACACAGATGATTTCACTGGCATAAAGGCAGGAATCCTTGCAGACTGGGGCTGTGACAAGTAACCTAGATGGGATTGCAAGAAGGGAAACCGGAACATCAACTCAGATCCATGTCTCTCCCCACTAATACATGGTTAAGACTGTGCATCCTGGAGGGGCACCTGGGTGGCTCAGTTGGCTGAGTGTCTGACTCTTGATTTTTGGCTCAGGTCATGGTCTCGGTGTTATGGGAATGAACCCTGCATCAGGCTCCATGCTGAGCGTGGAGCCTGCTTAAGATCCTCTCTCTCCCTCTTCCTTTGCCCCCGACACCCCTCATGCTCTCTCGCTCTCTCTCAAAAAAAATTAAAAATAAAATAAAAATAAAAAGATTGTGCATCCTGGAAGGGTGCCTGGGTGGCTCAATTGGTTAAGTGTTCAACTCCAGATTTCGGCCCAGATCATGATCTCAGGGTTGTGAGATGGAGCCCCCTGTCAACCTCCATGCTGGGTGTGGAACCCACTTAAGATTCTCTCTCGGGCGCCTGGGTGGCTCAGTCGGTTAAGCGACTGCCTTCGGCTCAGGTCATGATCCTGGAGTCCCAGGATCGAGTCCCGCATCGGGCTCCCTGCTCAGCGGGGGGTCTGCTTCTCCCTCTGACCCTCCCCTTCTCATGCTCTCTCTATCTCATTCTCTCTCTCAAATAAATAAATAAAATCTTTAAAAAAAAAAAAAAAGTGACTGCCTTCGGCTCAGGTCATTAATGCAGAGTCCTGGAATCGAGCCCCATGTTGGGCTCCCAGCTCAACAGGAAGTCTGCTTCCCTCTCTCCCCCTGCTCATGCTCTCTCTCTCAAATAAATAAATCAATCTTAAATTAAAAAAAAAGGAATGTTGGGTCTGATAAGGTTGAGAGCAACAATGCTTTATATAGATCTTCTCATTTAATTCTTGCAACAATCTTATCAGGTCCTCATATTACAAACGAGAAAACTAAAGCTCAGAGAGATGAATGGCTTTTCCAAGATAGTAAACAGCAGAGCCAAGATATGAACCCATGTCTGACTCAGCCAAGGGCGTGAGAACTCCCCTGGACAGCATGACAAAGACATGGCAGAGATTATCCTGAGTTGACCAAACCCTGTTTTATTTTCCTCTTGGACACACAGCAGGACATTTCTCATTTTCCCTTGTGGTTAAGGGTGGTCATATGACTGAGTTATGGCCACTGGAATATGAGCAGGACTGATATGGGTCATGTCAAGTCTAGGCCCTGAAAAAAAAATTGCCAACAAAATTACCGATATTTTTGCTCTCTCTCTCTTCCCTCTCTACCAGCTGAATGCAGACTGAATGCAGTCCCCCGAATCAAGCAGAGGACTTCAAGGCCTTACAAACTGTCAGAGCCACAAGGTTGAAGGAGCCTGGATCCCTGCATGATCATGTGGAAAAGATTACTTCCACTCCTGCAGATTCACAAATGTACTTTGACATAAATGAGAAATAAGCTTCTGTACTAATACTTGAAACCTGGGGATTGTTTGTCACAGCAATTAGCCTACTCTAATATAATTGATGTCATCAAAGGCCAAGGGCATATACTCTATCCTGTCCCCAATTCCCATATCCGGCCTCAAGTGCCTCTGCCCACCTGGAAGGACGCTAGTCAAAGTCTTCGTTTTGCTCTTCTGGTGGCCTCTGGTTTGTAGGAGGGGAGGCAGAGTAGGTGACTTGGTTTTCTGCTTGGACCGCTGCCATGGAACATAATCCTACCAGATATAAAACAATCAGTCACACAGCCTGATGAGTTCAAATCCCAGCTTTGCCCCTTACAGATATCTGTGACTTTGAGCAAGTGACTTTTGAGGTCTGAGCCTCAATTTTCACATCTGTAAACTAGATCTAGTTATAAAACCTACCTCCACAGATTGATGGGAGAACTCCAAGAGATGATATTTGTAAAGCATGTGTTAAGTGCTCCATAAATGTTAGCTATCACTTGTTTTATCAGCCAGTCGTAATTTACTAAGCACATCCAGGCTGTGAGGTGCTAAGAACTGTAGCACACTGTTCTTAAACACAAGGCATGGAAAAGACCCAAGAGGAAACCAGAGGAGCAATCAGAGATGAGTAATAGAGCAGTATAATATACCCTCACATTCGGATAAGGTGGTGCGAAAACAGGTTCGGGGGCTTGGCTCCGGGTCCTACAGCAAATGTGTAACACAAGTAGGCCTGTAATTCAGGTCTCCCGATTCCATCGGCCGGGACAGTCACGGCCATGGGGGCAGGCGGACTGCAGACCCAGGGTCAGCAAGCCCCCATCTCCTCCCCAGCCCTCCCGGACTCACCAGATTCTGGAAGTTGTGGACTGTGGAGCGAATCCCAGAGTGGTTGGGTCTGGAAAGAGTTGGGACGGGAAAGAACTTCCATCATTCCCAACCCCTGCGACTGTAAGCAGCAAACGTGAAACACGCGTGGAGTCTCCACAGAGACCACAGTTCACTAGGCACCCGAGGGAGCGGAGGTGGGAGAGCGCGAGGGAGAGGCGGGGCTAGGGAGATGTGGGCGGAGAGGGGGCGGGGTCAAAAGACAACCAGGCCCGGACCAAGCAAAGGCGGACACGCATGCGCACTCCACCACCCTTCGATTCTTACACCTACTTCGGAAAGACGCGCGCCATTGGGGAAAATGGAAGACGAGTAGTGAGTCTGTGGAGCGCTGATCTCTTGCGATACTTATTATTCGGCTTCTCCGACTTTCTTGCCTCAGCGTGGACCGCGTGGTAACCTAGGCCACTCAAACTTCCCAGCGAGACCCGTCCCTCGTCTCCGTCTCCAAGGAAACGGGCGCAGACTACCGAGCGCCCGGAGGGACTAATCTCTCAAGGAGAAACGGAGCTCTCCAGAGCCTGCTCCGCTGGGCCCCACCCATCATCCTAAAGAATTATGTCATATTTCCTTCTCATCAAACCTCCATCACTTTCTTCTCCATCCTTACTCTTGTCTAATGACTTTGCTTCCTATTTCACTAAGAAAATCATGGGGATCAGTAAACTCACATTTTTTTTTTAAGATTTTGTTTATTTATTTGACAGAGACATCGATAGAGAGAGCAGGAACACAAGCGGCGGGGTGGGAGAGGGAGAAGCAGGCTTCCCGCTGAGCAGGGAGCCCGTCGCCTAACGACTGAGCCACGCAGGCGCCCCAGTAAACTCACATTTTCACATCACTTCATTTACCCACCTAATTGTCTCCCTCCTGTGACTGTATAAACTGCCTGTTAAGACCGATTTCGACAACTGTACACTGAATCCTACCCTCCTCATTTTTCTCTAAGATACCGCCCCAGCAATTCCCCTTTTCTCCTATCATCCTCTCTATATTATTCAGTATACCAACATATTTTAATTTCTTCTATTAAAAAAGTGAACAGGGGCGCCTGGGTGGCTCAGTAGTTAAGCATCTGCCTTCAGCTCAGGTCATCGCATCAAGCCCCGCATCGCAACAAGCTTCCTGCTTCGTGGGGAGCCTGCTTCTCCCTCTCCCTCTGCCTGCCGCTCCCCCTGCTTGTGCTCTTTCTCTGTCAAATCTTTTTTTAAATAAATTAATTTAAAAAATAAAATTAAAAAATAATTAATAAATTTTTTAAAAAATTTAAAAAGTGACCACTTCCCATCTAGCTACCCTGCCATTTCTGCTTCACTTACAGCACAACTCCTAGAGAGGTTTGTCTACTGTTGCCCATTCCTTTTTTTTTTTTTAAGATTTTATTTATTTATTTAACAGAGACACAGTGAGAGAGGGAACACAAGCAGGGGGAGCAGCAGAGGGAGAGGGAGAAGCAGGCTTCCCACCGAGCAGGGAGCCCGACGTGGGGCTCGATCCCAGAACCCTGATATCAGGACCTGAGCCGAAGGCAGACGCTTAACGACTGAGCCACCCAGGTGCCCCTACTGTTGCCCATTCCTTTCCACCTCTGAATCAGGCTTTCATTCTCTACCTCTCCACTAAAACTGTCCTTGTCAATGCCACCAGTGTCCTCCACTTTGCTAAACGTCACAGTCACTTCTCCATCCTCATCTTACTTGGCCTATCTGCAGCATTTGACAGAGCGAATCACTCCCTCCTTGAAACACTTTCTAAACTAGGTGCCCAGGAAACCACTCTCCTGAGTGGCTTCCTGACCCCTTCTCTTTTTTGCTGGTTCTTCCTCTTCTCCCTTTATTATTGGAGTGTCTCAGGGCTCAGACCCACCCTCCCTTTTCCTCTATCCACTCACACTCCATTCATGTTCCCTTCCAGTCTTGTGACTTCGGATGCCATCTCTACCTGGATGCCTCCCAGACTCATATCTCCAGCGTCTCCACTGAATTCCAGCCACATACATCCAACTGTCTACTCAACATCTCTACTTGGGTGCCTAATAGGCAACTCTTAACATGCAACTCTCCCCCAACTCAAAATGGCAACACTCTTCCTGGAGTCACCCTTGATTCATCTTTTGATTCACCTCTCATCGCACATCCAAGTCTGTCAGCAATACCTTCAAAGTACATCTGGAATCATACTTCTTACTACCACCACCCCACATACACACATCTACTTCTCTCACACCCAGACTACGACATTGCAGGACAGAGAGACCTACCTGCCAAATTCTGGCCCACAGATTTTTTTCTCTCTTGCGCTCCAACCCGCTTCTTCTTTCAAGGTGCATCTCAAAATCATGCCTCCTCCAGAGTCTCCTAACTAGCTTTTTTTAAAAAAGTGCAAATCCGGGGTGCCTGGGTGGCTCAGTTGGTTGAGCATCTGACTCTTGGTTTTGGCTCAGGTCATGATCCCAGGGTCATGAGATAGAGCCCCGGGTCGGGCTCCACACTTAGCTCCAGAGTCTGCTTATTCCTCTCAGTCCCCCTTGGCCCCTCCCCCTGCTTGCTCTCGCTCTCTCAAATAGATAAATAAAATCTTTTTTTAAAACAAAGTGCAGGGTGGCTGGGTGGCACAGTCGGTTAAGTGCCTGCCTTCAGCTCAGGTCACGATCCAGCTGGGGTCCTGGGATTGAGTCCCTGCTCAGCAGGGAGTCTGCTCCTCTCCCTCCCTCTGCCCCTCCCCCAGCTTGTGCTCTCTCTCACTTACTCTCTCAAATAAATAAAATCCTTAAAAAATTGTTTTAAATAAAATAAAATACATTTTTTTTAAGATTTTATTTATTTATTTGACAGAGAGAGACAGTGAGAGAGGGAACACAAGCAGGGGGAGTGGGAGAGGGAGAAGCAGGCTTCCTGCTGAGCAGGGAGCCCGATGCGGGGCTCGATCCCAGGACCCTGGGACCATGACCTGAGCTGAAGGCAGACGCTTAACGGCTGAGCCACCCAGGCGCCCCTAAAATACATTTTTTAAAGGTGCAATTCCAAAAGTCTGTCAATAAAGAACCTAAACTGAGGTGCCAAACTGACCAATTCTGATATCCTTCTGTGGCAATAATTTGCCAGAAATAAGTCAAGCTCCCCTCTGTAGATGGCCTCAGTACCCATCTGGACTGATCTGTTCACAGGGTACCTGCCTGGCCCCTGTAGCTCCTGGTTCAACGATCTCCACAACAGGCCAGTCTGACAGCTGGAACACTGCTAAGGAGGATGCCTGATAATTTTTAAAGAAATCCACTGAGAAATAAATATAAAGGTTTAGTCTTTTATCTAACTCATAGGGAAAATTGCTGGCAGTGATAATCAACAAGAAATAAAGCAAAAAATAACCAAAAGAGAATATAGAAATCTTGGATCTGCAAAACTTGACCTGAGAAAAATGGAATTGATGGAAGGTATGGCCATACACATATCAACAAAACCTTACAATACAAGATGTTGTTACTAAAATTTCAGATGGAGCCAGAACCCAATCCACAAGTCAAATCGTTTCAAAATACAAACAGATCTCTTTGTAGCCAGAAATAAAACAAAAATGCCCACTGTATGTTCGTTATATGAGAGGTCCTGGCTAGTGCAGTAAGACCAAAAAAAAAGTGTAAGATCTGAGCAGAAAGAGCAAAACCTTCATTATTCAGACAATATTGACTATCAACACAGAAAAACAAAGTGATTCTAAAAACCATTGGAAATTTTAAAAGATGTCAACATTGTTGCTACTACACAAAATTCAATTTTATGCCCTTTATTTTTTTTTAATTATTTATTTATTTATTTGACAGATACAGAGAGAAAGGGAACACAGCAGGGGGAGTGGGAGAGGGAGAAACAGGTTCCCCGCTGAGCAGGGAGCCCGATTCAGGGCTTGATCCCAGGACCCTGGGATCACGACCGGAGCCGAAGGCTGACACCCAACGACTGAGCCACCCAGGCGCCCCTATGCCCTTTATTTTTTTTAAAAGATTTTATTTATTTGAAAGAGAAAGAGAGCACAAGCAGGGGGAGTGGCAGACAGAGGGAGATGGAGAACCAGGCTCCCCACTGAGCAGGGAGCCCGATGCAGGATACGGGGTGATCCCAGGACCCTGGGATCCTGACCTGAGCCGAAGGCAGTTGCTTAACCAACTGAGCCACCCAGGGGCCCCAGTTGTATTCCCTTTAAATACCAATAACAAATATGTAATTTCTAAACCTATTATTTACAATAGCAACCAAACCATACCATACCTTGGAATAATTTAATTATGCAAGACCCTTATGAATAAAACTATAAAATGTTATTGCAATTTATAAAAATAATAAGACTTAAATAAACGAGACATCCAGTGAGGTTATAGATGGAGCAATTTTGTATTATAAAATGGCAATTATGTACAAATTCAATGCAATTCCAATTGAAATCCCAAAAAATGGTTTCCTGGAACTTAGCAGACTGATTCTAAATTTTGTACAGAGGATCCAAATATAGCTGAGACAGCCTTATGGAAGAAGGAAGAATGCTTCCCATAAATAAAATAAGAGTTCAGTTTTCTCTTTAGAATTTGGAGTATCTGGCTATAGAGGGCTCTCACTTATGGAGAGCAATAATCAGCTAGAGCTGATTGCGACTGCCCCTTCAGATAAAATACCTGCTCTCCATTTCACCCAGCACATTGTTCTTATTTAAGGTACCTGCCTGATCCTGTAGATATTTGTATGATATTGCCTCGGGTGGGAGGATAGGGAAGAGGAATGGAAGAGATTGTTTTAAATTATGTAGGTTCTATTTGGTTTTGTAAAAGTCCTCCCAGTGAGCTGGCAAACAGAAAGAAGAAAAGAGTGGATTACATGACTCTAATAAGAGTTTGATGCTTCTGGTAGTGACCTGAGTATGATCATGGGAATGTGTGGCAGAGAAGGGATGGAGGAAAGCACTCCAGAGGTTATAATGTAAGGGAACTGGAAGGTCCAAATGGCACAAGAGTTGGAGATGTCGGCTTCCCTGAGACCAGTATGTGGAACTGGGTGAAGCGAAAGATCGTAAGATGAGAACTCATAGGGACTCCATAATGCTAAGTAGAACTAGAGGATATGGCAGAGAAATAGGAGAGAATCCAACACTAACAGAAGGATGACCTTTCCTGGAAATCCCACTGTGGACCAAGCTCTTTGACACAGGCTATCTCCTTGAACCCCAACACTAGTCCTCTGAGAGTAGACCTTATCCCTTTGTTATGGATGAGCAAACTGAAGCTATGAAAACTGAGGTCATTGGCCCCATGTGACAAGGTTGAGATTCAAAGCAGTCAGATTCACACTAGGGTCTCCCTATCTCCACCTCTTCTTTCACCAAAGTCACAATGGCCACTGAAGCACCCTGAAATGCCCACAGACTTGCATTAAGAAAACAAAGCTAACAAAGGGTATTGTTAAACCCATCCCCTCAAACACCCAGATTTTATCAATGCTTTGTTCCAAAGCTCCAGTTGAGAGAGATGAAGGAGGAACAGAAATTCTGTCCAGCGCTAACTTTAGCCAAAAATCTTTGTGTTAACCAGATTTTTCTGGAGAGTCTGACACAGACATCCTTGATCCACAATGTCAGAAGCAAGCGATTTTAGAAATACAAGCCAGCTTCACGCGGTCGCCTATTAACTCTGCCAATTCACCAAGTGTTTTAACCCTGTCTCCAAGCCCCCTGCCTCCTGTAAGATGGGTGTAATTACAGCGTGGTTTTGGAAGATTCCATGTGATAAGGCTTGCAATTGTCCTAATGTGCTTAGAACAGTGCCGGGCGCTGAAGAGCTCAATATATTATAATTGTCATCATGAGTATGATGAAGGCCTTTTTAAAAAATAATTCAGTATTACTTAGAGGTGTATCAAAAAATAAGAAGGACTTATGGATAGAGGTGTAGTGTGACAAGGCATAGAAAATTTCTGATAGAAAGTTAAAATAGTCCAAAGTTAGAGGTAAAATAGCCACTGGGTAAAATTCTTTCAACTTTCTCTATGTTTGAAAATGTCTATAACCCAACGCTGGAAAAACAATGCACTGTCGTGTGCTTTGGGAGGAGGAGGAGTTAGTTTCGTTTTGTTTCTTGATAAACAGAAAAGGTATCGAAAAGAAAACAAAATGGGCGAGATCTTCCTCCGCTCGGGCCCGCCTCAGGGCCGTTCGTGATGCTGCCGGAATGAAATCGAGGACCGCTTGCGAAAGAGCAAATCCTCGAGAGCGTGGCCCGGGGCTGCCAAGCCCTCGCAGCGGACAGGGACGCGCTCCAAGCGGCGCATCCCGCCTCGGCGCCCAGGAGGTGGGGCCGGAGCGCGCCGGCGGACACGAGGCTCGGCCGTTACCCGAGGGTTCCGGGCCGGCGCTAGCCGCGCGCGCTGCGGGTAAATACCTTCAGCGGGGCGGGGGAGAGAAGCGTCGAATTTCAAAAAAAAAAAAAAAAACACAACAACAACAACCCACCAAACCCCCACAGCCCCGGGCGGGCGGGCGCGCGGATGGGCGCCCTTTGGCTGCGGGAGCGAGTGGAGGATGCTGGGAAGGAGGTAAAATGGCCACCGGCGGCGGCGCGGAGGAGGAGAGGAAGCGGGGGCGGCCGCAGCTCCTGCCCCCCGCGCGGCCCGCGGCTCGCGGCGAGGAGGCCGAGGGCGGCCGCGAGAAGATGGGCTGGGCCCAGGTGGTGAAGAACCTGGCCGAGAAGAAGGGCGAGTTCCGCGAGTCGCGGCCGTCGCGGCGGGAGGAGGAGGGAGGCAGCGGCGTGGGCGGCGGGCTCGGCGCCCCCGCGGGCTTGGCGGCGCCGGGCCTCGGCGACTTCCCCCCGGCCGGCCGCGGGGACCCAAAGGGTCGGCGGAGAGACCCGGCCGGCGAGGCGGCGGATCCCCGCAAGAAGAAGGGTGCACCCGAGGCGGGCCGGAGGAAGAAGGCCGAGGCGGCGGCGGCGGCGGCGGCGGCCATGGCGGGCCCGGCCAGGCCTGGCGTGGCTGAGGACGCGGCCGAGCGGCCCGCTCAGGACGAGCAGGCAGTGGCGACGGGCCCCGCGGCGGGCCCGGGCAAGGGCCGCTTCCTGGTGCGCATCTGTTTCCAGGGAGACGAGGGCGCCTGCCCGACCCGGGACTTCGTTGTGGGCGCGCTCATCCTGCGTTCCATCGGCATGGACCCGAGCGACATCTACGCGGTCATCCAGATCCCAGGCAGCCGCGAGTTCGACGTGAGCTTCCGCTCGGCGGAGAAGCTGGCCCTGTTCCTACGCGTCTACGAGGAGAAGCGCGAGCAGGAGGACTGCTGGGAGAACTTTGTGGTGCTGGGGCGGAGCAAGTCCAGCTTGAAGACGCTCTTCATCCTCTTCCGGAACGAGACGGTGGACGTGGAGGACATCGTGACCTGGCTCAAGCGCCACTGCGATGTGCTGGCAGTGCCCGTGAAAGTGACCGACAGGTTTGGGATCTGGACCGGGGAGTACAAGTGTGAGATCGAGCTGCGCCAGGGGGAGGGCGGGGTCAGGCACCTGCCGGGGGCCTTCTTCCTGGGGGCCGAGAGGGGCTACAGCTGGTACAAGGGGCAGCCCAAGACGTGCTTTAAATGTGGTTCCCGGACCCACATGAGCGGCAGCTGCACGCAGGACAGGTGCTTCAGGTGCGGGGAGGAGGGTCACCTGAGCCCTTATTGCCGGAAGGGTATCGTGTGTAACCTCTGTGGCAAGCGAGGACACGCCTTTGCCCAGTGTCCCAAAGCAGTTCACAATTCCGTGGCAGCTCAGCTAACCGGGATGGCTGGGCACTGAACACCCACCTGCCTGCCAGGGTGAACACAGAGCCAGCTTACCCCTCTTAAGTGCCAAAACTTTTTTTTAAACCTACAAGAGACATCTCTCTCTGCCTTCTTAAACCGAGTTTACTCCATTTCAGCCTTTTCTGAATTGGTGACTCTGTCATCAGTAACCACCGAGAACTGTAGCGTGCAGATGTGTCGCCTCTCCCTTTTTAAAATTTTGTTTTCGTTTTTGTATCTGGGTTGGTTTTTGTTTTTGTTTTTGTGTGTGGTTTTTGTGTGGGGTTTTTTGTACTTTTTATTCCCCACGCCTTGTCTTCTCCCGGGATTTTCATCCATTGGGCTGCCTTGCTCATCTTTATGCCCCAGCACTAGGTGCGGGGCCCACCACGTGGTAGGCACTCCATCAGTAGTTTGTTGAGAACATTGTTGACTGTGGCTTGCTTCTGTCAGGGTGTCTACTTTTTGCAGCTCTTACCCTCCCCGTTTAATTTGCTGCTTCTAATCTATGTGGTCTGAGAATTTGTGAAACCAGTGTTGTTAGAAGTGTATGTAATCTGAGTCAGTAAGCTCTGAATGGTGGCCAAGGGCCTCTCTTATGGCATTAAAATGCATGGACTTTGGGACAGCTGTTCAGTGGCTCAGAAGCCATTTTTCACAGAATCATGGAATTTGGAATTTTCTTGCTGGAAAGGACCTAAAAATTGGTTTAGACCAATCCCATGGATTTCCAGCAGATGAAACAGGCCCAGAGAGGTTAAATGACTGGGTCAAAATCACATAGCTGTCTGGTGCCAGAGCTAGCCTAGAGTAGAGTTCCCTGACCCCAAGCCCGGTGCTCATTCCACTACCTCTCACACTTCACAACATTTTCCTCAACACTTGAGGGCCCAGAAAGTCTGATCTCTCCAGAATGATGAGCCCAGAGGAATGCTAAGAAATCGTCTCCGGGAGGAAGCAGAAAGGGATTTAGCAGGGGCTTCTGAATACTTGGGAGATAGAGAAGGGCCAAAGGAACACAATCTAGGGTGTACTCAGTGCTCCCTGGGGTATCATATCTGGATTAAAGTGCCAAGTCCTTTGGGGCCTTAGCCTTCATCATTCACTGCCACCACTTAGAAATGGGGGTGTTCCTAAATAAGGAAACCTACCAGAGGTTTACGTTTGCACCTTAGCCCCAATAGCTAGAAACCCCAGAGAAGCCTCTGACTGGAGCTCATCTACAACTTCCTGACTCACAGGAGAAAGGTGATTTTAACCTGGAATCATAAGTAAGCTGTTAACTCTAAAATTTGCTTGCAAAATAGGTCAAGCAAGGGGGCATTGGGTCAACTAAGTGTTACCGAGTTAAAGTAGAAAAGACAGTAAGCTGCTTTTCTTTTAGTTTTTGTTTTTCCTTTGCATTATGTTTTGCTATTTCCTTGTGGCTTAGAATGTAAAATCGATTGTTAAAAGTTTTGTTCTGAATAAATATTTATCTTTTGTATTGCTAACACTGTTGCCCTATCTCCTTTCAAAGTGTGAGATGCTGGGGTACACAGACTAGTTCAAGCCATATTTCTACACATCATTTGTTTACCCTGCGAAAACATTTCCAACCCCTGCAGGCCACGCTTAGCACCTACTGTGTTGTGCCAGGCCCTTTGGAATTGTTACCTAAACCCTATGTATGCATCACACTCACTTAGCACATTGTAAAAACTCAAAGTTTAAGCCCTAACTTTGCTCCAAGGAATCAGAATCGCTGGTGTGAGTGAAAATTGTTTTAGTAAGCATCCCCAAACAATTCTGATTGGCAGCCACGTTTGAGACCACAGTTCTGAATGGTACTAAAATGAGAGAGATGGATTCTGGCCTCAGGAGATTACAATGGGGAAGGCAGAAGTAAGATGTTAGCTCCATCATCTTAGAGTAAATGCCATGAGTTGGATGCAAAGTATTTATGGGCTTTTAAAAATGCCATCTCTTGGGGTGCCTGGGTGGCTCAGTCGTTGGGCGTCTGCCTTCGGCTCAGGTCATGATCCCAGGGTCCTGGGATCGAGCCCCACATCGGGCTCCCTGCTCGGCAGGAAGCCTGCTTCTCCCTCTCCCACTCCCCCTGCTTGTGTTCCTGCTCTCGCTGTCTCTCTCTCTGTCAAATAAATAAATAAATCTTAAAAAAAAAAAAAAAATGCCATCTCTTCAGGTACTAAGGGAGGAAGAAAGAGTCCAGGAAACTTCCCAGAGAGCTGACTCACTCCAAGCCAGCCCTGGAGACCCCAGACACAACCGACTGAAGGATCTTCAGCTCTGAGATGTTAAAATGATCCAATCCTAAGAACCAAAGTTCTCAATGTTTTGATTCTCTAACTCAGTGATTTGAGGATATTTCCAGAACTGCTAAGGTGTAGTCGAGGCCTGGTTGGCTCTTAGGAGCCCTGCCTTTCCAGGCCTGCTCAGCCCCTCATTCTTGTCTCCCAAAGCAAACAGACCCTTCCCTCCTTGATCCCTCCCCCTTATCTCTCCCTTCTGTGCCTTGGGTTTCCCTCCTTCACAGGCTGGAGGCGGGGAGAAAGCCTGCATTCATCATGCATTCATCAGACCCTCCTTCCCTCCAAGCAGGCACTGTGCCAAGGAGCCTCCTTGGAAGGAATCTTCCCTCTCTCTACCCTTCCCCCCACCTCCCCCCTCCCCCCAGCTCTCCTGAAGGGAGCAGAGGAAGAAACTATTTCCCTGCCCATCCCCCACAGGATCTGCTCCAGGGCCTCCTGCCTGGCGGTCTGGGGACGGAGCCATGGGCTGGAACGGAACAAACCTCCCCCAGCTTCCTTTCCTGATCTAGCAGCCCCCAAATTACAATCCCTCACTGTTCATGGGTTCCTAGGGAGTATGCAGAGATCCCCAGACTGAGGCTGGCTAACTGACATTCTTTTCATTGGGCTTTCAACAGATACGAGGGCCATTAAAGCCAAGCCCTCCTGCAAGGCATTTTGCATACACCCGGGAATGAGATAGTTACTTGCAGAGGGAGATGCAGATGAGTAAAGAGCAGTTTTTAAAATACTATTAAGTATTTTTTTTAAATTCTGAAAAAGATATACAAAGAATATAAAATTGAAGTACAGGTCTCCTGGAAGAGATGATGATGTCATGACTGAAACCCGCAAGATGAAGAAGCCAGGTGAAGAGTGCCGAGCTGTCCAAGCAGCACAGAGTCTGTGCAAAGACCCTGAGGCCAGAGCACACAGGGTGTTCAGGCTGGCTGTAGAGTCACCAAAAGATGTGCTTCGGAAAAGGCCAAGAGGAGGTGGCCCAGGGCCTGTTGGGCCTGTCGGCGTTACTTAAGAGGCTTTATTTTGTCCTGACCCCCTCCAGTCTGGCCACCTCCATTCCATCCACTTATTTAGCATGTATACTAAGCACCAACTCTCTCTAGGCATGGAATACAGCAAGAGTCAAGTTCCCTGGGGCTCAAATTCTAGAGGCACACAAAGAATTACAAACTATGATCAAGCACTGAAAGAAACATCCAGAGATTGATCTGGTCTTGGGAGGTCAGGGATAACTTCCCAGAGAAAACGTTTGAACTGAGGTCAAGAAGATCTATGAGGAGTTAATTGAGAGATGGGGTTGGGGATTAAGAGACCTCCGCAAAAAGGGTAACAAGTATAACAACCCTATGGTGAGAGGAGGCATGGCTGATTCTAGAAACCAAATGCTCAGTGTAAAAGGCCAGGTTTAGAAACAGAAACCACTGTAGGTATTGAAGAAGGTGATGGGGCCTAAGTTGGGTATTAGGAATGACTCCTAGAACACTACTGAACTGACCTACTACAGGATCTGCTACCTCTCCTAGAAAGGATCCAGGAAGCCGTCACTGGAAAGGTTGAGTTTGAGGACACACTACTGAAGCTACCATCCAAGGACAGGCTGCCGAGATCAGAAGGCCACTGCCATTTCTACTGCCAGGACAATGAAATGAGTTTTCGAAGCCAGAGACAGGACACACGTGTCTCCACAATCTTACTTAGGAGCAGAAACAGCCGAAACTATTTGACTCCTGCCTTACTTTCACCTTCAAACCTCATGCAAATATATCTACTTGCTGCAGGGGGAGTCAGGAAGTGTTTTAGCTTTCCAGTATGTGAGCACAGGAAGGCACATAAACAGTGGGAATCAGGGCACTTGGCTGGCTCAGTCGAGAGAGCCTACAACTTTTAAGTTTTATTTATTTAAGTAATCTCTACACCTCGCATGGGTCTCGAACTCACGACCCTGAGATCAAGAATTGTATGCTTTTCCTTTTTTTTTTTTTTTTTTACAATTTAATAGCGCATTTTAATTTTACATCTTTGGAAACCACTGTTTATCAAGAGACAAGCTGAAGACAACGTGGAGGAGTTACTAAGCAGTCTGTTTCTTCAGGTGAAAATGAGAACAGTAAGAGTACCTTCCCTTTAGATTGCTATGTGGATTACATAACACACCTCAAGTGCTTAACATAGCTGGTCTCAGTCTGTATTACACATTACAGGACGTCTCTTCCCAAATGAAAATCTGCTTTCTGACTTGGAAAATTTACACTCAGGAGATAAGAAAAATGAGAGCTGCAGGAGAAAAACAAAAACAGGTCCTGGATACCCTTCCTTGAACAGTAGGCGAAAGGTACTTCGCTTCTACAGAAACGTGAGACAGAGGAGGCAATGGGGCCGGCGACAGCGACACCAACACCCAACCAGCGGAAGACCCGCGGGGCAAGGGACAGCGCGGATGTGGTGCAGGGGCTCCCACCCCGGCACCAGAAGCCCCAACACGTGGCTCTCTCCTCGCAGCCCCTCCCACTTCCCTAAGAGGTCCTCGTGCCAGAGAATCAGCGACTACGGCCTTCTAGACTCAACCCGCACAGTTGCCGTCGGGGGAGAGGACTGCCCATCCCGCGGACTAGCCCAACCCGACCCTAGAAATATACCTCAACCGCAAGCCCACAACGCGCGCGGGAAGAAACGCGAGCTCAGTCCTGCTTTTCCTACTGAGCCAGCCAAGAGCCCCTCGAACCATAAGCCTGTGACTCTTTTTTTTTTTAGGTTTTTTTTTTTTTTTTTTTTTGTCAGAGAGAGAGAGAGCACAAGTGGGGAACGGCAGGCAGAAGGAGAAGCAGGCTCCCCGCTGAGCAAGGAGCCCAACGCAGGACCCAATCTCAGGACCCCCGGATCATGATCTGAGCCGAAGGCAGACGCTCAACCGACTGAGCCACCCAGGCATCCCGAGCCTGTGACTCTTGATCTCAGGGTCGTGAGTTCAAGCCCCACTTTGGGGGTAGAGTTAAAAAACAAACAAAAAACAGTGGGGAATGGATGCTGTCTGCCAACTAACCCATCCAGAACAGCTAGTGTGCCCAGTGCGGAGGGAAGGGAGACAAAGGTACAAAATAAGGCTGAAGATCCTGGGGGTTTGGTCAGCCATGTTTAGAACTTGAGTCTAAGAAGGATGATGAGGAGTCATTGAAAGATTTTTAAGCAAGGAAGAGACATGATCAGGGTTGTATTTTTAAAAGATAATTCAGGGGGCATGTGGGTGGCTCAGTCGGTTAGGCACCGGACTCTTAATCTCAGTTCAGGTCTTGATCTCAAGGTCATGAGTTCAAGCCCTGTGTTGGGCTCCATGCTGGGCATGGAGCCTGCTTAATAAAAAATAAAAATAAGGGCGCCTGGGTGGCTCAGTTGGTTAAGCGACTGCCTTCAGCTCAGGTCATGATCCTGGAGTCCCGGGATCGAGTCCCGCATCGGGCTCCCTGCTCAGCGGGGGGTCTGCTTCTCCCTCTGCCCTCTTCCCTCTCGTGCTCTCTGTCTCTCATTCTCTCTCTCTCAAATAAATAAATAAAATCTTTTTAAAAAATAAATAAATCAATCAATAAAATAAAAAATAAAAAATAAAAATAAAATATAAGATCATTCAGGACACTTTGTAGAGAATGGGTCAGCAGGAGCCCAAGTATAAAGAAGGGCAGGGGTACCAGGGATGCCAGTCAGTTAAGCGGCTGACTTCAGCTCAGGTCATGATCTCGGGGTCCTGAGATTGAGCCCCACATTGGGATCTGTGCTCAGCAGGGAGTCTGCTTCTCTCGCCCTCTGTCCCTCCATCCACTTGTGCTCTCTCTCTTTCAAATAAATGAATAAAATCTTAAAAAAAAAAAAAAGTATAAAGAAAGCCAGTTTCCCCAGGTGAGCGATGAGGGTACCTTGGACCTGGATGGTGAAGATGGACATAGAAAAGTAGTCAAGGTAAAGAGATATATTTAGGAGTTTAAATCAGCAAGACAGACATGGGCTGGGGGAGGTATAAGTACCAAAGATGATTCCCAGGTTTCCAGCTTCTGCAGTTGGATAGATTGTGGGTCCATTCCCTGAGATGCAGAACAGAGGAGAAAATCCAAGTTTGAGATGAAGGTCTTGAGGCAGATTTGGGACATAAAGAATGTCTAAGGGAAGTTATGGAATAGGTGGCTTAACACAGGTCTTAAATTCTAAGGAGAGTTCTGGGCTAGAGAAAGAAACAGGATTCCTATAGCAATGGCCTTCAAACTCTCTACCCACATCCCACAATAAGATAGACATTTTATATTGTGGCCATCAGACATATGCATATATGTACTTATGTATAAAGAAAGAAGAGTGCCCCCTGGACTGAGTAATGGGGAGGTCACTGGTGAGGGACTTTTAGAGGCAGAGTGATGACAACATGAGGCAGACCAAGGAACAAATAATCTTCCTAAAATGCCCAGTGCTCTGACACTCCCTCTGGGGCTCCCTGTTGCTCTAGGGAGTTAGCCTGGCATCCAAGTCCTTTCTCAAGAGGCTCCTGGGCTCCTTTGGGACCTCATTCTCAGCCAGAATACCCATTACATCTGTGCATGTCAACTCCAGGTATGACCAACAAAGAACAAGCAGAAGGAGTTCAGTATGGCGGAGGGTGGAGCGGTACAAGAGGAAGCTATGGGTGAACAGGGCTCAGATTATACCAAGTTTAAGGGGGAGTCTCATGAGAGTGTACACCAGACGTGTACAAAGCCAGTGGGTCCATACAGTGCCACTTACTGGATTTTCAACCTGACTGAGACTATCTGGGGGAGGACGTGTTTCATGAAAATAAACACAGATATAATATGGAGGAGAATGCAAACTTCACAGAGCTTTAAAGTAAAACATGGGAGGAGCCTGGGTGGCTCAGTCTGTTGAGCGTCTGACTCTTTATTTCGGCTTGGGTCATGATCTCGGGGTTGTGGGACCCACCCCGAGTCAGGCTCTGAGCTGGGCATGGAGCCTGCTTGGGATTCTCTCTCTCTCCTTCTGCGCAGCCCCCCTATATAAATAAATAAAATAAAATATGGACTAACATTTTTGGAAAACGGTTTGGCATGGTCTATCAAAATTTAAAATTCACATAATCTTTAACACAGCATTCATTTATAGGAAATGAATCTATAGCTAAACTTGGACATGTGCACAATACCAGTGTACCAGGATGTTCACTGAAGAATTACTAGGGGTACTAAGGACTAGAAATAAGCCTGACTGTCTATCAATAGGTAACTGGTTAGATAAGCTATGGCACATCCAAATAGTGGAACATTATGTAGCTGCTTAAAGGACAGTTCTGGGGGTGCCTGGGTGGTTCAGTCGTTAAGCGTCTGCCTTCAGCTCAGGTCATGATCCCAGGGTCATGGGATCGAGCCCCGCATCGGGCTCCCTGCTCAGTGGGAAGCCTGCTTCTCCCTCTCCCACTCCCCTTGCTTGTGTTCCTTCTCTCACTTTGTCTCTCTCTGTCAAATAAATAAATAAAATCTTTAAGAAAAAATAAAAATTAAAAAAATGAACAGTTCTGTATATATTAATGCAGAATGCTCTCTAAGATGTATTTCAAAGTGAACAAAGTGAGGTGCCTGGATGGCTCAGTTGGTTGAGCATCTGGTTCTTAGTTTCACTGGGGTCGTGATCTCAGGGTCCTGGGATTGAGCCCTGCTTCCAGCTCTAGTCCTCAGCAGGGAGTCTGCTTAAGGATTCTCTCCCTCTTCCTCTGCCCCTCCCCTCGTTCTCTCTCTCTCAAATAAATAAATAAATCCTTAAATGAAAATAAAGTGAACAAAGCAAGATATGGTATGTTACTGTTTAAAATTTCTAACTTTAACTTTTTCATTTTTTAGTGAGTTATAATTGGCAATAAAATTGTAAGATATTTAAAATGTACAATGTAATGATTTGTTATACATATTATATTATTTTTTTTTAAGATTTTTATTTATTTTTTGACAGAGAGAGAGAGAGATAGCGAGAGCAGGAACACAAGCAGGGGGAGTGGGAGAGGGAGAAGCAGAATTCCTGCCGAGCAGGGAGCCCGATGTGGGACTAGATCCCAGGACCCTGGGATCATGACCTGAGCCGAAGGCAGACACTTAACAACTGAGCCACCCAGGTGCCCTACATATTATATTTTTAAATTATGGAATTAATATGTACATATACTTATTTATATATAGAATAATTCTGGAAGGCTATTAATGAAATTGATAACTGTTGTAGTTTCTTTTTTAAAAAATTTTATTTATTTATTTGAGAGAGAGAGCATGCATGTGTGGGGGCAGGAGGGACAGAGGGAGACAGAATCCCCAAGCCGACTCCGGGGGAGGCTGACTGGGGGTTTGATCTCAGGACCCAGAGATCATGACCCGAGCCAAAATTAACAGTCAGCTGCTTAGCCAACTGAGCTACCCAGGTGCCCCAACTATTGTAGCTTCTGAGAAGAACTGGATATTTGGGGTGTGGGATGAAAGGAAAACTTATTTTCTACAGTATATCCCAGGAGGTTTTGTTTTGTTTTAATTATTTCATATGTTATTTCTGGCAAAAAAAATAAATGCAAAATACAACATAAGACTTCAAAGAAATTCCTGTAGACTCTGCAGAGACTGGAGTCCCTTTCCTCTATCTTTAAAAATAAGAAATTTTGATGGGAAATTTCAAGACTCTAGAGCAGCCAACTCACTGGTCTCCCTGCTTCCTAGCTTGGTCTCCTTCAATCCAGGACAACAGTCCCCAGAATGAAATTTGATCACATTACTCCCCAGTTTAAAGACCTTCAAAGACTTTGTGTCCTCCCTGGGGCCCTCCAGGCCCTGCTAGAGCCCTGCCTCTTCTGGGCCTCACCCCCTCACCCTGGCTGGGCTCCTGCTCCTCATTCCAGGAATTCACCCATGGTTAACTCTTACCTTTCCTGGTGCTCAGCTCTAATGCACTTCCTAAGTGCAGCCTTCCTTAACCTTCCAGACCAGACCCTCTTACACTCTCCCCTCCTTCCAGCAGCTCCTTGCAAGTACAATCATACG
>NC_138378.1:23748079-23774756 GCF_054177405.1 Leptonychotes weddellii | reverse complement strand
AAAAAAGCTAATTCACTCCTTCAGTATTCTCAGCTTTAATACTAATTTCCTTCAGCCTGAGCGGTCAGGCTCTCTGAGGGTATATCACTGAGACAGCCTGCATGTCCCCTGGCACAAGGAGGCCCAGGAGACAGCACCAGGTTCCTGGATTCCAAATGCCTGGCTTCAACACTCCCTCATCATCACTGGCAAGAGTAGCCTTGGCCCTGAGACCTGATTTCTCCTCCCCAGGAGGTAGAGCGAGGATTCTGTACGTACAAGAGGAACTGCCCACCCGAGTTTGTGTCCTCCCTTTCTAGAACATTTCCTGAGACCCCAGAATCCCCTTCCAAAATATCCCTAAGCTCATTTACAGAGCCTTCATGGGTCTCATCCCTGGGTCCATCTCAGCTGAGGGTAAACTACGTTGCCTAATGCACACCTTATAGACTTGAGGCTTAGTTCTCCAAGTAGCTGTTTGCAAGAGACAGCTTGGATGTGGGGGCTGGGTTGTCCACTCATGCACACTGGGTCCCTCACTGATGGGATGGGAGGGAGCTGGACAAGGGCAGGATGCAGGATCCAGTAGCTCTCCTTAGGCCAACACATTCTGGCACAGAACTCCAAGGGTCCTGAAATTCTAATTCGAACCTGGCCTTCCAGGTTTTTCTGAGGGTATATTCGTCAAGAAGAAAAAGAAAACGTATTTCATTCAGCACATTACATTGATGTATAACTTCTAACTATTTAGAGACATATGGACCACCAATTGTACTCTTGTCCCAGCTCCCACAAATGCCCCTGTTTGGTTGTGTCATTTCTTAGCTCAGACAAACCACATAACCTCTCTGGGCCGGTTTTCTTACCAGAAAAAAAATGAGTTTAATGATAACTCCCTCATCAGGGATGGTGAGAAAATGAAACAATTCATGCAAAGGGCTTGGCAGAGTGCCAGGCTCTCAGCGAACAGTAGCTACCCTCCTTACTTTTCTCTTGTTTGCCCTCTGGCTATCATCTCCCATGATTTTCTCTATGACATCCAAACTGGTCTCTTTTGTAGGATTTCCACACAGCTCCTCCCTCCTCCCTCCTTACCCGGTAACCATATAAGCGCCCCATTCTCTCCACCTAGGCGGATCCCACCCCTCTTCAATTATGAAAACAGCTACTGGTGATTGCACGTTTAGGATGTTTCAGGCATTGTATTAAGAACTTGACATGCATTATCTCAACTCAGTTCTGACACCAACTCGATGAAGTATTCCTCCCCAAACACAAAGACTGGGATCTGGAGAGTTGGAGCCCTGGCAGCTGGCGAGGCGCAGAGCCAGCGGGAATGTGAACCCAGGGAGCCTTACTGCAGAGTCAGGTCTTCCAAATATCCAGTCACGATCCTGCCTGCCGCCCCCTCCACCCCGCCCCGTGCCGGCACACCGGCGACCCCTCTCTCCTTCCAAGGCCGTCATACTCCATCAGTTTTCGGGGTCTGTCTGTGGAATTTCAGCCCAGTAGGGCGGGCACTTTGTCTCACGCCACGTTGCCCACATCATGGATCCTCCCTCCGTCTCCCCTTTCTCTTCCTTCCTCCCTTCCATTAAACACTGAGTTCCTACTCTGTGCCAGGCTTTGTGCTCGTTCACATGCAAAACATTACCAATGAAAAATCAGGGGAAGATGAAATTTTATGTCATTTTTCTCTTTCTTCTTTATGGCTTTCTGCTTGGCTGATTTTTTTTTTTTTTTTTTTTTTTTCCCAGTGAGCACGCAGCCCGGGTTCCTCGAACCCGGTTCCAATGTTGCTTTGCTAGGTAGCTTTGGTCGGAGGAAGGCCCTGTCCCCTTAACTCCCAGCCCCCACGCCTCCTTCTCGGGCCCTCAAATCCAGGCCGCCCTGCCCCCTCCGGAAGGGGGAGTTGGGGGCGAACGCCGAAATCTGAGTGGTTCTTTCAAGCCTCCGTTGCCGTAGAAACCGGCTGCACAGGCCTTGGCGGTCCATTACACCATCCTCCAGCGACGCAGCCAATGGGCTCCGAGCTCCATCCCAGGCGCCCCCGCCCCGCAGCTGCCGGCAGCCCACCAATGGGCAGGTCCCTTGGCTTAGAGCCCTGCCCTCGGCCCAGGCACACCACCAATGAGCTTCGACCCCGCTCTCCATTTAGCTTCAATGTAGAAACAAGACTCGATTTAAAAAAAAAAAAAAAAAAAAGGAATTCTCTAAATTAGAAGGAACTAGTAGTAACGCTTCTGTCAGTTGCAGCCTGAATGATCTTTGGCTGGTATTTTATTTAAGGAGAACAAAATTGTTCCAATTACACAACAATATATGTCATAATGTACTAAAGTTGAGGCAATGAACGTGCAGGCAATGGGGATGATATCTGCTCTATGTGGATTTCTTTCATTATAGGTATTTTCATTTAATTTAAAATGATCAAGGAACCAGTCAGCTTTCCTTGTTTGTATTTCAAATACATACAAATTAAAGATGCTGAGCTTTTGATGCTGAATACATGAGACATTGACCTAAGTAACTGATAGTTGACTTTTAATTAGTTTAACTCCTGCCTGAATTCAAAACACAGTAAAACTGTAGGATAAATGAATATTTATTTTACTCCATTGAAGAAATTCCATTTTCAAGGTGGGTTGTGTAATGGCTTTGACACTCTAAAGTCTAAATAAACTAAATGTGTATTTTAAACCTTTTGTCGGGGTGCCTGGGTGGCTCAGTCCTTAGGCGTCTGCCTTCGGCTCAGGTCATGATCCCAGGGTTCTGGGATCGAGCCCCGCGTCAGACTCTCTGCTCTGTGAGAAGCCTGCTTCTTCCTCTCCCTCTCCCCCTGCTTGTGTTCCCTCTCTCACTGTGTTTCTCTCTGTCAAATAAATAAATAAAATCTTTACAAAAAAATAAATAAGACCTTATGTCATTTTTTAAAACTAAACTTTATTTTTTTTTTAATTTTTATTTTTAATTTTTTTTAAGTAGGCTCCATGCCCAGCGTTGGAGCCCAACACAATGCTTGAACTCAGGACCCTGAGATCAAGAGTGCAAAGTTTAACCAACTGAGCCACCCAGGTGCCCCCAAAATAAACTTTATTTTTTAAACAGTTTTACATTTATAGAAAAATTGTGAAGGTAATACAAAGTTCTTTATCCCCCACCCACCCTGTTTCCTCTATTAACATTTTATATTAACATGATAAATTTGTTACAATTAATAAACCAATACTGATACATTACTAGTAGCTAAAGTTCATAGCTTATTCAGATTTCCTTGGTTTTTACCTGATGTCTTTTTTCTATGCCAGGATCCCATCCAGCATGGGATCTCATTTATCTTATAACCTCTTGGTTCCTCTGGGCTCTGGCATTTTGTCAGACATCAACATGACTTATCACCTTGACTGCCTGGCTGAAGAGGAGTTTGTCAGGTTTCTCCACTGGAAAGTTACTTTTCTTTTACCCTTTTTCATGCTGTCCTCTTTGGAAGGAAGTGACTATGCTCAGCCCACACCTGTGGGGAGTTATGTTCCACGCCCTTGAGGGTAGAGTAGCTACATACGTTATTTGGAATTTTTCTGCAGTGAAGATTTGTCTTTTCTATTTATTTATTCAGTTATTTGTTTATATTAGTATGGACTCATAGATATTTATTTTATACTTTAGGTTAAAATCCAATACAACTTAATTTTTCGCTCAAAGTGTTCCAGCGTTGTCTTTTGGGAGCTCTTTTAGTTACCTCCTGTGTCCCTTTGACATAACCCGATCTTTGTGTGTCCTTTCTTTTTCTTTTTGTTGTTCTTGGGCACTTCCTTCTTTCTGGCACTATATGATGCCGCAGGCTTATCTTGCATATTTCCTGCCCCAGTCTAGAATCAGCTGTTTCTCAAAAGCCCTGATTCTTCCCATTGGAGAATGGTATTAGAAACCAAGATCTGGGGGCTCCCAGGTGGCTCAGTCGTTGAGTGTCTGCTTTCGGCTCAGGTCGTGATCCCAGGGTCCTGGGATCGAGCCCTGCGTCGGGCTCCCTGCTCCGCAGGAAGCCTGCTTCTCCCACTCCCACTCCCTCTGCTTGTGTTCCCTCTCTCGCTGTGTCTCTCTCTGTCAAATAAATAAATAAAATATATATTTTTTTTAAAGATTTTATTTATTTATTTGACAGAGAGAGACACAGTGAGAGAAGGAACACAAGCAGGGGGAGAAGGAGGGGAGAAGCAGGCTTCCCGCCGAGCAGAAAGCCCGATGCGGGGCTCGATCCCAGGACCCTGGGACCACGACCTGAGCCGAAGGCAGACGCCCAACGACTGAGCCACCCAGGCGCCCCAATAAATAAAATCTTAAAAAAAAAAAAAAGAAACCAAGATCTGGACGCTAAGTGTGCTCATTGTTACTGAGGTGTCATTTCTTTTAAGCCATCTCAACTAACAGAACAAAGGAATTTTTGTGTATATACTAACCTGTGTGTAAACACTATCTATAAATATTTCTGTATATAACCATCTGTATCTATATTAAACTAAACATGAGTTCATATTTATATTTCCAACCCTAATCCATTACCACGTGAGTCATTATAGCCTTCTCTCTTTGCTTATCTGTAAATTCTCACTCCAACGATGAGAAACCCGGCTGCCACTATCCACCACCCATTTACCTAATTGTTCAATCCCAGTGTACATGTACAGCGGTGTCAGCGCTGTTGACCCATACCCATGTGGGAAACTTTACCAACTAGAGTGCGGTAGTTCGGGCGCCTGTGTGGCTCAGTCGGTTAAGCGACTGCCTTCGGCTCAGGTCATGATCCTGGAGTCCCGGGATCGAGTCCCGCATCGGGCTCCCTGCTCGGCGGGGAGTCTGCTGCTCCCTCTGACCCTCCTCCCTCTCATGCTCTCTGTCTCTCATTCTCTCTCTCTCAAATAAATAAATAAATAAAATCTAAAAAACAAATAGGTTGTCTTTAAAAAAAAAAATAGAGTGCAGTACTTCTGCACACTTTCTTTTGCTTTTAGTTTTACAGGATCCATTCATTTCTAAAGTTACTTAAGTCAGCACCCTTTTCCCACCCTCTTCAGTGGGATTCTTTCATACATTTGTAATACAATTTGATTGTTTCATTGCATTCTGCATTCCATCTTGAGATTCTCCAGATGCTTCAAATGATTTTTTAAAAATTCTCATGCATTAGCATTTACTCCTTGTGTTGTACACTTCTGTGGGTTTTGACAAATGCATAATGTATTCACCATTACAGTATCGTACAGAAGAGTTTTATCACCCTAAAAAAGTCTTCTGTGCTTCACCTATTCAACCCTCTCTCCCTCAAACCCTGACAAGCACAGGTCTTTTTACTATCTCTATAGTTTTGCCTTTTGTGCCTATTTAAAAAAAAAAACAAAACGATTTATTTGGGGCACCTGGATGGCTCAGTTGTTTAAGCGGCTGCCTTCAGCTCAGGTCATGATGTCAGGGTCCTGGGATCGAGCCCCACATCGGGCTCCCTGTTTAGTGGCAAGTCTGCTTCTCCCTCTCCCTCTGTGATCTCTCTCACTCTCATTCTCTCTCAAATAAATAAATAAAAATTTTTTTAAAGATTCATTTATTTATTCTAGAGAGAGAGAAAGAGAGAGCGTCGGGGGAAGGGGCAGAGGGAGAGAGAAACTTAAGCTGACTCCACGCTGAGCACAGAGCCTGACCTGGGGCTGATCTTACCCACCTAAGATCACAAGCTGAGCCAAAATTGCCTAGCCAACTGTACCACCCAGGCACCCCCGTGCCTTTTTTTTTTTAAGAGGGGCGCCTGGGTGGCTCAGTTGTTAAGCATCTGCCTTCGGCTTAGGTCATGATCCCAGGGTCCTGGGATCGAGCCCTACATCGGGCTCCCTGCTCAGTGGGAAGCCTGCTTCTCTCTCTCCACTCCCCCTGCTTGTGTTCCCTCTCTCGCTGTCTCTCTCTCTGTCAAATAAATAAATAAAATCTTTTAAAAAAGTAAAGAGAAGACACACAAGAGTGTATTTGTTGTTGCTTTTGTTATAGCTAGCACTCACTAAACTGTTACCATGTCCCATGTCCTCAGCTCTCCCATTTTGTAGATAAGAAAATGGAAACTAATGAGTTGAAATAACTCCTCAAAGACTAATAATACTGAAGTTTTTACTTCAAATCCTGAACACATTGATTATTTAAAACCCCAGTATTTGGATGCTTGACTTCTGAGTCATGGAAGGGAGTCCACTACATTTAGCCAATAAGATGAGGATGACCTGCTTCCCAGTTTACCCAGGTGGTCTCAGTTATCTCTGTTGTTCCAGCATAATTATTAATAGTGTCCCTTTCATCATAAACTATATGATGCCAAAGGAAAAAGTCTAATGAATTTTAGACTCAGGGTGTAGTGGTAAAGATTATACTCCGGGAGATCAGGGGATGTACCAGTGGTGTGTGATTTCAGAGTCACCAGGCAGGACCTGCTACCCAGATCAAATCCCCTCCCCCATCCAGTGACCTTCCCCTTCTTTCTCCCAATCTGATTAATCCCCATTCCATCAGTCGTGCTGGTGCTGTTAAATTGACTCTGCCACTGTCCTCTTCTCCCCATAAATATGTCCCCAGTTCTGGTCTCTCTTTTCTGTCTTGTGCTTCTCTGAGTCTCAAACTACATTTCATAGATTGGCCATCCAGCATTCAAGCAGGATTTTTAAGACTTTGGCATTTCACAAAGAAGTAAAAAAAAAAAATCCTCCCCATTAAAACAAAACAAAACACACATTTTAAAAATTTGGGGATAGGGGCACCTGGGTGGCTCAGTTGGTTAAGCGGCTGCCTTCGGCTCAGGTCATGATCCTGGAGTCCCGGGATCGAGTCCCACATCGGGCTCTCTGCTCGGCGGGGAGTCTGCTTCTCCCTCTGACCCTCCCCCCCTCATGCTCTCTCTCTCATTCTCTCTCTCTCTCTCAAATAAATAAATAAAATCTTTAAAAAAAATAAAAAATAAAAATTTGGGGATAGGCAAAAGATTGCCAACTTTTTATTTTGCTAAAGTGAGAAAAATCTCCATCTTCTATATTAGTCTTGTCTATTGGAAATATAATGCAAGTCGTAAGTGTAATTTAAAATTTTCCAGGGGCACCTGGTGGTTCAGTTGGTTAAGTGTCTGCCTTCAGCTCAGGTCATGATCCCAGAGTCCTGGGATAGAGGCCAGCATAAGTCTCCCTGCTCAGCGGGGTGTCTGCTTCTCCCTCTGCCCCTCCGTCTGCTTGTGCTCTCTCTCACTCTCTCTCAAATAAATAAATAAAATCGTAAAAAAAAAAATAAAATTTTCTAGACGCCACATTTAAAAAGGTAAAAAAAAAACAGGTGAAATTAAATTTCTAAAGATTGATTGATTTATTTTAGAGAGAGAGCCCATGCAGGGGGATGGGCAGAGGGAGAGAGAGAGAGAGAATCCTCAAGCAGACTCCTCACTGAGCATGGAGCCCAATGTGCAGCTCCATCCCAGGACCTTGGGATCATGACCTGAGCCGGAATCCAGAATTGGCTGCTCAACCAACTGAGCCACCCAGGTGCTCCAGGTGAAATTAATTTCAACATATTTTATTTAACCCAATATATCCAAAATATTATAATCTCAACATATAAACAACAGAAAAAATATCAATGCAATATTTTACACTGTTTATGCTGTCTTTGAATACCAGTGACAATTTTGCACTAGAACACATTTCAATTTGCACTAGCCATTTTTAAGAGCTCAAGAGCCCCATGTGTAGTTCTACACTATTATTTGGTAAAAGAAGAGCCATCGTACACACACACACACACACACACTCATAATTTATAATTTATGTGTCCCCTTCCCTCTGTCCTCAACCTGGGCTGTTCTGAGGGGGTGGTGGTGGGGTGCACCTGAACACAGAGTGTATTTTCTTATTGAGACCCTGTACCTTCCGCTGTGTATATATAAAGTGCCAGTGTGTTCAAAAAAAAAAAAAAAACTCATAATCTCTGAATTTTTAAAGAAGACATTTAGATAGGGTGCCTGGGTGGCTCAGCTGGTTAAGCGACTGCTTTCAGCTCAGGTCATGATCCCGGAGTCCTGGGATCGAGCCCCACGTTGTGTTCCCGGCTCAGCGGGGAGCCTGCTTCTCCCTCTGACTGTCTCCCCTCTCATGCTATTTCTCTCTCTCTCTCTCTCAAATAAATAAATAAATAAATAAAATCTTTAAAAAAAACAAAGAAGACATTTAGATAAATCAAAACATGAATTACCTTGTTCTTACTGTTCTCTCTGCATTATGTAGGTCCTTGATGACTATGCCAGCTCGCAGACTGATGTTTTGGAGCAAGACACAGTTGGGATGCGAGGAGTTGCAAGACGCGGTCTGGGTGGGCTCCTTCTTTGAACAGCTACTGAGAGTCTTATGTTGTGTTGAGATCTGCTAGGTGCTGGGGATACAATGGTGAGAGTGGAAATTAGGTGGGTCCTCTGATCTCACAGAGCTTCTGCTCTGCAGCAGTGTACCAAGTGGGGCTTGCAGGCAATGAGAGGGTGTATTGTCTGCAGAGAATCTAAAAACAATAATAAAACTGACTGAAAGTCAGCCTGCATTTTATTATCTCCATGTGCCCACAATTCTAAACCTTGTCAGTGATAAAATACTCCTCCCCGAAGATCAATTTTTTGGTTTAACTTGAATCTTAATAATATATTTGTAAGCTTCAAATCAGTCTATTTTAATTACTTATGCACTAACAAACATTATATTCTTCAAGGAAGTTAACTCAGAGCACTCCCAGGTCAATCAGCCCCTGACACGTCAAGTCAGAGGCAGCTACACACGTTAGTTTTGAAAATAAGTTCGTAGCAGTCCAGAATTGTTCCAGCTAGCTTCCTGAGCACTTGTGTCTCCAGCCCCTTTGGTACAACATATGTCTCTGTTTAAACAATAGATTCAAAATAAGCAATGATGGCACAGTGATTATGAAGCTGAAGATCCAGAACTTGAGTTGCTTCAACTCTGTCATTCAACATGACCACTTGAAGCTTTTGTATTTAAGCTAAAATAGTGAAACAAAGAGTGAATCGCAGTGTGGTAACTGCAAATTTTATTATTTAGTAATACTGTATTATTATACTATATTATATTACATCATATTACGATTTTCATTTGATAAAATTATGTGGGGTTTTGTTTGTTTTTGTTTTTTTTAAGTAGGCTCCATACCCACTGTGGGGCTTGAACTCACAACACTGAGATCAAGAGTCTCAGGCTCTACTGACTGAGCCAGCCAGGCGCCCCTGATAAAATAATGTTTTACCGAATTTGAATAATGTATTTAATCTTAAAATTGATTCTTGTTTTTAAAGCGTTTTCTTGTTTTTAAACCATAATGTGACATAACTATCATTGCAAAAGATCACTGTGTAGGTATTTTTTTTCTTTTTTTCAAAGAAATATATTAATGTAATTGAAAACTTTTGATTCGATACTCTTCCTTTTTTTGTACTGTAATGTTTATTTTTACTGACATGATTCATATAAAAAGTTCAAAAAAAGAATATTTTCACCATCTACATTTCTTTTCTGGCCATTATCATTTGTATTATTTATTGCGTTTTATGAATGTTATTGAAAATATTGTCATTTAGGGACACCTGGGTGGCTCAGTAGGCTAAGCATCTGCCTTCAGCTCAGGTCACGATCCCAGGGTCCTGGGATCTAGCCCCTCATCAGGCTCCCTGCTTAGCAGGGAGCCTGCTTCTCCCTCTCACTCTGCAGCTGCCCCTGCTTGTGCTTTCTCTCTCTCTCTCTCTCTGTCAAATAAATAAATAAAATTAAAAAAAAAAAAAAGAAAATATCGTCATTTAGAGGATATACGTATTAAAAAGTTATCTGTCCTGGGGTGCCTGGGTGGCTCACTTGGTTAAGCATCTGACTCTTGATTTTTGCTCAGGTCATGATCTTGGGGTTGTGGGATTGAGGCTGGCATTGGGCTCTGTGAGGGGCCTCCTTAAGATTCTCTGTTCCTCTCCCTTTGCCTCCACCACTCCCCCCACTCACCATCTCCAAAAAGAGAAAAAAGAAAAAAAAAAGTCATCTGTCCTGAGTGTCACATGAGCCAGGTAGACCACTGGTGCCCTGAAGGGAAGGGACATGGGGCTAGGAGAGCTACAAGGAGGGAGACACAGGTGAGAGTGCAGGAAAGGGTAAGGGAATGGACTTCACAACACCCTGTGTGGGGAGGAAGCCCAGCTTGTCCCACAAACTGAAGAGGCAATGTGGCTGGAAACTGGCTCAAGACAAAGAAAGCAGGAGAGGAGGTCAGATCGTGAGTAGGGGTCAGACCAAGCTTGGCCTGGTGGGCCTTGTGAAAGCCTGGTGTTCATCTTGAGAGTAGTGGGGAAACCACCGAAGGGCTTTAAGAAGGGAAGACACACAATCAGACTGCAGGGACCAGAAAGGAGTGTGGCAGGTGCCCGGATGAGAGGCGATGGTGGCCTGACCCATTGGGTAGCAGTGATCAGCATCTCTTCAAGAACCTCACTGCCTTCCTACTGTAGTCTACACTGAACGGCTCAGTGGTGAGCCCAGCCTTAAAAACCTATGGCCTACAAGATTTAGACTCTGGGGCACCCATTTGAAAGGACTCAGGGTAGCCTGTGTGCACTGATAATCACCACATCTTAGTGGCAGACTGAAGTTTTAGATTTTGTTTTCCAAAATTTTACATTCTTCTCTGGGTTCCCATAGGAATTTGAGTGTACTCCTGATAGAACGCTGCCTTTGATTCACTCAGTAAATATTTAATGAGCCCCCAGGGGCGTCTGGGTGGCTCAGTCGTTAAGCATCTGCCTTCAGCTCAGGTCATAATCCCAGGGTCCTGGGATCGAACCCCACCTCAGGCTGGCTCCCTGCTCCGCAGGAAGCCTGCTTCTCTCTCTCCCACTCCCCCCTGCTTGTGTTCCCTCTCTCGCTATGTCTCTCTCTCTGTCAAATAAATAAATAAATAAAATCTTAAAAAAAAAAAATTTAATGAGCCCCTATTACGTGCTTGACACTCTCCTAGGGATAGAGCCATAAAACAAAACAGACAAAAATCTCTGCCCTCTTGGATCTTACATTCTAGTGGAGAGAAGATGAGCAAAAAACAAGTGAACAAATAAAATAATTCCAGAATGTTAAAAGTGCCATGAAGCAGGGGCGCCTGGGTGGCTCAGTCGTTAAGCGTCTGCCTTTGGCTCAGGTCATGATCCCGGAGTCCCGGGATCGAGTCCAGCGTCGGGCTCCCTGCTCGGCGGGGAGTCTGCTTCTCCCTCTGACCCTCCCCACTCTCATGTGCTCTCTCTCAAATAAATAAATAAAATCTTAAAAAAAAAAAAAAAGTGCCATGAAGCAAATAGAAAGATGATGAGAATAATATGGGCAAGAATGAAGACGTCTGACAACACCAACACCAAACTTTGGACAAGACGTGGCTGAAAAGGATCTCTTCTGGGGCGCCTGGGTGGCTCAGCTGGTTAAGCGTCCGACTCTTGGTTTCCACCCAGGTCATGATCTCAGGGTCCTGAGATCGAGCCCCTGCATGGGCTGAGCATGGAGCCTGCCTGGCTGGGATTCTCTCTCTCCCTCTCCATCCCCTCCCAATCCCCCCATGCGCACAAGTAAGCATGCATGCTCACTCCCTCTCTTCAAAAAAGATTAAAAAAAAGAAAAGGATCTCTTCTATGCTGCTGGTGAAAAAGTTAATTGGTGCAACTTGAAGTTTGACGTTACCTTGTAAAAGTTAGCATTCCCATGTCCTCAGGTGGAGCCATCACAGTTTCCATGATACACTCTGGGGACCCTGCACTTGAGCTCCAGGGACACATTTAGGATTGGTAACAGTAACACTCTTCATTAGAGCAAAAACCTGGCAATAATCTAATTGTCCATGGATGGGACAACAGGAATACTGTAGTATATCCTCACAATGGAAAATGAACCAAACCCACATAGGTGCAATACTTTAGGTGAATCTTAGCACTGTAATAGTGAGAAAGTAAATACCAGAATATTACATGCAGCGTGATAGGTTTTTGACAAAGCTAAAGGCAAGAGAATATATTTTTAAGAAACTGTATTTTCAAAAGTAAGAGAAAGGAGAAATCGCAACTCTCACACACTACTGGTAGCAATGTAAAATGGTGCAGCAAATCCACTGAGACACAACGTAGATTAATGGTTGCTTAAAGCTGGGGGTTAGAGCAGAGGTAGAGGAGATGGAGGAGAGACGGATAACAAGCACAGAGTTTCTTTGGGGGCTGATGAAAGTAGTCTAAAATTGATTGCAGTGATAGTTGCCCAACTCTGAATATATCATTGCATCCACACTTTAAATGACTGAACAGTATGGTCTGTGAATTATATCTCAGCAAAGCTGTTAAGTGGTTTTTTCTTATTTTAAAGATTTTACTTATTCATTTGAGAGAGAGGGAAAGACAGAGAACACAAGCAGGGGGAGGGGCACGGGGAGAGGGAGAAACAGACTCCCTGCTGAGCTGGGAGCCCACTGTGGGGCAGATGTGGGGCTTGATCCCAGGACCTGGAGATCATGACCTGAGCTGAAGGCAGACACTTAACCATCTGAGCCACCCAGGCACCCCCCCCCTTTTTTTTTTATGTCAAGGAAGCTTCTGGGTAGACATTACCTCAGGCAAGGGAAGGGAAGAGATGGGCTGGGAAAGGAGTTCATAGAAGGTAGGTTATTGTCAACGTACCAGTTATTGTGTTGGTTGCTGATTTAACTGTTTGGTTTTTTTTTTTTTAAGACTTTATGTATTTGAGAGATAGAGAGCGCGAGCACAAGTGGGGGAGGGGCAGAAGGAGACGGAAAGGGACAAGCAGACTCCCCATGGAGCAAGGAGCCTGATGAACCAGGGCTTGGTCCCAGGACCCTGAGGTCATGAGCTGAGCTGAAGGCAGATGCTTAGCTGACTGAGCCACCCAGGCATCCCTTGGTTTTTATTATATTGTGTATAAATAAATACAAAGAAACATAAAGTGAGTTAAATATGGACAATGATGAAAATGTGTCAGAGACAAGCAATTCTGTGCACCTGAAATGTAGTGGAATGGGTGGGCTACAGTAGAGAGTAGACAGAGCAGACCTCTCCAGAGAATCCACTTTAGCTGAGGCTAGAATGAGATGAGTCAGCCATGTGGGGATGGGGGTGAAAATTTTTCCAGGCAAAGGAGATAGCATGTACAAAGGCCCTAAGGTGGGCCCAAGCCTTCTGTGTTTGAGGAACATTCCGGAGGCCAGTCCCTTGAAACCCTTAGACCAATAGCAGCACCCGAAGGGTCAGAATAAGACCTTTGAGGGTTCTTAAGCACGGAGAAGATGGCCATCCCCTCATATGTCATTTAAAATAAAACTCATCTTAAATGGGAAAAGTGTAGAAGTGTTAGAAAATTTTCAAAAAGCTTTAATTTTCCCATGATTACTTTTGATACTTTTGAAATAAATACATGCCGCCGGGCGCCTGGGTGGCTCAGTTGGTTGGGCGACTGCCTTCGGCTCGGGTCATAATCCTGGAGTCCCGGGATCGAGTCCCGCATCAGGCTCCCTGCTCGGAGAGGAGTCTGCTTCTCCCTCTGACCCTCCCCCCTCTCATGATCTCTCTCTCTCTATCTTATTCTCTCTCTCAGATAAATAAATAAAAAAAAAATCTAAATACATGCCGCCAATTTTATTTTGTTGGTGTCTCTACGTTGTTGGTACCCAGGGTCCCAGATAACTAATATTCATTGAGCATTTACTAGGAGTCAGGGATTTGTTCACAGCCATTATCCCGTTTAACTTGTAAAACAACCATACGAGGGAGAAACTGCTTTTTCCCATTTCAAGGAGAAGGAGAGGGAGGCACTGGGATATGAGTACAGTAATTCTGACTCCATGGAGGATTGAACAGGCCAAAATCCCGTTTTGAAGGTTCAAACCCGGGAGATCTCCAAATCTCAGCGTCCAATACATCTGCGGAAGAACCATTTGGTCGGGAGCAGGGCCTTCCCCTTCCGAGCGCCCTGTGCCTTTAAGAGTCGCCCCCTCCCGCCCGCCACGCTCCAGTTTCCCTCCCGGGCACTCAGAGCATCACCCCGCCCCCCGTGTCTGCAGAGCCGCACCTCAGCCCTTCCTCCCCGCCCCACACCCTCCGGCGGGGCTCTCTGCCCCCACCCGCCCGGTGGTGGGTGAGGTCGGCTTCCAGGCTCTCACCCTCCGCCCTGCACAGTGCCCACTACACCCCAGCGGAATGCCACTTTAGAGACCCTGATCCCGACCCCTCCCAGCTCCTGATTCCGAGGGGCGAGGCCTCAGCGCCCCCTCCCATCGCCCGGGGCCCATGGCGCCGTGAAGGTGACCTCCCCCGGGGGCAGCACACGGCCCGCGGTGCCCGAGCGGGCTCACACGTGGTGAGCAGGGAGCGCGCAGCCCCTCCCCTCCACGCGCCTCGAGCAAGCGTCGCGGACACGCCCCTTGGCCTGGCTCCGCCCCCGTGCCCGCGCACGCTTCTTCAGACTCGGGAGGGACGTCGCGCCCTAGTCCCGCAACCGGCTGGTTGCGGTGTGGGGTGGGACCTGGGTTGGGACACTCCCGCATCCTCGAACCTCGCCTGAGGACTGTGAAAAGCGGAAAGTCAGCCCTACTCAGGACCTTTGGCTGGTAGGCGAGATGCCCCAGCGAGATGCGCTGAGCTGGGAAGAGAGAGCTGGGACCACGAGCCTGGGATCCGAGCCCTAGTCAGCTAGTCTTCCTTGTTCTGAATCCGGAAAGTGGCCGTCATATTCCCTTCTTTCTCAGGACTTTGGTGGCGCCTCAAACGAGACTTAAAAAAATAGTCGTTGGGTTTATGACAAAAAGCATTTGTCGAGCCCCTGTGTGGCTGGACCCTGTGTGTACTAGGCAGGGCCTACATCTATAAAACGAGGAGTCTGTCCCTTTGAAGAGCTTTCCCGATCCTGAGTCTCCCCATATTCTGTTCTGGGATGGTCCAGAAAGACGCCTCCAAAAGAGGAGGGGGCGGAGGTCCCACCTGGCGGCAGGTGTCACTGAATAAGCTAAAATTTCAAACGCAACGTGGGGCGGGACAAGCTTTCGGAGGCAGATGGGAAGCACGCTCCGCGTTCCCCCACCCTCTTTCCAGTCCCCAGCCTAAGAAAAGAAACCGACCTCATCCGACACCCTCCAACCCAGCCGCGAGACCGCCCAGCCCCGCAGCCCGAGCCCCGCCCCGCCCCGGCCGCCAGCGATTGGGAGATGCAAATACCAGCTTCTCTGCCCAGCAACGGGTGACGCGCCGCCCGAGCGCGAGGCGTGGCCCGCCCGCAGCCCAAGCGGGCACCTCGGTGTTTACACGGGGCGGCCCCGCGCGCGCCGCAGCGGCCCGCAGACGGCGAGGGGGAGGGGTGGCGCGCGCGCCGGCGGGGCCGCGCGGGGAGAAAGACACTGGAAGGCGGCGGGGCGGGCCGCGGCGGAGCAGGAGGCTGCGAGGAGAGCCCGCGGGGGCCGGAGGGTGCGATTCCTCCGCCCCCGCAAAACAATGTGCAGCGTGCGGCAGGGCGCAACTTGCCGGAGGCGGCGGGGGCGCGCCGAGCCCGCCTGAGACCGCGCCGCTGACCTTCTCCCCCCGCCGTCCGTTGGGCCCGAGCGCCCAGCTCCTCGCTCCCCAGCTCGCGGGGGCCGGGCCGAGCTGCGGGGCGGGGCCGCCCCTCCGTCGCTGCTGCCTCCTCCCCCACCCCCAGCCGCGGAGGATGCGGACGGCCCCCGGCGGCGTCTAGCGGCCCCGGGCCCAGGCACGATGGTGCAGCAGCGGGGCGCGAGGGCCAAGCGGGACGGCGGGCCGCCGCCCCCGGGGCCCCGGCCGGCTGAGGAGGGGGCGCGCGAGCCCGGCTGGTGCAAGACGCCGAGCGGCCACATTAAGAGACCGATGAACGCATTCATGGTGTGGTCGCAGCACGAGCGGCGGAAGATCATGGACCAGTGGCCCGACATGCACAACGCCGAGATCTCCAAGCGCCTGGGCCGCCGCTGGCAGCTGCTGCAGGACTCGGAGAAGATCCCGTTTGTGCGGGAGGCGGAGCGGCTGCGCCTCAAGCACATGGCGGATTACCCGGACTACAAGTACCGGCCGCGCAAAAAGAGCAAGGGGGCGCCCGCCAAGGCGCGGCCCCGCCCCCCCGGCGGTGGCGGTGGCGGCAGCCGGCTCAAGCCCGGGCCGCAGCTGCCTGGCCGCGGGGGCCGCCGAGCAGCGGGCGGGCCTTTGGGGGGCAGCGCGGCGGCGCCCGAGGACGACGATGAGGACGACGACGAGGAGCTGCTGGAAGTGCGCCTGGTCGAGACCCCCGGGAGGGAGCTGTGGAGGATGGTCCCGGCGGGGCGGGCTGCCCGGGGAACAGCGGAGCGCGCCCAGGGGCCGTCGGGCGAGGGGGCGGCTGTCACCGCCGCCTCCCCCACTCCGTCGGAGGACGAGGAGCCGGAGGAAGAGGAGGAGGAGGCGGCGGCGGCGGAGGAAGGCGAAGAGGAGACGGTGGCGTCGGGGGAGGAGCCGCTGGGCTTTCTGTCCAGACTGCCCCCCGGCCCCGCCGGCCTGGACTGCAGCGCCCTGGACCGCGACCCGGACCTGCCGCCCCCCTCGGGCACGTCGCATTTCGAGTTCCCGGACTACTGCACCCCCGAGGTTACCGAGATGATCGCGGGGGATTGGCGCCCGTCTAGCATCGCCGACCTGGTTTTCACCTACTGAGCCCACCGTCAGCGGGGCGCGCACGCCCCCAAACCAGCTGTTTACATACAGGAATCAGGTATTGGGGCCCCTCGGAGGCCGAGGCTGGCACCCCATCTCCCGCGCAGCCTCCCCCCTCCTAGACGTGCCCATCCCCCTCAAATCCAGACATGCCCCTCCCCCGCAGACACACCCCAAGGCAGCCCAACCCCCACTCTTCCCCTGACATCCAAGCCCCGCCCCGTCTTGCCCCCTCCCGCACAGCCACCAGCAGCCAGCCCCCCTCCTTTACACCTCACGTCCACTCCTACAGACCTGCACCCCTCCCCCACCTCGCACACGCCCCTCCTCGTGGCCGGAGGACACGCCCCTGCCCTTGCTCCTGAATCCCTCCGCCTTCGCCTAGCCCGCCTCCTCTCTTGTTTAGGGGGGCGCTGCGGCTGGGCGGCACTGCGCGCTCCTCCCATGCCCCCCTCCTCCCCTTCCCCGAGCGCTGGGGCCCGCCCCCTTCTTGCGCATGCTTAATGCTTCTTGGGAGGAGGGGGCCGGTCCCAGTCGAACCGCACGCCTCTGTGGCCCGCTCCGGGAAGGAGTGGGGCGGGTGTTGAGCGATCCTGAGAAATCTTTTGATCCGGGAGCCGCGGCTTCTTTTCAACCCGACGGGGCGTCGCTGCCTTAATGGGAGGAGCACTAGGAAGGGGGAGAAAGAGACTAGCTGGCCCGGAAGGGTTTGGTTTGGAGCTTGGAACTCTCCCTGGTGGCATAGCCCCTTTTCCTTGCGGGGTTGCCCAGACGGACGTGCACCTCCTCCTCCTCCCCCCCTTCACCCCCGCCTACACACACACCGCTAGACTGCCTCTACGGTCTACCTTGGTCCCAGAAACTTCCCTTTTCTTTCCCCCACCTGGGAACTGGGAATAGGGTCTTCATCTGGAACTGCACCACGAGAGGACTGCCCAAGAAAACTCCGAACCAAGGCATTTATCAGTCTATATGGGGACAGGGTTCTTGCTGCTCCCCACCCCCCTCCAAGTGCCCCATCACGTCAAGGCACACTCCCAGCCTGGGCTCCTCTCTACGCCCACCAATCCTTTCTATCACTCAAGTCCTGTGCCCACAGTGACAGTATTCAGTGGGAGAAACTGAGGCACGTTGGTACAGGGTGGGGGTGTGGAGACTGAGGCATGATAGCAGCCGGCGTGGCAAGAAGAGCCCCACTTTTAAACAGCTGGTGAGACTATGGACTGGGCCAGTGAGACTGAAGGGAGGGTCAGCGTAGTGGAGGTGTGCCGTTTGCACCTGTTTTTTCATGTGAAAACTCGGGATAGCGCTGCTGTCTGAGGAGGTTGTGTTCAGTTCCGGGGTGCCCTCGGGGACCCTGCCCCCTTACTCCCCAAGTGTCCGCTCAAGTCCCGCCCCTCCGGCCTCCCCACGCCCCCTTCTGCCCTCACTACCTGTATCTCACCGGCGTGTGTTCATCCTCCTGGGTGTGCACACACTCTCATTCACACACACACAAATCTCAGGAACAAACGGTCCCAGAGTCCTCCTGGACCCCTGCCCAGGGTCTCCGCAGGTCTCTGCCCCACGCGTTCCCGTCGCTGACAAAGCCACCAGCTGCCTCCTTTAAGCTTGGTGCTCCGGCTCTGGGCCTTTCTCGCGCTCTCTCTCTCTGTCTCTCTCTTTCTCTCTCTCTCTCTTTCTTTTCTTTCTTTCTTTCCTTTTTTTTTTTTTTTAAGAAAAACAACAACAAAAAAGACAATGAAAAAACCCAGAAAACGTCATGTGAGTGAAGAGATGTCACTGTCTGTGGTCTTGGAGAACTAGTCTAGTAGCTGAGGGGAGGGGTCCCTCTGATCTGGGGCACTGGCACCCACAGCAAGACTCCGCCAGTCTGATGCCAGGACTGAATAAAGTGTATTTGCCCCGACCTTGCCCTGTGGTTCTACATGTCTGTGCCTTTCCTCAACCCCTCCCCCAGACAGTTTGCCAGAGGGACATCCTTGTGACTTAGCACCGTGCAGGAAGAGCAGGGGGGTCCTCTGGCTCCCTCTAGCTCAGGCCTCCCTGGTCTTCAGTAAGGATGACAAACTCATCCCTGCAGGGCCAGGCATGTGACATAAATGAGAGTCTGGGTCGACACTGGCTTCGTGACCTCAAGGCGAGCAGCTGCTCACCTCAGGCCAGTCGTGACCTTGTGGGAATGCAGCCCACGGTGGCCAGATTGTTCAAGAGAAGGTAGAAATCTGGATGTTTCTATGAACATCTCAATTGCAAAATGAAAGCTGACTCAAATATTTTTAAATCCTTGTGGACCGAATGAAATAAGCACGCAGGCATACCTGGCCCCCGGGGGGCCAGTTGGGCCCCATCCTTAATGAGAAGTGAAAAGGGTTGGGCCACATTGTCTGGGCTCAAAAGCCCCCGTACCACCACCACTGAGCACCTGTGTGACCTTGAGCAAATTCACTTCACCCTGAGTCTTTTCATGGGAGTCACATGAGGATGGTAGCAATACCTGCGTCAGGGTGAAATGAAGTTCGAGGTGAGAAGCATTTAATAAGATGCTCCCTAAAGTGTATCACTCCATTGTCCAGAGGAGGAAACGGTCAGGGTGGCGAAGCAACCTGTAGGAGGGCCTGCAAGCAGCCAAGGTCAGAGTCAGGGCCCCACATTTTGGTTCTCTCTCTCCTTGTGGAGCGTTCCCTCAGGGTGCTGCCTCCTTCCGTGTTTGAATCTGCAAATGGTGTTAGGTTGTCCGCTCAGGGCCCCCAGTGGTGGGGGGGTTGGCCCCAGTGTCTGGCACAGAATGGGCCCGCACTGTAGATTTACTGAATAACTAAAGAAGAGCAACGGCAACCACAGCGGATTCCTGTCCTTGAGATTCTTACCAGCATGTTTTGGAAACAGAGGAAGGCCTTTTCAAAACTCTTTCTCCCCCTGACACCCCTCCCCCTAATTCCTCCACCGCCAGATCCAGTGAATTCCTAAGGTTGAACAGAACCTGTTTCCCCAGTAAGAACCAAGGCCAAGTGTGCAGACCTCATTCAGAGAGGGTGTTCGGGGACTGGGATACCCATAGACAATTTAAAAGACTATAGCAGGTTTGGGAGGGCTGGGTGCCTACAGAAAGGGGGTCTGGTTGAGGAAGGTGCAAAAGTTATATTGACCGTTCTCTCTCGGCCTCTGATTGAAAGCAGGATGTCCCCCGCCCCCAAAAAAATCCTCTAGGAAAGAATTGAGAAGGTGAGAAAGAGCTAGGTGCCACCAGAAGCCCCTTGAAGGAAGGACTTGCCCAGCTGTGAGACGTTATGGTCAGTGGATAGCCTCCAGCTGCCGAGAGCCCCTGGACCCAGGGCAGCCTGCATCTGGTGTCCCAGGGAGATCAGGTATATAAACGAACGCCTGGCCATTTTGGTTCAGGGTGGGGGCCTTCACCTCCCCCTCCAGACACCCACCCAGGGCCCCTCCAGGTGGCCAAGGCTCTGCCAGGCCTGTAGTGCAGTTTGACCCCCTGTACTGGATCCTGCTTCTTCCCTCTTCTTTTCACAGGTGTTTATACCTAATAAATACCTTGCACCCCAGACTCCGTCTCAGCGTCTGTTTTCGGGGAACTCAGTTTGCAACGGAAGGTGCGAGGGGCCGGACAGAGGGAATTGGGTCACTGGCCCTGTACCCGCAGCTGGGCACTTCTGATGCCCCTGACCTCTGGAGGGGTCTCTTCTCCACACAGGCCGGCAGCCCCCGCCTCAGGGCTGCACCCTTTCCAGTGGGCATCAATGAGAAACTGCAGCCTCAGCCTACCAGTGACTGCAGATCCCTCCCCTGGTCAAAGCTGGAGAGAGGGAGTTGGTCAGTCTTCTTGTCCTTCAGAATGCCGTGGGAGGGTAAATAAAGTGCCTGGCTAGGGATAGCCCTAGATCGCTGTGGCACCTTGGGCAGGGCTTCTTTGCAGGCCCCAGTTTCCCCATATGTAAAGTTCGGGAGGGGAAAGTAGGAACGGAAGAGAGACCATTTATTGTTACTTGGTTCTTCCCATTTCAGAAGGAAATGGATTCTGACCTGGAAAAGGTGGGGAGAGATCTGCTTATGTGGACTCTGGGGACACCTAGAGGCTGAAAGGAATAGGAAGCATTTGAGGGTTGGGGGTGGGGTGTGTCCCACTCCAATCTCACAGGGTTCATGCAGTCATTGACTCATCCCCATGGGATCCCAGACCTGGGCTATTTGAACCATCTTGGTTCCAAGGCTTTAAAAACACCTATACACTGAGGTGCTGGTTATCTATTTCTGGATAACAAATTGCCACAAATGTATCAGCCTAAAATAACACGCATTTATTGTTTTCAGTCTCTGTGGGCCAGGAATCCAGGCATGCCTTAGCTGGGTTCTCTGCTCAGGATCTCCCAGGCCTGCATCAAGGTGTTGGCCGGACTGCATTCCTTTCTGGAGCTCAGCGTCCTCTTCCAAATTCACGTGGTGGTGGGCAGAATTCAGTTCCTTGGGGTCAAGATCCCCGTGTCCTTCCTGGCTGTCAGCTGGTGCCACTCTTGAATCCTGAGGACCACTCCCAGTGTCTATCTTCCCAGGCTCTCTCACAGAGTGGCACCTAGGCTTTTATTAATTAATTAATTAAGTAGTCTCTGTGCCCAACATGGGGCTGGAACTCCTGACCCCAAGGTCAAGAGTCACATGCTCTAGTGACTAAGCCAGCCAGGTGCCCCAGGGAAGGCTCTCTTTTAAAGGACTCACTTGAGGTAAATACCTAGTAGTGCAATTGCTGGATCGTATGGTAGCTCTATTTTCAACGTTTTGAGGAACCTCCACAAACAATGGATCATGGAACACTACATCAAAAACTAATGATGTAATGTATGGTGATTAACATAATAATAATTAAAAAAATAAATTTAAAAAAATTTTTAAAAAAAGGACTCACTTGATTAGATCAGGCCCACCCAGGGAAGTCTCGCTTCTAATTAACTAAAACTCAGCTAATTTGGGACCTTAATCACATCTGCAAAATCTCTTCACCTTTGCCATATAATGTGATCTAATCACAAGAATGACATCCATCATACTCACTGGTCTCACCCACACGGAGGAGAGTAGCAGGTTATTCTGGGCATGCACACCATGGGTTGGGGGGGCAGTCTTGGAGCCATCTTAGAATTCCTGTTAACATAGCTGTGGATTCTCAAGTCCGTATCTCCATCCTGATGTTGCCAGACTCATGTCTAGCTGCCTTCTTGTCACCTCCACTGGAATGTCTAACTGGCACCTCAAACTTGGCATGCCTAAACATGAATTCCTGTTTCCACAGTGCTTCCAAGCCTGTTCCCCACCCCACATCTTCACATCTCACATGACTAAAAGGCCAACAACCTGTTGGTCATCCTTAGCTCCTTTTCCCCCATAGCTTCATATCCCTTATCCCTGTTGGCTCTACTTTCAAAATGTGTCCTGTGTCCTATCACTTCTCACCTTTTCAATGGCCACCCTCATGGTCCCGCGCCCCACCCCCCCAATCTCTTGCCTGGTATCCTGAACCAGCCTCCTCACTGGACTCCTTGCTTTCTCCTTTGCCTCAATCACAGTCTTGTTGTCCACGCAGCCAGAGGGATCTGGTTAGACTATAAATCAGACTATGTCCCACCTCTGCTCAAAACCCTCCACTGGTGCCCATCTCATTCAGACTAAAAGCCAAAGTCCTCAGCATGGCCTGCAAAATCCTATGTATTCTAGCTTGTGGCCCCCCATGGGACTCCTCTTCTATTGCTTTTCCCTTCCCTTGCCATACTGTAGCCTCACTGGCTTCCTTGCCGTTCCCTAAAACTACCAAGCACATGCCCACTTCAGCCCTTTTGAATAGCCAGCCCTTTGCTGTTCACTCTGTTGAAATGCTCTTCTCCCAGATACCCACAGGGCTTACTCCCTCACTTCTTGGGGTCTTGGCTCCAACGTCGCTACCTCAAAAAGGTCTTCCCTGATCATTTTTTTTTAAGATTTTATTTATTTATTTATTTGATAGAGAGAGACAGTGAGAGAGGGAACACAAGCAGGAGGAGTGGGAGAGGGAGAAGCAGGCTTCCTGCGGAGCAGGGAGCCCGATGCGGGGCTCGATCCCAGGACCCTAGGATCACGACCTGAGCCGAAGGCAGATGCTTAGTGACTGAGCCACCCAGGCGCCCCTTCCCTGATCATTCTTGTAAAGTATCATACACACACCCTTACACTATCCCCTTACTTTGCTTTATTTTTCTTAATAGCATTTATCACTGTGGTATTTATCATATACAATTTTAATTTTGTATCTCTCTCTAACTAGTATGTCAGCTTCACAAGGAAGGAATGGCTTCTACATTGGACTCCTTGCCTTAGCTCATTCAATCATTCATTCACTCACCCATTCAACATCTATTAAGGGTCTGCTTTTGCCAGGCTCTGTGCTGGGTGCTGAGTACAAAGGTGAAAAAGACAGACATGGCCTGTCTTCACTGAACTCACAGTCCCGAGGAGGAGAAAGACACATAAACAGAGGGATGGAAATGCACTGATGGAGGTGGACAGTGGGGCTGGGGGCACACAGAGGAGGCACTTAATCCAGACATGGAGCAGGGCATGGTCAGATCACTTCATGGAGAAGGTGATGTTTAAGCTGTGACTGAGACCTCAGTAGGTTGACGTGGTTTTAGAACACGGCTTCAAGTTATTTGACATTCTTTCCATAAATTTCCTTCCTCCTGAGTCTGGGCTGGCCTTCATGATCCACTTGTAACCAATAGAATGTAGCAGAAAGATGCTGTAGGTTTCTACACTGAGCCACCAAATAAGAAGTCCAACACCCCTAAGATCGTCATGCAGTGAAGAATTCCAAAACATGTGGAGAGACTCCACCTAGGTGCTCCAGGTGATGCAGGCACCTACTTAGGTGCCAGACACGTGAGCAGAGGAGGCTCCAGGTGATTCTAGCACCCAGTCATTCAAGTCACTCCCAGCTGAAGCAGTGTCTTCCCAGCTAAGGTTCAGCCATCATGGAGCAGAGACAAGCCATCCCCTCTTCTTCTTCTTTTTTTTTTTTTTAAAGCCATCCCCTCTTACCCTGTCTGAATTCCTGACCCACAGAGTCCATGGTCGTAATGAAATTGTGGTTATTCACACTACTAAGTTCTGAGGCAGTTTGTCATGCAGCAGCTATAACTAGAACAATAAGACTAAGCAGATTCAGATGAAGGAGAAAGCTTTCCAGACACCAGTAACTGCAAGTGGGAAGACTCGGCAAGAGACGAGGGCGTGGAACAGAGTTGGCTGTGGCTGGAGGAGGTGGTGGGGAGAGAGGAGATGGACTGGCAAGGACGGGAAGCACCTTGAGGGCATTGGGACCTTGTCCTGAGTCTCCACACTGCAGCCCATGGGCTCTTTTTAAAGATTTATTTATTTATTTATTTATTTGAGAGAGAGAGAGAGAGAGAGAACGAGGGCAAGCGTGCATGGGCGCTCGTGTCGGGGAGGGGCAGAGGACGAGGGAAAGAGAAACTCAAGCACGCTCGGAGCTTGAGCATGGAGCTGGCGCAGGGCTGGATCTCACGACCCTGAGATCACGACCTGAGCTGAAACCAAGAGTCCTGCACTTAAAGGACTACGCCACCCAGGTGCCCCCGAGCCTAAGGAGTCTTTTGAAAACAAACGTGACTGGGGCACCTGGGTGGATCAGCTGGTTAAGCCCCTCACTCTTGGTTTCAGCTCAGGTCATGATCTCAGGGTCGTGAGATCATGCCCCATGGCCAGCTCTGCCCTCAGCGGGGAGTCTGCTTAGGGTTCTCTCTCCCTCTCCCTCTGCCCCTCCTCCTGCTCTCTCTCTAAAAATAAATAAATAAATAAATTCCCTCACTCACCACTCCAGCCACACTGGCATCCTTGAGTGAACTAAGCGCATCAGGCAAACTCCTATCTCAAGGTGTCAGAGCCTTTGTACTTGTCTGTGTAAAAAGAAAAGAAAAGAAAACAAACGTGACTTCCTCTGAAACCTTTCAGTGGCTCCCCATTTCCTTCAGGATGAAGGCTAAGATTCATGGCCTGGCTTTCAAGACCTTTTACAGTTGACTTTTTTATTGTTTTATAGACTCTTCTTCGGCTACCAGCTCTTCCCTAAAGCTCGGCCTCAGCCATGCCAGGTCACTCCCCAAGACAATGCCCTCCTATGCCATTTGTCTTTGCTCTTGTTGAGAAATTAGAGGGAATTTGGGCTAATCATCTTGCCTTTTGAGGCCTTAGTTTCCCCATCTATGCAGTTAGGTCATTGGACCAGGAGTGTTTAAGAGCATATCCAGTCTGGCATTCAGGGAGCCTATGAAAAGGAGGGGGAAAGCTGCTTGCAGCCAAACCTGCCCATCTAGCTTCTTTTAGGTTGCCTAGCAATGGATGCCAAACATCTCCCCCATTCTAGGAGGTTTCTTAGCAACCCAAGTTCTCACCCTCAGTTGTTTTCAGGGTTTTCTGTTAACTAAATGAATGTGAAGTTCTGTTCTTTCTCTTCCAAGAAAATCTGCAGCCAAGGCTCTCTTTGGAGACCTGGATCTCACTGGCCAGAACTAATCACATGGTTTTGCCTAACTTCAAGGGAACGGAGAAATGTCTGTGATGCACATGGAAATTTGGTGAGCCGTCTATGTCTCTACCACAGTGTTTAAATAAAACCTCTTTGACAAGGCGACATATGAGCAGAGGTCTGAATAAAGCCAGAAGCTAGCCATGCAGATATCTGGAGAAGGATCAATAAAAGCAGAGACACAGACAAGTACAAAGGCTCTGACGCCTTGAGATAGGAGTTTGTCTGATGCGCTTAGTTCACTCAAGGATGCCAGTGTGGCTGGAGTGGTGAGTGAGGGAATGGAAGAAGAGGAGATTATGGAGGTAAGTAAGGTTGTGGGGGAGGGGCAAGCATAGGAGCTAGTAAGAACTGGTTTGGGGGCGTCTGGGTGGCTCAGTCAGTTAAGTGACTGCCTTCAGCTCAGGTCACGATCCCAGGGTCCTGGGATAGAGTCCCACGTCAGGCTCCCTGCTCAGGCGGGAGCCTGCTTCTCCCTCTCCCTCTGCCTGCAGTTCCCCCTGCTCGTGCTCTTTCTCTCTCTCTCTGTCAAATAAATAAACAAAATCTTAAAAACAAACAAACAAAAAAGAACTGGTTTGGGATAGTCATTGCTGCATAACAAAGCATCTTTAAACTTAATAGCTTAACACTTTTATTATCTCCATGATACTGTGGGTTCGAGGGATTCAGTGGGATAGTCCTGCTGGTGTGATGTCATCTGGGGGCTCAAGTGGGCGGACATGTCCGAAATGACTCACTCACACCATGCTGTCCCATACAGTGTTTGGTGCCCACTGTGGGCTGCAAGTTTGGCTGGAGCTGTCAACCAGAGCACCAGCATGTGACCTCTCCATGTGGCTTGGGCTTCTTCGGCATGAGGATTGGGGTCCAAGAGGGAGCTTTCCAGAAGTGAGTGTTCCAAGAGGAGGGAAGAGGAAGCTGGTCTTCTTGAAAGCTAAGTCCACAGCGTTGCCTTCGCCACATTTGGTTAGTTGAAGCAATGGCCGGGCCAGCTCAGACTGAGGAGAAAGAACTCCACCTGCCATGAAGGGCAGAGTGACAAAGAGTTTGTGGCCATCTTTAATCCACCACAGTTTTCTCCTTTTGGCCTGAGTAAGATGAGATGTCATTAGAGGGTTTTGACCAGGGAATGAGACTCCCCTATGAGAATCTGACTCATGCTCAAAGGATCACTGTGGCTACAATGGAGAGAAGAGACCACTGGGGGGCAGGGCAAAAGGACCAGGTGAAAGGGGATGGATAATAGGTGTCTGAGATGACACTCATGCTCAAAGTAGGGCCCTGGCAGCAAGGTTTGTCCCACCAACACCTGACTGTCCAATATGACGACC
>NC_138378.1:23718104-23747979 GCF_054177405.1 Leptonychotes weddellii | reverse complement strand
ACTAGCTGCATGTGGCTATTTAAACTTAAGTTTAGGGGCACCTGGGTGGCAGAGTCGTTAAGCATCTGCCTTCGGCTCAGGTCATGATCCCAGAGTCCTGGAATCGAGGCCCGCATCGGGCTCTCTGCTCCACGGGAAGCCTGCTTCTCCCTCTCCCACCCACCCTACTTGTGTTCCCTCTCTCGCTGTCTCTCTCTCTCTGTCAAATAAAATCTTTAAAAAAAAAAAATAAACTTAAGTTTAAAGTAGTTAAGGTTAGGGGGTGCCTGGCTGGCTCAGAGGGTAGAGCGTGTGACTCTTAATGTCAGGGCCGTGAGTTCAAGCCCGCATTGGACATAGAGCCTACTTAAAAATAAATAAGTAAATAAAGTAATTAAGGTTCAATAAAATTTAGAATTCAGTCATCAGCTCACTAGCCACATATCAAATGCTTAATAGCCAAATATGGCCAGTGGTTCCGTTCAAGCTGCACAGATCTAGACCATTCCCATTTTTGCAGAAACTTCTATTGGATAGCACTGGCTTAGTAAATCTTCTCACCTCTTACAGGGTTCTACGTCTAAAATCTTTAACTACAACGTCCCACACTCTGACCTCAGGCTCCCTTTCTTCCCATCTACCTATTTTTGGACTTCATTGAGCTCCTCCGTCTGGAATTCCTGTATCTTCTCCAGATCCATCTGCTCTCCTCCTGAGCTGCCTTGGCATCCTTCCCCACTGAGCCAGGATCCATCCTGAGGTTCATTATGGGATCTGTTTTCTCCTCTGCTCTCTGCATCCCATTCACCGCCCCCCCCTTTCTGCTCCACCTATCCTGGAGAACCCTCACCAAGGAGCTAGAGTACCAGCAGCCTCCTGCTTCATTCCCATTTCTCCAGACACTGTCAAAGAAAGTCACAGCCATGCACTCTATTGTCTCTACAGATCATGGCCTCAGAGCCATCAGAGCAAATTCAGATTCTGCCACATTGTGACTGAATGACCTCAGGTGGGTGACGTCAGGCAAGTGACCTCATAAGGTTATCCTGAAGACAAATTATGCTGACACATGGTAAACGCTCAGTAAGTAACATCTGTCATCACCACCACCATCATTATTATTGATTATTCCAAATCTTTACCACACTTTGAAAAGATTGTGGTAAAATTTACATAACATAAAATTCATCATTAGTGATAGTACATTCACAGTGTTGTGCATCCATCACCACTATCTAGTTCCAGAATATTTCTATCACTCTAAAAGGAAACCCATGAAGCAGTCACTCCCCATTCCCTCCTTCCCCCAGCCCCTAGGAACCACTAATCTGTTTTCTGTCTCAGATGGATTTTCTGACTCTGGCTATTTCATATATACGGAAACATACAATATATGGCCTTTTGTGTCTGTTTCACCACCCTTTTTAAGCCTCCTGTTGAACTAAAACCTTCCTCTTTCTTTTTCTTTTTTTTTAGTAATTTACATTTTAAGCAATTGCTACACCTAACGTGGGGCTCAAACTCAAAACCCCAAGATCAAGAGTTGCATGCTTCACTGACTGAGCCAGCCAGGCACTCCTAAAACCTTCCTCTTTCTTAATAGATGATGCTTCTTGTTTTTCTCCAGAGCATTCAATTTATCAGATGTCTTGTCACTCAACTCCCTGCCCTCCTGACCTATAAACTAATGCAACAATAATGGTAGTAGCAACAATCATTTGTTGAGGTCTTACTCTGTGCCAGGTGCTTCACTAAAGGTCTTATGTGCATATCTCATTTCACTCTTATAACCCCTCTGAGAAGCAACCACTAATAATATCTCTAATTTATGGTCAGGGAAACAGAGGCTCAGAGCAGTTAAATCATGCAAGCAGTGAGTGGCAGAACCAAGATTCAAACCTGGATCTGTTTCATGCAGAATTCAACTCATAAAAACCACACTGTATCTCTTCTCAGTGGCCACCCTCCCTCCTTCCCCTGGGTCTCAGAGGATACTGGATCCTTCCTGTGCTGGCTCAAAGCCCATTCCTCCTGTAAATTTGACCTCATCCCTTCCCATCACCTCTGGAACCTCATCCATCCCCTCTCCCATTATCATCAGAGCTGAAACTGATTTAAACAGTTGTGGACTGGAATCATCTGGTTGCTTCTTCACTTGTCTGATGCCTGAATTGGGATGGCTCAAAAGCCAAGTTTAGCTGGGACTGGTAACTTCATGTGGGCTCTCCATGTGGTTTGGGCTTCCTCACAGCATGGCAGCCTCCAGGTAGAGAGACTTCTTCCATGGCTCCTCGGGTCACCAAGAGCCAGAGTTCCAGGGGAAGTGCATGTCCTTTTATGTCCTAGTCTTGGAAGTTGGAGCATCACTTGCCCCATGCAGTCATCAGCTCATGCAAGATACAAAGAGAGGGTACGGAGATCCCATCTCTCCATAGGAGAAGTGCTAAAGAATTCGTTGCCATGTTTTAAAACCAGCACAGGTTGTTTCCAGTCTTTTGCTATTCCTGTAGTTCATTTTACCCCCTAACTCTCTTGGATCGATTCATTTCTCTGCAAGCCCACTAGGCCACGACATAGTCATCTCTGATATGGAGGCTCCTCCCTGATCTCTCTGCTGCCACTCTGGAGTGTTCTATCCTGGTCTCCTAAGGGATCGGCAGCCAGAGGGATCTTTTCAGTGTGCAATTCAGATCACATCCCTCCTTCCAATGCTTCCATGGGTCCCCACAACTCGGGTTGAACTGCAAACTCTTTACCTTGGCTTATGAGGCCCTGAAAGGTCTGACGTATGCTTGCCTCTCCAGCTTGATCTCCTGTCACCACTCAGAGGCCTTTAGTTTTGGGCTACAGGACTTCCTCTCTCTGTCTCTGTCTGTCTGTCTGTCTCTGTCTCTCTCACACACAGTTGAATGAGTTACGTAGTACACACTAACTAGCACTTGACAAGCCCTTTGCACATAATAAACGTCATATATTTGTAATTGTCACTAGTCTATGTTCAGTAAATATTGATTGAGCTGCCCAGTCAATGCCGAGCACTACCTGACGCTCTGGGATACAATAGTGAATGAAAAAGATCTGGCCTCATCTTGTAGTTTATTCATCTCTGTATCCCCAGCCCCCAGCACATGGAGAGACAGGATGGATGCTCAAGGCATGAAGGCATGTTTGTGCAATGGTGTTTGATGAAGCTCAGGGCAGTGCAGTGACTTTCCTAAGACCACACAACAAAACAAGTGTAAGACAAAACCAAGGCTGTGGGCACATGACAAGGAATGAAATAGACACAGATGTCTGGCAATGGCTGGTTCTCCAGAGAGATGGGCCACGGGCACACACTGCCCAGGGCAGAACTGGAGGTATGTTGGGAGAGAGAACAAGGGAGGCTATCTCATATGCTCCTTCCAGGGAGGAAGGAAGTTTCTCTCCCAACCCCTTCCCCCCAGCCTCAGCTCCCTTCTCAAGATAAAAGGGGCTGATCCTTAGCAAGGGTCAGGGGCTCAAAGAGGGAAAGAGAATGTAGAGAGGATGAGGGACTCAGTGAGAGGTGAGGGCCTCAGTAAGAAGTAGGGGGCTCCTGGGGCGCCTGGGTGGCTCAGTTGGTTAAGCGACTGCCTTCGGCTCAGGTCATGATTCTGGAGTCCCGGGATCGAGTCCCGCATCGGGATCGAGTCCCGCATCGGGATCGAGTCCGCATCGGGATCGAGTCCGCATCGGGATCGAGTCCCGCATCGGGCTCCCTGCTCGGCAGGGAGTCTGCTTCTCTCTCTGACCCTCCCCCCTCTCATGTGCTCTCTCTCAAATAAATAAATAAAATCTTAAAAAAAAAAAAAAAGAAGTAGGGGGCTCCTGAGAGAGAGAGGGTCCCAGCCATGGGTGAGGGCTGAGAGAGAGAGAGAGAGACTGGAGTCTGTGGAGAAGGTGGGGCTCAGCAAGATGAGCATTTGTATACTTATGGTTAGGGGCTCCATGAAGGGAATGGAGACCCGGAGAGGAGGTTGAGGATACAATGAGGAAATGACGGCTCAGTGAAGGCAAGGGTCTTCAGTCAGAGGGGTGGGGGGTTGAGGGAGTGATGGAGAGTCGGATCAGGAGTTTGAGGGACTGCAGGAGGGGGTGAGTTCTGGGGAGGCGTTGGGGTTTCAGCGAGCGGCCCGGGGTCTCAGAGAGAGAAAAGAACTCCGGAAGGAGACAGGGGCTCTCCATCCTGCAGGGGTCCGCAATCTGCAGAGCCAGCCCTTGGGGCGGGCGGGTGCCCCCCTCCCAGACCCGTATCACCCCCGCCCCCGACTGCGGCGCAGGCGCCGACAGAACCAGCTTCTGCTCGGCTCTCGCTCTGGCTCCCGCTCGGCGGAGACAGCAGGCAGAGAGGTGAGCTCAGCCCTGCTCCACGCGCGCCCCGACCCCCACCCCGCCTTCTCCCGGGTTTCGGGGAACCCCACCTCAGCCCGCATCCCCAGCGCGGCCACGTCCAGCCTCGGACGGGACAGCGGCGCCCAAGCCTTGGTGTGCCTCGGGATTCGGGAGGTGAGGTCCCAGAGAAGTGGCGGGGGGCAGAGATCTCACCAGCCCGGTCTCAGTGCTGAGAGGATGGGCAGAGGCTTCAGAAAACAAGACCCCTATCCATCTCTTTACTAAAAACCTATTCCCACCCTTCCGTGCCTCAGTTTCCCCCTGGGGGAAAGGATGAGGTTAATCTCGACCAGGGAACCGGTGGTCTGGTCAGAAACAGTGGTGCGGTGGAGAGTGGGAGGAATTGGCCCGATTTCGCTGGCCTCGCCCCCCAAGAGGGTGCCCCTTCTCCCAGCCCCCGCAGCGCCGGACACTGGAGTGGGCGGGTCTGGGGGTCTGGGAAGGAGAACTGAGTGAGGCCGTGCAGGCAAGAGATTCCCATCCATCTTCAGGCCCTCGCGCCTGTCACCTTCGCGTACTCCTCCCGCCGCTCGCCTCCCGCCGCAGTCTCCCCTCTCGGACCCTGTAGTCCCCTCCTCTACCCGCTCCTTTCACACTGAGCTCCTCCCTCCCCCCCTGCCCCCCCCCCCCAGTCTAGGGACACCTCCCCAGCGGTTCCTATGGCAACCCACGTCCCGGGTACCCGCGCCGGGTCCGGAGCATCCTCTCTCTCCCTCCCCCTGACCGCCAGACCGCCTTCCTGCAACCTTAACACGGGAGGAAGAGGGGCCAGGCCGAGGGGGAGGCAGCGTCAAGGTCACCTTCCTTCTCCAGTGCCAGCAAGATTGAGCGATTAGGTATATTTGGGGGAGAGGGACAGTGAGTTGCAGGGAAGGAGCTCACCCAGACCAACAATTCCTGAGCCTCTCTTCCCTGCCCCCTCCCCTAGGGTCTTTAATTAATAGTTGCTGCTTTGACTCTGACTGCCTCCGGGCCCCCACTCCTTCTCCCCACCCGGGCCTCTGAAGCGCCCCTGCCGGGGGCGGTTCCCGCACTGGCCACACCCCCTTGGAGCCCCGCCCACCCGCCTCCCGGGGAGATCCCTGCTCTCTCGCAGGACCACTCGGCTCCCTCCTTCTCTTTCGTTTCTGGTCTCTGCCTTTTTCCATTCTCTGTCCAAAACATATATATATGTTAGTCTTTTCCTTTTCTTCTCTTTTTTCCTGAGTTGTGGGTGAGGGTTGTGCACTTCAGGCGCTTGTGTGGATCCGTGGGGTCTCCAAGAATCGCCCCAACACACACTTTGGCTCTGTGTGTTTGTGTATCTGTGTGTGTGTGTTTCTCCGTGGAGTGTCTTTGTGTGTGGTGTGTCTGTGTGTCTGTTTCTCTGTGCTATGTGTGTTTATCTGAATATGTCTCTATGTGGTATATGAGTGCCTGTCTGGGTATGTCTCTGTCATGTTTGTATATTGGTGTTGGTGTGTGTCTCTGGTGTGTGTGTATGTGCATCAATCTGTAGTATGTCTCTGTTTGATTTGTGTGTGTGTATATATGCCTGTCTGTCTGTGCTGTGTGGGTATGTGTGTGCTGGTGAGTCTCTCTATGCAGGAAATTGAAAGCCACATCTGATTGAAATTGGGGGGGGTGGTCTAGAAATTTGTCTTATCCTGTAGTGTAAGCACTGAAGCATTTTTTAAAAAGATTTTATGTATTTAGTGAGAGAGAGAGCCCGTGAGGGGTAAAGGGAGAGGGAGAGAAAGAATCTCAAGCAGACTCCGCATGCTGAGCGCTTGGGGGCTCAATCTCACAACCCTGAGATCATGACCTGAGCTGAAATCAAGAGTGGGAAGCTCAACTGACTGAGCCACCCAGGCACCCCGCTCATTGCTTTATTTTGTTTGAAGCTGCTCAGGGGTGCTGATGCAGGAGCCCAGTCCTTCCCCAGCACAAACGCCCCCCCCTCCCCACACCCACCCTTTCCCTCATCCCCTACTTTAGTTTTAGTCCTATCCGTGTGTAGATACACAAGTACTTTCCATTACCAGGTCCTCAGTGTCTCCGTCTGTGAAAAGAGAGATTTTTAAGATTAGTGGTTGCCAGAGGCAGGGCAAAATGTGTGAAGGGGGTCAAAGGTACAAACTCCAGTTATAAAATAAATAAGTCATGAGGATATAATGTATCACATGGTGACTATAGTTAATAATACTGTATTGCATATCTGAACGTTGCTAAGAGAGTAGATCTTAAAAGTTCTCTCACAAGGAAAGACATTTGTTGGTAACTAGGTACGGTGACAGATGTTAACTAGACTTATTATGGTGATCATTACAAATACCGAATCATTATGTTCTACACCTGAAACGAATATGATGTTATATGTCAAGTATCCCTCCATAAAAAAAATGTATTATTCAAAAAGGAGGGGTTCTTAGATAGGTTTCCCTAGAAATCTAAACACTCTTGAGCCTAAGAGGGCTCCTGGCTTTCACCTCCTTTGAAGTCAAGATGACTTGGGACATGGAGGCTATTGCCTTGTGAGGGGCAGCCCTGGGGAGGGATTTTTTAGAGCCTTGTACCTTGGGAGCTCGGCCTCATTAGACAAGTATCAGCCATGACAGTTACCCCCAAGAATACCTGAAAGAGGGGGAGATTTTGAGAAAAGATGGGGATAAGAACCTCTTACTCTAGATATGGGGCTCAAAAAGTTCAGGACAAAAATAATAGTGAAGAAATTACGGTAATAGTAATGACAACTGGTACCATTTCTTGGCCTCAGATACAGTAACTGTGTGAAGCAGGTGTGATTATTAGACCTGCCCTACAGGTAAGGAACCCAAGTTTTGGAGAGGTGAAAGCATTTGTCTAAGGTCACACAGCCAGGAGGTGGTAGATCTGGGATTCCAATCCAGACAGTCAGGCTCCCAGAACCCACAGTCCCAGCTACTGGGTGGCCTCCAGATTAAACAAGCAGATTTACTGGCATCTACAATTGTTAAGCCCTGGCCTCAGCGCCCGTGTGCTTTGGCTCATTCACAGTGTATGTAGGGAAAGACAGACCAGTATCTAGAAGGCCAGGCTGTGTTACGAGCGTGGGCTATCTAAAGTGGGAGGAAAAGCGGATGACGCACAAAGATTCAGGGGGCCTGGGAGGGTCTCACAGATCCCTCCCTCTGTCCACTGCACCTTGCTTCCCCCCACAGAGATCTGCAATGCCAGGCTGTGACCGTTCCTGCAGCTGTAGCCGCGGCCCCAATGTGGAAGAAGGCAAATGGTATGGGGTCCGCTCCTACCTGCACCTCTTCTATGAAGACTGTGCAGGTACGGCCCTCAGCGATGACCCTGAGGGGCCTCCCATCCTGTGTCCCCGTCGACCCTGGCCCTCACTGTGCTGGAAGGTAAGGCCAGAGGAGGAGCAACTCCTGGGATTTCATGTGCCTGCAGGGAGGAGATGGAATCATTGGATAGGAAGAAGAGGGATGGTATAGCAGGTGCAAGCAACAAAAACCCAATTGGGGGGCCTGGCTGACTCAGCTGGTAGAGCATGTGACTCTTGATCTCATGGTTGTGAGTTCAAGCCCCACACTGGCCCCGGAGCCTACTTAAAAAAAAAAAAAAAGACAAATGGCTACTCTTGGTAAGTCATTCAAAACCATACAAATTTGGGGCACCTGGCTGGCTCAGTTGGTAAAACGTGCGACTCTTGATCTGGGGGTTGTAGGTTTGAGCCCCACGCTGGGGATAGAGATTACCTAAAAAGAAAATCTTAAAAAAAAACCTCAGGGCACCTGGCTGGCTCAGTCGTTAAGTGTCTGCCTTCGGCTCAGGTCATGATCCCAGCGTCCTGGGATCGAGCCCTGCATCGGGCTCCCGGCTCGGTGGGAAGCCCGCTTCTCCCTCTCCCACTCCCCCTGCTTGTGTTCCCTCTCTCGCTGTCTTTCTCTCTGTCAAATAAATAAAATAAAATCTTAAAAAAAATTAAAAAAAAAACTTCAAATGGGTTTAAATAAGAAAGGGAAAATATCACTCATTTTATTGAAAAGACCAGAGGTTGAGCAACTTCAGGCAAAGTTCAATCCAGCTGTTCAAGATTTCTCTTAGTCTTCAGGCTCCCCATGGTGCCCCCACCCTTGTGGCCCCTTTAGCTTCAGGATCTACGCACATGTTCCCCAAGTAGCTGCTACCATGCTGACCCACAGCGTTTCACTCTACACCAACCACAGGACATCAGAATTTCCTCCAGTATTTCCTTCAGAAAAGAAACACTGCTTTCCATTTCATTTCCAGAAGTCCTGTCGAACATTGCTTTGGCTCTGATTGGGTCACTTGCCCATCTCTGAACTAATTACTATGGCCAGGGGGGATAGTAGACACTGACTGGAGTTCATCTCAGTTAAATTTTTTTTTTTTTCATCTCAGTTAAATCTTACCGTGGTTTCACAATGATATACTGGGGTACTGTTGCCAGTCAGTGTCTCTAACAGCCAGGAAGAGTGATCAGTGACGGCACAGAGTGTAGGGAAAGGGTGGAGGTGACAGTAAGCTGAGACCCTACAATGGGCATAGCTCTTTGCCAAATACTGTAAGGAGACTGAGGCAGAGGATCCTTCCCCTCGGCTTTCAAAGGGCTTCACTCTAGTGGGGACGCAAAGTGCCAAGATATAGAGAGTAAATGCACAACTTCAGGCCAAATGATCAGAGGGTGCCAGGAGAGGAAATGTTCTCAGTACCTGGGGTGATCAGGGAAGACTCTCAGGGGAAAGTGAGTATGTATTTTAAAACTTTGAGCATCTTCTAGTTGCCAGGCAATGTGCTATGCTCTTGAGGACAGAGAATTTAAGATGTGGTCCCTGTCCTTTAGGAGTTCCTAGCTATGGTTCCTTTAGTCATTCTGCAAACATTCACTCAGCTACTGCTCTGTACCAGCACCATGCTAGAAGACACCTGGTGACCCAAAACAGACAGTGTCTGTTCTCATGGCTCTCCAGACTCTCATTCCAGTGGGGCAGGCAGATATCACTTACATAGTAGCGGAAGTACATGTTCGAGTGTGCACCAAGGTGAGTGCACCGAAGAACAAATGTGCACAGTGTTTGTACAAATGCAAAGCAGGGGACCTGACCCAGGCCAGGGGCATCCTGGAAGGCTTCCCTGAGGAGGTGGGGTTTGAGATGAGATCTGAGGGATGTGTAGGAGTTATCCCGACTGAGAGATAGAAGGCAGACAGGACAGAGAGATGAGATGGGACCCAAATAATGATGGAGGGAAACTCAAGGTAGACAGGAAAAACCTACTGCTAAGTGGGAGTTTCAAAGGACATTGATCTAGGGGCCTCAAGATTCCAAATAGAACGTGACAGTGTGTGCCCCTCATCAGTTCGATCCTGGAAGGTGTGTCTGTGACTCGCCTGTGATTCCCATCTCTCAAGGTCAGACCAAGGCATTACCTTTAAGTCCAGTTGGTATCACCAGTCAGGCTGACCCTGACTACCTCCCAATCTGTCTGCCTCTCTCCAGATCAGTCTGTCTTCGGGGACCCTGCTTCTGCTGCTTGGGGTGGCAGCCCTGACCACTGGCTATGCAGTGCCCCCCAAGCTGGAGGGCATCGGAGAGGGGGAATTCCTGGTGTTGGATCAGCGGGCAGCCGATTACAACCAGGCTCTGAGCACCTGCCGCTTGGCAGGCACAGCGCTCTGCATGGCGGCTGGGATCCTGCTGGCCATTTGCCTGTTCTGGGCCATGACTGGCTGGCTGAGCCCGGACACCAAGGCAGAACCCTTGGACACCGAAGCTGATGGCCACGTGGAGATCTTCGGGGATGAACCAGAGCAGCAGCTGTCCCCCATCTTCCGCGATGCCAATGGCCAGTGTTGGTTTTCACCACCTACTAGCCCCTTCGGGCAATCCTCTGTGCAGACCATCCAGCCCAAGCGGGACTCTTGAGCTGCCCACAGGCCAGAGGAGGAATCAGACCTGGGGTCTGGACCATTCCTCTGTCCCACCACACCCTGCCATCAATTGTCTCCCTAACTTCCCCCTTTCAGCGGGGCCCCTTCCACCTATGCCCCCAGAAGACCCAACTCCAGCTCAAGAGAGTCTGGAGCTCAAATCCCAGTGCCCCTTCCCAAGTATTGGGCCCCATCTCATCCAAGATGCCAACTTTCCCCAAGTCCTCCCAAACCTTCCCACCCACCCCTCCTTCCCAAGACCCTTCAGGAGCAGAAAACATCCCCCTCAATCTATCCCTATTCTACTCTGTGTGACCCCGGGCAAGCCCCTTTTCCTTTCAGACCATCAGTTCCTGTCTCCGTACTACGAGGGGTTTGGATCAGATTCTAGAGTTCCATGGCTTTGCTATTCTCCCCAGTTGTAAGCATTACTCTCCACAGACAGTTGGGTGGAGGGGTAGTGGAGTCTTTCTCATCCCCTGACCCCTTCCTCCGTCAGCTGCTCCAAGATGCCTTCCTCGAGGATGGGTCAAAAGCACTCACTTGGACTTCCCTTCCAGGATGGTGCGAAAACAGTCACCTCCTACAGAATGTTTTCTGTGTGCGTTTTGGCATCAGAGCCCCTCAGGCCAGCCCATCATGGGCTCTTATTAGCCTCAGTTTACAAACGAGGTGGCTGAGGGAGGTTGGCAGTCTGCAGGAATTTGGACCCACACCTCCCACCTCCTCTTGGGCCAACTCTTGTTCTACAGCTGGAACAGGGAACCTGCTGGACACTTTCCTGGCTTCCAGGGGTCCTCTAGGGGTGGGAGACAGTTGGTCCAGAGAGCCTGGTTGGAGGCCTGATGGTCCTAGGTAGCTCAGAAGATAATTTGGACATGCAGAGCCAAGGGGCAGGAGTACTGGGATGTCTTTGCCCCTCAAAATCCACTCACTTAGAAACCATCACCTACAGGTCCTGACCTTACCCTGTAACAAATGTGTCCTGCTGGGGGCAGCAGCACCTCCATCCTGCGGTCTCCCCAGCCAGACGCACCATCTCCGTTCTTACCACTAGAGGGAGCTCCAAGACTGCTGGAGAGAGGCGTCGACACCCCCCCCCACCCCCCGCCTGTCCCCCTCCCCTCCCCTCCCCTCCCCTCCTCGGTCGCACCTCCAGCCTGGACGGGTCTCCTGGGAAGATCCTCCGTTCTCCCCCACCAGGCAGGCACTGCTGCCCTTTCTCCCCACGCCCCTTCCCCATCCGGCACCCCTTCCATCTTACCTTCTCTTTCAATAAACAGCTGGGACGGATACTGACTTTTCTTCTTTTCTCCCTGACCATGGGGCATGGGTAGAGAGGAAAAAAGACTGTTAGGAGCTCCTACCATGTGCTGGGCACTTAAATCCACTATATCTCATTAGCTCCTCACCGTAACTCTTTGAGAAAGGGGACTATAATCTTCATTTTACAGATGAGTTAACTAGTGGTCAGAGAAATGGGGTGGATTTAAATGCTAACTTGTTGGGGGGGCGCCTGGGTGACTGTCGGTTTCCTCTCTGCCTTAGGCGGAGGTCATGATCCCAGCCTCCTGGGATGGAGCCCCGAATTGGGCTCCTTGCTCAGTGAGGGGTCTGCTTGCCTCTCTCCTTCTACTCCTCCCCCTGCCTGTGTTCTCTCTCTCTGTCGAATAAATAAATAAAATCTTTGAAAAAATTAAAAAAAAAATGCTAACTTGTTGGGAAGGAAATTTCTCTACCGTCTTGACAACCTACTGCCCCCCTCCCTGAGAGGACATGAAGCCCATGAAGCCTGGAGCTCTGGCAGAGGGAGCTGGAGCCAAAGCTGGGATCTTTTCCAGGGCAACTCGAGCAGCTAACTCCCATGAGCACTTACCAGAGGCCAGGTGCTGTTCTCAGTGCCTTACAGACACACATTCGTTCACTTACCCTCCCAACAATCTAGGAGGTAGGGACTCTTATTCCCAAATTTGGCTCCCAGAAGGCAGGTTTGTATTTCCAACCATGTTCACCTACCTGTTGAGTCCCGGCTCACCTATCCCAAACTGTTCCTGGCAACCCCCCGCTCCAGACCTGCCCCTGCTGCACCACCCGCCCCTTGGAGGGTGGCAGTTCCAGCTCCGTGCTGGCTCTAGCCAGACCCTTGGAGTGACCCTTGGCTCCTGTCTTCCCTCACGTTCTGAATCCCACCCGGCGGCTAGCCAGCCTCGCAAATACAGCCTGACCCAGCCACTTCTCTCTGTCCTCACAGCTTCTCCCTGGCCTGAGCCACCATTGCCTCTCCCTGGTCTCCTGGCTTTCCCCTTCTGTGCTCCCCCCACACCCTCTATGAGTCTAATCTTTGCAGACCCAGGCAGATCCAGGTATAACCAAGGTTAGGTCATGCCCTTCTCTGCTCGGAACGTCCCATGGCTCCCACCTCACACAGTAAAACCAAAATCCTCGGTGGCTGTAAGGCCTTACGTGATTTACTGACCCTCCCTTCTCCTCTCTACCCCTGTGACCTCAACTGTCTCCCTTCCCATCTCCTCTTCCACCAGACCGGCCTCCTGGTTTTTCCTCCAACATCAAGGCCAGCTCTTGCATTGGGCCTTTTGCAGAGCTCTTCCCTCTTCCCACAGGAAAGTGTACCCTGGCTCACTACCTGGCCACCCCCCTCACTCCGTTCAAGTCTGCACAAATGCCCCCCTTTCAGCAAGGCCTTCCCTGAGCAGCCTGTTTTAAAATGCGACAACCCTCTACCCATTCCCTGTGCACTTTGAAGTTTGGTGTTTGCTTTCCTATAGCATTTATCACCTTTCAGTATACTACATAACTTACATATTTGTTATATTAGTGTTTGTTATCTGTCTACCCCTGCCGCAGTATGATCGCTGCAAGAATGAGAATTTTTGCTCCCTTTGTTTACTGACATATCCCAAGTAGAAAATGCCTGGGACAGAGTAGATGCTCGATAAAAATGTGTTGAATAAATCAATCGTAGTTTTCTAGATAAGGACAGTGAGGCTTGGGAACATTGAGTAGCTTGCCCAAGGATGCACAGGTAGCAAGGGGTGGAGCTGGGGTTCAAATGCAGGCAGTCGAACTCCTGAGTCCACAGCCTGCGCCACGGTATTGCATTGCCCCTTGGTTTGAAGGCACAGAGCTGGGGAGACAATATCAAATGCCCATAAACCTATTTAGGAATGTTTGTTGCCCTGTGGAAATGTGAGTACAGTGTGAACAGATTTTTTTTTCTCCAGAGAAGTTAGAATCCAAATTTGTATATAAGATGTATCCATTTTTTAAACATTTGTATCTGTTTCAAAACTTGACTAAGCACTGAGCAAGAAGAAACATTCCCAGGGACAGCTTCAACTCACGAGTGGCCCTGTGTGACCTCTGACCCGGACACTCTGAGTTAGTGCCCACAGCTGGGCAGGACCAGGGATGGAATTTCACACTGACAAAATGGCCCCGGAAGTGGAGGTAGGCCTCCACCCCCAGAATATCCGTGTCGCATTAGCTTTCCTTCCCAGCTGCCATGGAGGAAGCCAACCCTGGTCTGTAACCTCAATAAATCCCAGGCCCCCACAAAGCCCCGTCCCCAGAGTTTCTCTTTTCAGAGAAGCAGAATCCAATAACCAAAGTTAATTCCCACCAAGGCCAATTGTCGCGTGAATCCTTAAAGAACGTTAAAGGGGGCTGTTTCCCTGTCATACTTGGCTAGGGGGGATGTGTACTGGGTTCAATATTGTTTCGCCAAAGTTCATGTCCACCTGGAGTCTGTGAATGTGACTTTATTTGGAAATAGGGTCTTTGCATATATAATAAAGTTAAGATGAGTTCTCATTGGATTAAGATGGGCCCTAATCCAATAACTGGCCCTAGTAAGAAAGGGAAAGGGAGATTTGGACATGCCAGACACACAGAGGGCAGATGCCACATGAAGACAGAGGCAGAGTCTGGAGTGATGTGGCTATAAGCCCGGGATTGCCAACGGTTGCCTGTAACCAGAAGCTAGAAGAAGCAAGAAAGTCTTCTTCCCTTACGATTTCAGAGGGAGGGTGGCCTTGCCAACTCCTTAATTTCAGACTTCCAGCCTCCTAAGCTGTGACACAATACATTTTTGTTGTTTTAAGCCACGTAGTTTGTGGTACCGTGTAGAGCAGCCTGACCTTGGGAAAGCTGAAGTGAAGACATGCCCCAAAATACCTGACCAGCCTCTTTAGAAGTGCCAACATCACAAAAGACAAGGAAAGACCAGGAAACTGTCACTGATTGGAGGACAGTGAGCAGACATGGCTGAAGAGTATATACAAATTCTCTCTATTGTCTCTGCAACTCTTCTACAAATCTAACATTACTTTTTAGCGAGACGACCAAGGGGACGTCATCATTTGGAAAGCGTCGCAGTAAGATGCCCATGTCAAGCTGCCCGCCGCTGTGTCTCTCAGGCCTACCACCTTCAGAAGTCGACCTGCGGCAAATGTGGCTAGCCTGCCAAGCAGAAGAGAAGGTATAACTGGGGTGCCAAGGTAACGAGACGAAATACCACTGGGACCTGACGGATGAGGCACCTAACAATTGTTTACCACAGATTCAGGCCTGGATTCCGCGAAGGAACAACACCTCAGCCCAGGAGGACTTCTGTTGCAGCCTCCAGTCCATCTGAAGGATTTCAATGACGAGCCACACAAGAAATGTTCTGGTTTAGGGCGCCTGGGTGGCTCAGTCGTTAAGCGACTGCCTTCGGCTCAGGTCATGATCCTGGAGTCCCGGGATCGAGTCCCGCATCGGGCTCCCTGCTCGGCAGGGAGTCTGCTTCTCCCTCTGACCCTCCCCCCTCTCATGTGCTCTCTCTCTCTCATTCTGTCTCAAATAAATAAATAAAAAAATCTTTAAAAAAAAAAAAAAAAAAAAAAGAAATGTTCTGGTTTAAAATAAAATATAAAAAAATAAAATTATTTTTTTAAGTAAAAAAAGGTAAGAATACAGTTGTTCTTGTCAAGATGGAGTAACAGGAATCAGGATCACCCTCCCATCTGAGAAAAACAAAGGACAGACCAGGAACCAAGGGAGTGAGGGGAGCCCTACAGCGACCCCAGCTGACTTCCCTGGGAGTTTCCAGGCTGTGGCTCGGATTGTAATACTTTCAATAAATGAGGAAACAAGTAGACAGAAAATCAGTAAGGGTATCAGTAAGGGCAGATTTGGACGACTCTATCACCCAACCTAATTGACATTTGCAGGATGCTCCACCCACAACAGCAGAATACACAAGACCTTGGGCCTTGGTGGCTCCTGGAGACCCAAGGGGCGCTCAGGGGACTGAACTGAAGAGACACAGAGCCCATAGCTGCCTCGGGTGCCCTCTGGTGTTCCTTCGAGGTGGTGGCAGCTCAGCCAGTTGACCGCTTCCCCCACCTCAGAGGGAAGCTGGGTTTCCTGCTGCAAGCATTCCCTCCTCTCTGAGGTGGGCTGACCTGGGGGGGGGGCTGATGGTCTTGTGGGGGGGAGGTTCACCTTCTGCTCCACCCCTTTCTTTCCCAGAGGCTGAGCTCCGAGAGGCTGCCCCTCCCTCCTGTTGAGTCTCTGCATCCCTACCCACCCAGGGGAAGAGGTGACTTCTCAAGCCCAGCTTCAGAGGAGCTCCTCCACCTCACCCCTGCCTGGATCAAAGAAAGCATGATCTGAGGCCACTGTCCGGCCTCTGGGGCTGCTATGTCAGGGCAGGGAGCTGAGATGCCCCAGGGCGGGACAGAGAAGCAAAGTCATATTGATAGAGATGGGGAAGGTGTTAGTGGAGGGGGCAGTGAGAGAGCCAGCCCTGAGGCAGACGACCAGCAACATTCACGGCCTGACTCTTTGTCCCAAATTGAGAGCAGGCTGAGAGGGGGCGCAGCCTGCCAGGGTTCAAGTCACTGTGTGAGCCCAGGCGATCCCTCACCCCTCTGAGTCTCAGTGTCTTTTCCTCTAAAATAGTGCCAACAAGGGGTGTCTGGGTGGCTCAGCCCGTTAAGCATCTGCCTTCGGCTCAGGTCATGATCCCAGGGTCCTGGGATCGAGCCCCGCATCAGGCTCCCTGCTCCGCGGGAAGTCTGCTTCTCCCTCTTCCGCTCCCCCTGCTTGTGCTCTCTCTCTCTCTGACAAATAAAGAAATTAATTATTTAAATTTTTTTTTTAAAATAGGGCCAACAAGAATGCCCATCTCTTGAGAGTGTGAAGACCTAGGAGCTACACATAGTGCTTGGCACGTAGGAGTGCCCGATAGATGCTAGCTGGGGTTCTGCCAGAGCAGAAATGTGAGGTTCAGATTAGCAGGCAACGCACAAGTGATAATTATGGAGGACTTGGACGCGGTGCCGCCCCCATCACAGCCTAACGGAAAGGAAGGCCCTGCAGACGGACGATGGCGGCGTATCAAGGCCGGGGCTGCGGCTGAAGGACCAGGTGATGTGCTGCGTACTCAGTACTTCACAGAAACGAACTCTTTGTCCTCACACCACCGTAACGTGGTGATCATGATCCCCACCTCCCAGTAAAGGAACCTGAGCACAGCAGGTGAGCCTCTTGCCCAAGGCTACTCAGGCGACATCTGAACTCCCAAACAGTCCAGGTCCAGAGTACCCCATAACTCTGGTGTTTACAGATGCAGAAATGACCCCCATGCCCCCGATTCTGCCAACTGATCAACCTGAGAAGGCATGAAGTCATACTCACGACCCCTCACGCAGATCCACACAGACACAGGCAGGCATATGGGTATCGGGTAGATACCCAGGCATCCATAAACACACTGGTTTATCCTGCCTATGACGAGTGCTCAGAAAACCCTCTGGAAAACCACCCTGAGAATGGTGTACGTTGTTGGGAAAAAGTAATCGGTGCAAATGAACTCACAGACACACGCATCCATACATGAATTGGTGGGCCCCTGCACAAGCCCTTGAATAAGCATGTTACCCATGTGGGTGTTTACCAGTATCCATTCATGTGCACACCAACAGGTGTGTAAATTATTTTACCGGTATGTGTGTAGACATGCTGATACACTCAGTGTGTATTTGCACTTACACTGTTACTGATTTTTTTTCACCGCTACATTTATTGAGCATCTACTATGTGTAAGTAAAGATAAGGCTCACAGAAGTGAAGTGGCTTGCCCAAAGTCCCACAGCTAGTGAATGGCCGGGATTCAAACCCTGGTCCTGTAATATCAGGCAGTGGTGTCTATCTCCACTACAGGGAAGACGTGTTCAAAAGTAAACCGTGCCATGGCTGGATTTTCACATTGACATTCCCTGTGACCTTGGACACATCATGTCCGGTTACAGGCCACATGCCCACGTGTCTGTTCACAGGCGTGCTCCCTTGGCCTGAGGAGTGGTGGGACCCGTGACTCCGGCCCTACTCCAAGTCTCAGCCTGGGTTGGCATCACTAAGGGCTGTGAGCTTCCTGTCCCAGCCTTGCCAAGCCCCAGAGTGCATGACTCAAAGCCAAGCCCTGGGCACCAGGCCACCAGGAGCCTGGCGATGGAAGAACCCAGGGGATTTCATAAGCATCTGGCCCCGGACATTCGGTCAAGGCAGGAAGAGGGAGGGAGGGAAACAGGCTGTCCACCGGGCCTGTGCCCGGGCTGGCCCACTGGCCGGGTTTGGCAGGGGAGAGCTGCCAGGCTGTGGCATTGAATGCACACTCAGCAGGTGTTTGCTGTGTGAGGGAGGGGGGAGTGCAGAGGGAGGGGTCAGGGCCCCACGGTTGCCTGATCCTGGAGGCCCGGAGGGAGGGGGGACGGAGAGCAGGGGGCAGGTAATAACTGTAAGATGGAAAGAGGAAGGGAGGGAATTTATTCTCCACAGATCCTGAGCACCTGCCCTGGGCTGGGCACCGTGGGTGCTGGGTGCACGGGGTGGACTGAGCCTGCTGTTCCCAAGCTCAGGGAGCTCAAATGACTCGGGTCGGACCGGGAACTGGGAGGACCCAGCCAGTGCGAGCCGTCATCCACGTGTCTGCGGGAAGAGTGTGCAAGAGGTGTGTGTGTGTGTGTGTGTGTGTGTGCATGGGCACACAAACGTCTCTACAGCCTGGTGTGTACGTGTGTCCCACGAGCACAAGCGTGGCCTCGTTCTTCCCCTCCCAGGCCTCCACCCAACCCCATCCTGTCCCTCCCAATCACAGGACAAAGGCCCCCCTCAGCCCCGACCTGGAGCTCAGGGGTAAAGGCGTCCCAGCAGACAGAGCCCTGGGGCCCCGCACGTGGACCTCCCCACCAGGAGCCCTGAGTGGTGAGGAACGCGAGCAGCCCCGAGCCTCTGCCTGGGTGCCCAGGCGTGGGGGAGGTGCCCAGGCACGTGTCCTGCGTTGTGAGCGCTGGAAGTGCCTCTGGGAAGTCCAACAGATGTGTGATGCCCTTGGCCACTGAGTCCCCGCTGTGGGCTTAGGCACTGTGCTAAACTAAGTGCTTCAGACCAGGTGGGTGACTCTCCGAGCCCTGGCTTCTCTAAAAGAATTTAGTGGTGGGGCGCCTGGGTGGCTCAGTCATTAGGCGTCTGCCTTCGGCTCAGGTCATGATCCCAGGGTCCTGGGATCGAGCCCCGCATCGGGCTCCCTGCTCCGCGGGAAGCCTGCTTCTCCCTCTCCCACTCCCCCTGCTTGTGTTGCCTCTCTCGCTGTGTCTCTCTCTGTCAAATGAATAAATAAAGTCTTAAAAAAATAACAATAAAAAATAAAAAAATTTAGTGGTGATAGCCACTTCCAGTCTTGTTAGAGAAATGCAATAAGTCATGATCTCAATAGCCTTACTACTTTCCCCAAGTCTTTGTCTTCCCAGCGATCCGGTCTCTTCCTTAACAGCAGACACTGCGTCTCATATTTCTGTTTCTCCCATGACTCTTCATCACAGAGGACCAAACAAATACTTGCTAGAAGAATTGTTGAGCAAAACTCTGTATTCCCCATAAGTAATGACAGCCATTTGCACTTACATAATAAACAAACCGAGCAATTCTGAGCTTTCATTATATGTCAGGCATTGTGCTGAGCACTTTTCATTCTTTAGACAATTCACTGAACACCCAGTAGGGGCCCGGCTCTGTGCTAGACAGAAGGATGAGGCATTGCTGCCCTCCAGGTTCTTCCTTTCTGGTGGGGTTAGGAGGGCAGATGATAAATAATTTAATACGTAAGTGAGATCATTTCAAACCTTGGCAGGTGCTGTGAATACATTAAGACAGGGCTATGGAGTAGAGAGAGACCACTGGGACCGGGATGGGCACGACGCTTCATGAGTGGTTAGGCAGAGCCTCTCTGAGGAGATGACATTTGACCTGAGACCTGAAGGAGGAGGAAGAAGCTGGGAAGATGTGGAAAGTTCCAGGCAGATGGAACAACAAGGACAAAGGGCCTGAGGCAGGACGAATTTGGTTTGTACAAGGACTAGAAAAAAAGGGAGCATGAATGGGGGGGGGCGTGGGGGTGGAAGGAGGAAGGCAAGACTGGCTGGGGACCAGCTCCTTGATTGTCATTCCAACTTTACAGACCCGGAGCTGATGCTTTTAGAGGGCAAGTGATTGGCCCAAGGTCACACTGCTGGCTAGAGGCTAAACAAGGATTCAAACCTAGGTCTGGCCTGGTTCTAGACCCAAGCCTTTTTTTCCTTCACTGCGGAGTGCCACAGAGACACACATCCGTGCAATACCCAGCAATACACATGCATCAGCACACCCTAACACACTACACACACTCTGCACGCTGCCCCACAGTGAGGGGGTGTGGTCTTGACTGTCACCAAGTGTCAGTAGCGGAGAGCCTAAGATTCTGATATTCCTCCCTGTCTTGTGGGGCCAAGTAGGAGGGCTGGGTGTCTCCTTAGCCCAGCATTCCAGAAGCTCAGGGCCAACGAAAGGTCAAATGACAGGAAGAGGGAAAGGGCTTCCCAAGGGTGGGGCAGGAACTTTGGGGTGGTCTGCGGGGGTGCAGACCCGGAGGGAGATGATAGAGAAGTGACAGCCCAGCCCATGGGCATGCCTGGGAGGGGGAAGGGAGGTGAGAATGGAGGAAGCAGTGGGAGTTGAGACCACTCTTGGTCTCGGAAGCATAGTCCCTGCCCGGCCCATACCTGGCCTCTTCTTACCTCTGCTGGGTCACCTCCCCAGAGGGGGTGCTCACGGCTCACCAAGGAAGCTCTCTCTGGTTTGTATCATATGATACCCAGACAAAGCCCCCAGCTCTGGCATTCTGTGTCCTCCTACTAGACCAAGCACCTGGAAGGTAGGTGCCATGGCTCCTTGCTTCTTAATTCATCTGATCCACCTAAACTGAGTACCTCCTTTGTGCTAGATTCTGGGTTCTCCATTTCTTGCCCTAGAAGCCCCCAACCCCAGTGCCTGGCATGGGAGTTGGTGCATTGTAGGAATTCAGGACAGACTTCTTAGCTTACCAACAAGGAATAAGGTATGCGGGCAGGGGCATGGTGAATGGTGGATGGATGGGTAGATGGTAGATGGCAGCTGAATAGAGTCATGGTTGGGTGGTAGGTGGATGGATCGTTAAGATAATGGCCTTCACTTGACCCTGCAGCCCTCCCCACAGCTACCACCCAGTTTTTGGTTTTGCTCCCTTTTTGCAGCAAAGGTCTTTGAAAAAGTGTCTATACTCATTGTCTGTAATTCCTCTTCTCTCTTAAATCACACTTCTACCTGCTCACCCCATCCCAAACCCACTGAAACTACAGTTGTCAAGGGCATCGTGTCTCAAAACTCAACACTCAATTCTCGGTCTTCATCTGTCAACCGATCAGCAGATTTTGACACAGTTGACCCCTCCCTGCTCCCTGGTACGCCTTCTCTCTTCACTTGGCGTCCAAAGTCCACACCCTGCTGGCTGTCCTCCTTCCTCCCGGCTCGCTCCTTCCTGCTGGAGTGGCCCAGGACCTGGTCCCCCACTCTCTCCTCCAGTGTCCTGCCCCTGGCTCCAGATCTCCGTCTTCAGCCCCGTCCTCTCCCCTGAACTCCAGCAAATACATCCAATGGTCTGCCTGGCGTCTCCATGAGGATGTCTGGATGACATCTCAAACTCAACACAACCAAAGCTGAACTTCTGGTCTGCCTCGGAGTACCTGGCCCCTCTCCTCTGATGGCAGATCCACACGTGCCATTGTTCAGGCTCAGGAAACTTGGAGGCACCCCTGACACCTCTCATTCCCCCGCACTCCACATCCGAAACCCCAGCAATCCTGCAGTCTCCACCTTTTATGTAGACCCAGAGTCCAATCCCATTTCATCATTGCTCTGCTCTGAGCCACCAGAGTTTCCCAACAGAATTATGGCAAGAGCTGCTCCTTTCTCCCCAGAGTCTTTCCAAGGCCTTCAAAGCTCCAGATGCTCTGAGTCTCTATTAGCTCTCTGACCTCATCCACCGCCACCTCCCCTCACCTGTTCCTCTCCAGCCACACCGACCACCTTCGCCCCGGCACACCAGTCAAGCTTCCCCTTGGAGCCTTTGCATAAGCCGTTCCCTGGCCTGAGCAACTTGCCTCCAGACATTTCTCATGGCATCCACTGGACCACCTGAGTAAGGTGTGTGTGTGTCACTACGACCACCGCCTGCCTCCACGTTACCCTCTGGACCTTCTTTACCTTCTCCCCTGGCACCTTCTAGCAGCCCTACCGTTTAGGTATTTTTTAAAAAATTTTTTTATTGTTATGTTAATCCCCATACATTACATCATTAGTTTTAGATGTAGTGTTCCATGATTCATTGTTTGTGCATAACACCCAGTGCTCCATGCAGAACGTGCCCTCCTCAATACCCATCACCAGGCTAACCCATCCTCCCACCACCCTTAGGTATTTTTATGTTAATTATTTTTTGCATGCTTTCTTCCTACTGGGATATAAGCACCATTTTTGTCTATTATCTTCACTGCAGTATCCCCAGGCTTTAGAACAGTGCCTGACATAGAGGTGGGTATGCAATACATATTTGTTGAATGAATGAATGAATGAATGAATGAGTGAATGAATATATAAATTATTTGATTGATGCTGGAAAGATATATAGTTGATGGATAGGTGGATGGATGGATGATGATTGGAGGGTAGATGGAAGAATGGAGAGAGGGTAGGAGAAATTTGAAGGGGCAGATAGCGGGGAATGGGTTATGAGTGAACAGTAGATGGAAGGATGAGGGATGAATACATCGGTGGAAGGATTCAATCCATTCAGCTGCTATTCACCGAGCACTTACCATACACTGGTGAGCCAAACCGACGAGGGCCTGCCCTAAAGGAGCATACAGCTTCATGGGAGAGATAGACATAGATACGAAATATATATGTAATTATATATAATTAATATATTTATTAATTATAACAGTTTGTTAATATTTATTAAATTATTAATATATGATTACATATAATTAAATACATATACAGCTCCAAATTATAATTCCAAATTATAATGTGTATTATGAAGGGAAAAAAGGATGCTCTGAGAGAATGAGATGGATGAGGGATGGAAAAATGGGCAACAAATGGGTAGATGGAGGTGGACAGGACTTGGGCTGGGCTGCTTTACTTTAATGGCCCTGGCTGGCCACATGCACCATCCATTTCCAGACCTGGGGTCTCCCCACACCCCACCTATAGCTCTAACCTCAGAGAGATTGTCCTCTCTCTCCCCACACTGACACAGCACCCGCCCCAGCCCATCCCCCATGGCCCTGCCTGACTCCTGTCCTGCCCCCACCCTGCTGAGTCACAGTCTTGGGCTACTCAGAGGACAGCCCCATGGGGTTTCTGGTTCAATCCAGCCCTTTGGCCATCCTCAACCTGGGAGGGGGTAAGACTGCCAGAAGGGAGGCCAGCAAGTGCCAAGCTCTTGATGTCTGTGCCGGAGCACAGCTCTCTGTTCTTGAGAGACCAGGCCTCGCGCTCCAGTTGGAGTTTATCTGGGGGCTGGGGTCAGGAGTAAAAGATTAGAGCTAAGTTTGCCTGCAGGATTGTAACTTAATCATGAGCTGGAGCTGGAATTTAGGTCAAAGGTCAGTGACGTAGGAAAGACCTTAAGGTTCGAAGCCGATGGCCAAGAAAGAATTCTTGAGACGTCTTTGGTGCAAACCGGTGGTTTCATGAAAGCACAGGGACAGGACCTGTGGGCAGAAGGAGCTGTAGTGGGGTCATGAGGAGTGACCCATTATAGACTTTCAAGTTGGGAGGGGGTTAGGGATAGTGTAAGTCTCTAAGGAATTTTGGAAGCAAGGTTCCAGGACCTGGAGGGGGCTAGCTATTGTTGGGAAAAGGTCACTTATTACAGTCTAGTAAAACCTTAGTCATGAGACCCTTCAGATGTATATCGGTGGGCCATATGCTTGGGGGATGATAACCAGCATGTATCTTGGGAGGGGGGCGGTTAGAGATAAAGGAAATTTCCAAAGGAATTTTTATATGTTCAAGTAGACTTACAGGATCCTTGGGGTGGGGGTGGGAGGTGTTCGGGGTAGGATTGCCTTTTGCCCTTAGCAAAGTATTAACATCGAGGCAGCTGGGTCCCTAGAGGAATGTCACTCTGCTTGTTTCAAGGACTTGTCAATGGGCTGTAGGTAGTAAGGAAATTTAATAATTTTTCTTCTGCATTTGTTTCCCATCCAAGACAGGATGGGAAAAGGTGGGTGCCTAGGCATTGACCAAATCAGTGCTTGGTTTGGGCCATGGTCAGGATTTAGCTGTGGCTGTGAGCAATGATGCGGGCTCAGGCTATGTCCAAGTTTTCAGGTCAGAGTTCAGTAAGAGTCCAAAGTCTGGAATAGGGCTCCGTCTATGACCAGAGTCAAAGATCAGGGCTCAGTCAGTGTCCAGGGCACTGGCCTAGTCTTGTTTTTCTCCAGGGACGGACAGAGTAGGTGGGTTAGTTCTGGACTCCCTTCAGCCTAAAGTTCCATCATCCACACGGATGAACAGCACCTGCCCAAACCCTCTTCTCCTCTCCCTCACCCTCCCCGGGTCACACCCTGAGGCCCAGGCCTGGCTCAGTGTCCCCCACATGGCCCAGCAGTCCTCATTCTGGCACCCAGGGGATCAGAGTGGGGGTAGGGGCTATGAGGCAGGGTTCTGTGCCTGACCCAGGAGGGCACCTTGCGTAAGGCTTTCTGATGCAACTGGCTGCTGGCTGAACACCTCAGTACCCTCTCTTACTCCTCAAGCTTTTCCCAGAAACAGAAGGGCTGGGCAGCAGCCTGAATCAAACACACGTAATCCCTTTCCTTCCCTTTCCTTCCCGGGCCCAGATGGCTTCAGGACCAGCAGGAGGCAGGCAGGCAGGCAGGGCAGAGACCAGATGACTCAGCAACAACTCCAGTATTGGGAGCAGGAGGATCTAGGGCTGCCTCCTCCCAGCGGGAAAGCAAGGGGGAGAATCAGGATCCCTGGAAGTTCGCAGAGCCCCACTTCCAACACACACAAAGCAGTAATTACGTGGCTGAGCCCAGAGAAGGACTGGTGGCCGCCCAAGGTCACCCAGCTGTCGGCGGCAAGGTCAGAACAGAAACCAGCTTTCTTCCTGCAGTCTCTGGCTCCTCCTGCCACAAGTTGGAGAGAGGACCCCTCGCCCTTGAGGAGGGCATGGGACTTCCCTAGGAACTTTCAATCAATCTAGTGGATGATTCTGGAACAGTCAGTGACATGGGCTTTGGAACCACACACACCTGGGTTCAAACCCCTCTGGCTTGCTGTGTGATCCTGGGCAGGTTACTTCTCTGTGACACCTGATTTTCTCAGGTGTGAAAAGAGCATAAATTCACCCTCAGCTCACAGGGTTGTGGTCAGGGTTGCATGAGGAAGCAGCTGCAGGACACAGCCCAGGCCTGCCATAGGGGGGATGCTCAGGAAATGTGCCCCTACCTCTCCACCCCCAGCTCTCAAGGCATGTGTTGTGGTGGGGGGGGGGGGCATGTGGAGAGGTGGCATCCTCGGCTTTGTGGAAACTACGTCAGCCACTTACCATCATGTGTTTACCCTGGCCAGGAACTCTTCTGAGCACTTGGTATTAACTCAGTTAACCCTCCATTTAAGCCAGTAACAGTGCCCAATGGCAATGTGCCATTCGATACCCCTCTCCTGTCTGGAGGATATACTAGGTCAATTCCATTTCATAGATGAGGGCTCTGGGTCTCAGAGCAGCTAAGTGACTTGCCCAGTGTCAGATAGCCAGTAGAGGTCAAGGAGGTGGCACAAAGCTGTAGACAAAGGCCACCCAGACTTTGAGCCAGACTGGCTGCTTCCTAATCTCACGGCCCCCGCTTACTCCTTAGGCCAGTGATGTCACTCTGAGCCCCAGTTCCCTCATCTGCCTCCAGGCATGAAAACAGGAACCTGGTGGGGAAGTCTGAGAATGCAGTAAGATGATGCAAGGGAAGCACCCACATGGGGCCACGCTCCATCCATGGGCAAAGAATCACATTCCCATACTCAGAGGACAGGCCTGGATGACCCAGCAGGGCTGTAACTGCCACTGGGCCACCGTTGGGCTGATGCTGTGCCAGGCACTGGCCTTCCTGCCTTTCCTGGGGCCCAGCCTGAGCCAGATTCAGATGATGAAGGATTTTGCAAAGCCCCTGGGAGACCCCAGAGAAGAAGGAGGTGCCCAGTCGCCTAATAAGGGCTCCCCAAGAGGAGCCTGAGCTGAGGACTGCAACTCTTGAATCACCTACTGTCATTCCCAGATCCATTGGCCCAAATCTGTGTACCCATTTGTACTATGAGTTCTGTAGTGTTTTTCTTTCAATCAGCTCATTTTTAAAAACGTAGGGAAATTTATTTAAAATGGAAAATTTAAATCACTCACTTAAAATGGAAAGCCATCATTTTCCATAAAGAGGAAATGGCTATAAAATTGAATACAAGGGGGCGCCCGGGTGGCTCAGTCGGTTGATTGACTCTTGATTTTGGCTCAGACTCTTGATTTCAGCTCAGATCATGATCTCGGAGGCCCGAGATCAAGCCCACAGTGGGCTCTGCGCTGAGCATGGAGCCTGCTTGAGATGCTCTTCCTCTCCCTCTGTCCCTCCCCCTGCTTGAGCTCTCCCTCAAAAAATAAAAAAATAAAAAAATTCAAAAAAATAAAAAATCATTGAATACAAGAACAGCAAAAAAAGAGGCATTGTTCCCTCTAGCTAAATCCTGTCTCTCTTTTTTAAAGATTTTATTTATTTATTTGACAGAGAGAGACATAGCGAGAGAGGGAACACAAGCAAGGGGAGTGGGAGAGGGAGAAGCAGGCTCCCCGCAGAGCAGGGAGCCCGACGTGGGACTCGATCCCAGGATCCTGGGATCATGACCTGAGCTGAAGGCAGTCGCTTAACCAACTGAGCCACCCAGGCGTCCCTAAATCCTGTCTCTTGCTGAAGGCTCTGAACTGACCCTGCTTTTCTCCCTTAACAAGGAAGGTATTAATGACATAGAAGCTGGGGCGCCTGCATTAGGCGCCCCTTGGTTTCAGCTCGGGTGGTGATCTCAGGGTCCTGATCTCAGGGTTGTGAGATCAAGGCCTGCATCAGGCTCCAGGCTCACCATGGAGTCTGCTTGGGACTCTTTCTCCCTCTCCCTCTGCCCCTCCTCCCCACCTTAAATAAATAAATACATCTTAAAAAAAAAAAAAAAGACATAGAAGCTGTTAAATGAGACTTTCTCCCTAGTAACTGGAGGAACAGGAAGAAAATCAAAAGGAAATACCCGTATCACGATCTGATTCCATGTTATTTAATAGTTTGGAGACCCTAAAACTACCTGGTATCCTACCATTGGTGTACATTTTATATTTTGGAAAACACTGACTTAATCCAACTCTTCCTTCCTATTTTACAGGGAAGAACAGCAGGGCTCCCAAAGGGGAGATGACCTGCCCACCATCTCACAGGACCCATGGCTTTAGCCAGACCTGGAATCCAACCACATTTCTTTCCAAGGCATTGTTCGACTTCTGTGGGGGAGAAGTTATAAAGATGAAGGACACCAGTGGTGGATTCTCAGGCGTGTGGGAAGCCCTGGCCAGGCCAGGTAGAAAGGAAGGAGGCAAGGAGCTGTTGTCATGGGTCCTTGGACCCCCATGCCTCTCCTCTCTCGGAGTACAGCCTGAGTTCCTCCCCGCAGTCCCCAGTGCTGAGGGCCAGCAGAACTACAGCAAATAGACATGCAGCCTGCTTGGCTCAGAAACCAGAGTAGTGCAGTGTCTAAGCCTGGAGAGAAGGAAATTCATGAAAGCCAAATTCTCTCTCTAGGAAAGTGAACATTTTTGCATTTTACTGGGGAGGGGAGTTGGTCACCATTTATTTTCTTACTTTTTAACAAATATTTATATAGCATTTATATTCCAGGCACTTCACAAATATTAAGTCATTGGATCCTCACGACAAACCAATGAAATAGGTACTATTATTATCTCCATTTTACAGATGAGGAAACTGAGGCACAGAGAGCTTAAGGAATTTACTTGAAATTTCATCACTTGGAAGTGGTAAGATTTGAACCCACGAAATGTGATCTGACTCGAGGATACCTTAATGCATTTAATCCTTAGGACTATAATGCAAGGAAGGATATAATTAATCCCATTTTATAGTTGCATAAAACTGAAGCTCAAGGTTATTTAGCATCTATACCATCAACCCAATAGGCCCTTCACTTCCTTGCCACACTCCCTGGATCATGTGCCAGGAAATCTTGGTCTAGGGCTGTGCTACTCAATTTGGTAACCATTTACTACATAAAGTTACGGAGCGTTTAAAATAGAGCTAGTATGACTAAGAAACTCAATTTTTTCATGTGATTGAACTTTTAATTTTAATGCAGATGAAACATTTTGTCCGTTAAACACAATTTAATTGTTTTGGTAGAATAACATTTCACTTTAAGCACTGACAATTTAGCTCCCACGCTGATTTCTTTCTGAACTAAGTACAGATTTTGAAAAATCAGTAAGGAAAAAAATTAGATGATCTCATTAATAATTTTTTATTATTTGTTGCGATGATAGTATGCTAGATATATTGGATTAAATAGAATATATTATTCAAATTAATTTCACCCAGGGACGCCTGGGTAGCTCAGCTGGTTGAGTGTCTGATTCTTGATTTCAGATCATGTCATGACCTCAGGGTTGTGAGATCGAGCCCCCTGTCGGGCTCCACGCTTATCGGGAAGTCAGCTTGAGATTCTCTTTCTCCCTCTCCCTCTGCCCCTCCCCCCCTCGTGTGCACGCATGCTGTCTCTCTCTCAAATAAATAAATACATCTGTTAAAAAAATAAATTTCTTTTTGTTCTTCTTTAATGCATGACTAGAAAATTTGAAACTACAAGTGTGACTTATATTTTATGTTCTGTTGGTCTAGAGAACTGGGATTTGACACCCTCAACTGTGACAAGGCTCACCCCCACACCTGGGGGGCCATGCGCTGGGTACAGTTCCAGAAGCCATATCCACCAGTCCAGGTGAAGGCGACTGGGGTGCAAAGGTTGCAAAATGCCCCTGAACAGTGTGGCCACCGGAGTTAGTTGCCCCAGCAAATCTCAAATCTGCTTCATACTACCAGCTGGGTGCTCTTGGGTAAGCCCCTTACTTTCACTCATCTGTAGAATAGAGGTCATAGTGACTATCTCATGGTTCCTTAAGTGCCTTGGGGCCTTTGCACTTACTTTTTCTGTGTCCCCTCAGATCTTTGCACTTCTCACCCATCTCTTCCTTAAGATCTTAGTTTAAACATCACCTTCCTGATGAACCCTCATGAAAATAGACACCCCTCACTCATATCTGATAGAGGACAAATCTATCCTATTCAAATCTATCCTATTTCTTTATTCAAGAAAATACATGACATCAATTTTAAATGATCTTGGTTATTGATTTTATTTTCTTGCTAATGGTCTGTCTTCCCACTGATTTATGAGACCTGTGAGGGCAGGGATGGGTCAGTCTTGTCACTGTTGAGCCCCCGGCATTTAGAACAGGGTCTGGCACAGCATGGACAAAGTTGAGGATGTCTGAGCAAACCCAGCACAGTTTTGGCTTCAGAGAGAAGCTCAGAAAACAATCAAACCCACCTTTCTTTGTCCCTTACTGCTGTGGGATTTTCCACTTGAGTCTAGAGGTCCTGGTGTAGAAAATGAGTTCATTAGTCGCTCCCTGGCAGGGGAGTCTCCAGGGTTAAATGAGATCCCAGAACACCCTGATGAGCCCTGAAGGTCCTGAGACACAGGTGAGCTGCTCCCTGGGGTTCTGGAACCTGAGAAACAAAGGTAACTCCACCCACGATTCATCCAACCTCTGCCTGGAGGAGTTATTTTTTGACCCTGGTGCATTCAGACATCAAGACCTAAAAGGGATTTCCCAGAAAGGTGCTGGACCCCTAGGGCTGTACAGTGATGCTTCACCAAAGAGCAAGTGGCCCCAGGGCCTCCTAGGCTTGGGCTGCAAATCCTGTTATGGGTGCCTTCCCCTCTCTGAGCCTCCATTCTATTTATTGAGCACTTAGGATGTGCCACATAGTTCTAAGTATTTTGTCCCAGCAAACATCTTTTTTTTTTTTT
>NC_138378.1:23712263-23717604 GCF_054177405.1 Leptonychotes weddellii | reverse complement strand
CCTTGAGAAATGACTTAACGTCTCTGAGCCTGGGCCTCCTCGTGTGTAAAATGTGATCAGCCAACCAGTCTCACAGGACTGGCTCAGTCCTGCCAGATGCCAGCAGTCGCTCACGACATGGGTGCCATTAAGGGTGAGAGCAGAGGGTGGTGGCATGGGGGTCCCCATGGGAGCTGACCCCTCTGTCTGTCTCCCTGCCACAGGACAAAGCTGGTGCTGGAGAACCTGGAGGACGCCTGCGTGCTGACCGGGCCGGACGACTCCCTGTGGGACAAACACGCGTGCCCAGCCTATGTGGGACCGGAGATCCTCAGCTCCAGGGCCTCCTACTCGGGCAAGGCAGCCGATGTGTGGAGCCTGGGCGTCGCGCTCTTCACCATGCTGGCGGGCCGCTACCCCTTCCAAGACTCAGAGCCTGCCCTGCTCTTTGGCAAGATCCGCCGCGGTGCCTTTGCCCTGCCTGAGGGCCTCTCGGCTCCCGGCCGCTGCCTGGTCCGCTGCCTCCTTCGACGGGAGCCAGCTGAGCGGCTCACGGCCGCGGGCATCCTGCTGCACCCCTGGCTGCGGGACAACCCGATCCCCTCAGCTCCATCCCGATCCCACCTCTGGGCGGCTGACCAGGTGGTCCCCGAAGGGCCGCGGTTGGAGGAAGCTGAGGAAGAGGAGGGGGAAGCAGACGCGGGTCTGTATGGCTAGGGAGCCCTAGACTCTCAGCTGCAAACAGTGGACTGAGTTTGGGGTATCTCCAAGCTCTCTCCGGCCTTTTTTGCACTGAGCCGAACCTTAGTGCCTTCCAGAAGGGAGAAAGGAAGAGGCATGTATGCAGTGGGCTGTATGCACACCTGTGTGGTTCCTCATACCTGTGCACACAGGCTTGTGCATTTAACACATGCTTCTTGGGAGTTCACCGTGTGCCAAGCCCTGTTCTAGGCGCCGGGAACACAGCAGTGAGCAGAAGACAAATCTCCCGCTCTCAGAGCTCACCACACTTTTCCATGCCTGCAGGTGTGTCCGCACGGGGCCCTCCCAATACAAGTGTCAACATCCACTCATGCTGGTGCCCAGGCACTTCTGACCCTGGACAGTCCCTCTCACAAATCCCTGTGCCAAAGCCTCCAGGCCTCCCCCTCACAACTCAGGACCCCAGAGCCCAGGCCGTGCTGGGAACTGTGCTCCCAGCAGCTGTCTTCTCCATCCAGGCCCGATCCAAGGATTCGGGCTGGAGGCTTGCCGGTTCAAACCATGCGGCTGATCGTCATCTAACTCAAGGACAGTTTGGAACGAGGGTCCACGGCTGTCCACCGCTGGCCTGAGCACCAGAGTTGAGGTTGGAGGAGGCGGGCTCTTCCTCCTGGCCTCCTGGAAAGTCTCAAGCCCTATTCTCGGTTTTGGATCAACATTGTGGGTTTTGGATACCGTAAGAATGTATTTTTACCTTTTGCCTAATAAAGGAGTTATGAGATATTTTAATGTCTCCTGGACATTTGTTCTATCCTCTCCTCCCCATCTCAGCAGTTCTCCTTGTCCCATGGCGCAGCCAGAGGCTTGTGGTTTGTGAGAACAGATTCCCTGCAGCCCAGCGGGTCTTGCGCTCGCCGTCTGTTCCTTCGGGAGGCACTGGTGTCTCTGGGAGGGTACTTTTTGGCTGCAAGTAACTGAAACCCTGGGCCAAAGTGGCTTTCAAAAGAAGGAAATTTCACACAAAGCCAAGAAGTCAAGAGGTGGAACGGGCTTCTGGGCTGGTTGGTTCCGCCCTCAGAGCCGTCAGCAAGGACTGGCTCCCCGGGCTCATTCTCTCTCTGCTCTGTTGTCCCTAGTGACGACTGACACAATGGCCACAGAGGTCCCAGGTGTCAACAGAAGAGAGATCCGTGACCAGAGGAAGCAGGAGGGTGGTACTGTAGCACCAGAGGACTCAGTCCTCTGGAGTCACGCTGCCTGGAACGATGTCTTGGCTCCCACACTCACTAGCTGACCCTCAAGTGTCTTTTTTTTTTTTTTTTTAAAGATTTTATTTATTTGACAGAGAGAGACACAGCGAGAGAGGGAACACAAGCAGGGGGAGTGGGAGAGGGAGAAGCAGGCTTCCCGCTGAGCAGGGAGCCCGACGCGGGGCTCGATCCCAGGACTCTGGGATCACGACCCGAGCCGAAGGCAGACGTTTAACGACTGAGCCACCCAGGCGCCCCTCCCTCAAGTGTCTTAACTACTCAGCTTACTCATCTGTACAATGAGCGAAACAGTGCCCAACTCACGACAGTTGAATGAGTTATTTCCTGTAAAGCACTTAAACGCTCAATAAGAGTCAGCTGTTGCTTTTACCCCCCCAGAGCTCTTTCTTTCTTTCTTTTTTAAAGATTTTATTTTTTTTATTTATTCATGAGAGACAGAGAGAGAGACAGAGGCAGAGGGAGAAGCAGGCTCCCCGCGGAGCAGGGAGCCCGATGCGGGGCTTGATCCCAGGACCCTGGGATCATGACCTGAGCCGAAGGCAGACGCTTAACCGACTGAGCCACCCAGGCGTCCCCCCAGAGCTCTTTCTTGGGATGGCGAAAGCTTTCCCAGAAGCCCTCCTAGCTGACTTTCCCACAGATTTCATTGGCCAGGGCTGGGTCACATGTCCTCTCCTGACCAATCACCAGCAGGGAAATGCGAGTACACTAATTAACCAGGCCAATCTTCCGGCGGCGGGGGGTGCAGCCTCCCTGAGGTTCATGCTCCATGTGGGAGGGGTTGTCACCTGAGCAAAGTCAAATTCTGGGAGGAGGTAGTGGGAGAAAGCACGAGAACTGAGGTGTCCTGGTCAAAGTTATGGCTGGCTGCAGACAGGTGAGGGCGACCGTTCTAGATCATCCAGCCACCAGTCTGCAAATGCACCGATCAGTCAGGCTGGCCGAGACCAGAAGCCTTGCCTCAGAATCATGAGCTAAATAAAGGGATCTTTGTTTTAAGCCACTGAGTTTTGGGGTGTTTTGTTGCACAGCAAAAGCTAACTGATAGGGACAAGTCAGCCTCCTCTCTCTGTACCCAGGATGGCCGGGGACAGGGCCCCAAGCTTTCTTCTTCCCCCACTGGCTTCCAACAGACAGTTGGAACAATTTGTGTGGACAAATTAACAGCCCCAGTTCCCTCACAAGCTGAGTGTTCTCGCAGGTACCAGTGGAGTGAGGGGGAGGGACACAAACTCTAAAATGGGGGTGCCAAGTGGCAGGTACTGTGCCAACCTTTTATCTACCTTACACAGAGGGACTCGTTTAATTCTCACGGCAACCCTAGAAGGTAAATACGCTTGTCATTTTATAGATAAAGTGGTTTAGAGAGCAGAAGACTCGGCCCACACCACATAACAGAGAAACTCACCTGGTTTCCTGGTTTTGCTTTGAACCAGGAACTTTTTTTTTCTTTTTTTAAGATTTTATGTATTTATTTGAGAGAGAGAGAGAGAGAGCATGAGCGGAGGGGCAGAGGGAGAGGGAGAAGCAGGCTCCCCGCTGAGCAGGGAGCCAGATGCGGGGCTCGATCCCAGGACTCCGAGATCATGACCTGAGCTGAAGGCAGCGGCTTAACCACTGAGCCACCCAGGTGCCCCCTGAAGCAGGAACTTTTGACAAGGCGGCTCAGAGGCAGCTGCATGAAAACTGGCACAGAAAAATGCAGAATCGACTCTCACCAAGTAATGCATGTGGCCAAACCCCTGACGCAATTAGTGGGGACTTTCATGTTTTACTTATATTCATATAATGATCATTGTAAAACTTTTACAATATCCAATGTAATACATATATATTACTACAAGTGAGAGGACTATAGGAAATTTAATTGGGGTTTTTCTCTATAACTGGGAGCTAAACACAAAAGATAATATTGTGGTCTGCCCGATTATTTATTCGCTTTAGCAATTCAACCGCTATTTTGAATGATGGCTACAGGCAGGCATGGTGCCAGATGGACAAAAACGTGGTCCCTCCGCTCAGGGACTCAGTCTAAGAGAGAAGCCAGATGTTAAACAGGTAACCACACAAATTAAGAAGCTAATTACCAGGGCGCCTGGGTGGCTCAGTTGGTTAAGGGGCTGCTTTCTGCTCATGTCGTGATCTCAGGGTCCTGGGATCCAGCCCCACGTGGTCGGGGGGGGGTCTGCTCGGCAGGGGTCTGCTTCTCCCTCTCTCTCAAATAAATAAAATCTTAAAGAAAGAGAGAAAGAAACTAATTACCTCTGTGTTAAGTAAGTTCTTTGTGGCTAAGGTGAGCGTCACCACATATTCCAGGTGCTCCCTTACCTGCCTGCCCCCGCTTACACTCACGTGATTAATTCTGACCAATGGTGTGTGTGTAGAAGTGCCCTCTGTGGGAGATCCCTTCTGGGCTGAGGCCACTGTGAGCTGGTGGACCTCCACCCTCTCATTCCTAACACAGCCACGGTTCCCTTAGCTACGAGACGGAGGAGGACCACCAGATCCACACTGGGTTTTAGTGAGCAAGACATGAAGTTTCCTGGGTGAGGTCTTTGTGATTCGGGGTTTGTCTGTTGGGCAGTTAGGGTTAATGACCATGATTAAGTATAATTTGCCCCAAAGGAGGGGAGAAAATTTCTCTCCCCCAGTAACTAGGCTTTGCTGCATTACAAACACCAAAACTTAGCGGTCCCTGCTTCTCTGGGTCAGCAGTTTGGGCCCGCTAGAAGGGCACGCAGGCTCACCCCTGGCTGTGTGTTGTCCGTCAGTCTGTCAGTCAGCAGGCTTTAAGGAGGCTGGGCTGGGTGGCTCACCTCTGTTCCACAAGGTCTCAGCCTCCAACAGGCTTAGGCCGGGCCCCCTCATGTGGTGGTCTTGGCTTTCAAAAAAGCAGTAAGAGAGGACAGACGCCAATGTGCACGCTACGCTGGTGTCACATCAGCAAATGTCCCATTGGCCAAAGCATGTCACACAGTCAGATTCAGGAGGTGGGAAAAAAGATCCTCCCTCTTGATGGGAGGAGCTGAAAATAATTTATGGCTTTTTATTTACTTATTTATTTTAATAGACAGCACGAGATATACTTGATCAAATAAGTTGACCACTGTGTACCCAAAACTGACCCTGCGGGCTGTGTGTCCCTGGACAAATTGCTTGGTGTCTCTGGGCCCCAGCCTGTTCCGCTCCTCTCTGTGTGGCTAAGCCCCACCCCACCTTTGAGGCTGGACCTGGAGACTCTGTAAGACCGGGCCAGCCCTCCCCTGTACCTCTGCAGCCGGAAGAACAGAGTCTAGATGTGGTTGGTCAGTCCCCTGGGATGCTTGTTTACAAGGCCGATCCCTGACCTCTCCTGACCTGTGAGTCAGACTGCGTGGGGCTGTGCATCT
>NC_138378.1:23654208-23712163 GCF_054177405.1 Leptonychotes weddellii | reverse complement strand
CCATACATTACATCATTAGTTTTAGATGTAGTGTTCCATGATTCATTGTTTGTGCATAACACCCAGTGCTCCATGCAGAATGTGCCCTCCTCAATACCCATCACCAGGCTAACCCATCCTCCCACCCCCCTCCCCTCTAGAACCCTCAGTTTGTTTTTCAGAGTCCATCGTCTCTCATGGTTCGTCTACCCCTCCGATTCCCCCCCTTCATTCTTCCCCTCCTGCTACCTTCTTCTTCTTCTTTTTTTTTTTCTTAACATATATTGCATTATTTGTTTCAGAGGTACAGATCTGGGATTCAACAGTCTTGCACAATTCACAGCGCTTACCAGAGCACATACCCTCCCCAGTGTCTATCACCCAGTCACCCCATCCCTCCCACCCCACCCCCCACTCCAGCAACCCTCAGTTTCTTTCCTGCGTTTAAGAATTCCTCATAGAGGCTGTGCATCTTAACAAGCCCCTGGGTGATGTTACTGAGCATCCATTTGGAGAACCTCTGTATTTGGAGAAATTCTGACTCCTTGGGGAACTCAAGCTCATTTCAGCTCTTCTCTGAGCTTGTTAGACCCCAGCCCAGGTATAAAATGGGTATATAAGTTCCACCTGCTTGGATGCCAGGAGGGACTCAGAGGTCCGAGAGGGCTGTCTCAGGGCTCAAATCTGAGCCACGATGACTGTTCTACCGGCTTTACCTCTCTCCTTAACTGGCTTTGTTTTTCTTCACATAGCACCACCTGGCAGGACATTCTATCTCTGTTGTTTGTGGGAGGTACAGAAGGCCAGGGGCTATGTTTTGTTCATAATGGTCTCCCCCGCTCCTAGAACAGTGCCTGGCACACAGAGCTGCTCAATTAAATGTTTATTGAATGACTAAATGAAAGTGGTGGCTACGCAGACCCTACATGGCCAGAACAAAGCAGGACACTTGTTAGGGATGGTTAATGTTTACAGAGGATACATCACGTGCCAGGCATGGTTCTAAGCACTTTGTATGCACTATCTCATTTGACATGCGAGGGCCAGCCTCTGACATGGCCCCTATGATCCTGACACGTGGTATCCAGGCCCTTGTGTAGTTCACTCCTACCCTGAGCTGGGTTGACGGGTGTAACAAATAGGATATTGTGAAAATGAAAAAATATGACTTTTTTTTCAGTCCATAAGAAGTGTATTATGTCTTCAACACAACACAACACAACAATGTAGACTCTCCTCTCAGAGAGTCTATCTCTGAGATAGAACCATCTCTGAGGGCGCCTGGGTGGCTCAGTTGGTTAGGCGACTGCCTTCGGCTCAGGTCATGATCCTGGAGTCCCGGGATCGAGTCCCACATCGGGCTCCCTGCTCAGCAGGGAGTCTGCTTCTCCCTCTGACCCTCCCCCCTCTCATGTGGTCTCTCTCTCTCATTCTCTCTCTTTCAAATAAATAAATAAATAAAATCTTTAAAAAGAAAGAAAGAAAGGGGCGCCTGGGTGGCTCAGTTGGTTAGGCGACTGCCTTCGGCTCAGGTCATGATCCTGGAGTCCCGGGATCTAGTCCCGCATCGGGGGACTCTCAAATGAATAAATAAAATCTTTAAAAAAAAAAAAGAACCGTCTCTGAGATAGAACCACAGAACCATCACCCAGATGAGTAGCCCATTTGTCATTTTCATAAGCAGCTGGATTCTTGCCCTTGGATTTCTCAAACTCCTGGGTCCCCCACTACAAGTGGTGGCACAATGCCCAGGATGCGTGCCCGAGTGTGGCACTGCACACTGGGGAAGCCGCTGCCTAAGTGTGCGGGAAGGTGCGACGCTTGACGGCCACAAAGCTGGATGTGGCACCATGTTGCATCCGTGTTAGATTCCCAAACTCGTGGCCCAGGGTCGCGGCGGTGCCTCACTCCCACACAGGGGTCACCTCGCCCTCGCCAGTCGTGGGAATCACTGTCCATCTGAAGGAGTAAGCCTCGGCCATACAATATATCATGGCTCCTGCCTTGCTCTCCTGAATCATCTGCTCTTGGGAAAGCCAGCTGCCATGTTTCAAAGACACTCAAGTAGACTGATGGAGAGGCACACGTGGCAAGAAACTTAGACATCCTGCAAACCAGCACCAACCAGGTGTGTGAACAGCTTTCTTTCTTTTTTTTTAAGATTTTATTTATTTATTTATTTGAGAGAGAGAATGAGATAGAGACAGAGAGCATGAGAAGGGGGAGGGTCAGAGGGAGAAGCAGACTCCCTGCCGAGCAGGGAGTCCGATGCCGGACTCGATCCCGGGACTCCAGGATCATGACCTGAGCCGAAGGCAGTCGCCCAACCAACTGAGCCACCCAGGCGCCCCTTTCTTTCTTTCTTTCTTTTTTTTTTTAAAGGTTTTATTTATTTATTTGAAAGAGAGAGAGAGAGCACATGAGAGGGGGGAGGGTCAGAGGGAGAAGCAGACTCCCTGCTGAGCAGGGAGCCCAATGCGGGACTCGATCCTGGGACTCCAGGATCATGACCTGATCCGAAGGCAGTTGCTTAACCAACTGAGCCACCCAGGTGCCCCGTGAGCAGCTTTCTTGAAAGCTGATCCTCCACCCCAGTCAAGCCTTTGGATGACTGAAGCCTTAACCAACATCTTCACTACAACCTCTGAGAGATTTTGAGCCAAAACCACCGAAGAAGCTGCTCCTGAATTCCTAACCCCCAGAAACTGTGTGAGATCTACATGTTTATTGTTGTTCTAAGCCACTGAATTTTGGGGTAACTCCTTAGATATCAATAAGCCATAACTGACACGGATCCTCAAAACAGCCCTACGAGGGAGGGGCCATCGTGATTACCATTGCACGGAGGGGGAAGCCGAGGCCCAGAGCGCGGGAATCTTGTCCAGGGCACACAGAGAGCGAACGGTGGGACTGAACCAGGTTTGAACGACTGAAGAGTCTACCTGCTGGGATGAAGGATGTCCGAAGTGAATGCTGGCTCTGCCCTTGAAGGGCTGAGGCGAGGACCAGCACTGCTGAAAGAAAATAACTGCCCTCAATCCAAATTTGTGCAGGTAACCTCAGGGCTGAAGGAACCATGATCATCATAAACCGGCAGGGTCACCAGAGGAAAACAAGGCAACAGAAGTGAAAACCAGCAGAAACAGATACTCAGAGTTCAGATGGCAATATTATCAGACACAGATTATAAAAGGAAAATGTGTACTGCCCTGAAATAAATAACAAGCTTGAAACTATGGCCAAAGTATAGAAACTTTATCAAGTGACAACAGATCTGAAAACCCAACAGAACTTCTAAAATAAAAAATACAATAACCAAAATAAAAAATTCAAAGTCTTGGTGCGGGGGTGCCTGGGTGGCTCAGTTGATTAAGTGTCTGCCTTCAGCTTGGGTCGTGGTCTGGGGGTCCTGGGATGGAGACCCGCGTTGGGCTCCCTGCTCAGCAGGGAGTCTGCTTCTCCTTCTCCCTCTGCCCCTCTCTCTGCTCATGTTCTCTCTCTCTCTCTCAAATAAAAAAAAAAAATCTTCAAAAAAAATCTTCAAAATCTGGGTGAAACCACAGATTAGATGTGGCGAAAGAGGGAATAGTGAGATAGAAATCCAACATCAACCACAGATTCAAGAGACTCTATAGGGGCACCTGGCTGGCTCAGTCTGTAGAGCATGTGACTCTTGATCTCAGGGTCATGAGTTTGAGCCCCACGTTGAGCGTAGAGATTATGTTAAAAAAAGAGAGAGAGAGACTCTAAATTTTCACACATAGACACATCATAGTGAAAATGCAAAAAGACAAAGAAAAAATCTTAAAAGCACTCAGAGGAAAAAACCAGCGAGATTACTCTCTAAAGGACAGCAGTACAACGTGGATGAACCTCAAAAACATGATGCTAAATGAAAGAAGCCAGTCACTAAGGAACACATATCGTAAGATTTAATTAATATAGGAATAGGAAAATCTATAGAGACCAAAAGTAGATTAATGCCACGGGGTTGGAGGATACCAGGTGGGGGGTGTCTGCTAATGGGTACAGGGCTTCTCTAGGGGTGATAAAAATGTTCTAAAATTAGATTGTGGTGACGGTTGTATATATAAGTCTGCAAATGTACTAAAAACCATTAAACCGTACACTTTAAATAGATGCTCTTATAGTATATCAATTATATGTCAATAAGGCTGTTGAAAGAAAGAACAGCAGTTAGACCGACAGGTGGTGATGTTTCAGTAGCAGCCATAGAAGCTGGAAGACGAAGGAGTGCTATTTTCTTTTTTTAAGATTTTATTTATTTATTTGACAGAGAGAGACAGTGAGAGAGGGAACACAAGCAGGGGGAGTGGGAGAGGGAGAAGCAGGCTTCCCTCGGAGCAGGGAGCCCGATGCGGGGCTCGATCCCAGGACCCTGGGATCATGACCTGAGCTGAAGGCAGACGCCTAACAAGTGAGCCACCCAGGCGCCCCAGGAGTGCTATTTTCAAGGTGAAATGCCAGCTGGATTCTCCCAGTGAAAATGTCTATCAAGGCTGAGCTCTAACTAAGACTTCAAGGACCAAGAAAATTTGTCACCAGAAGTCTCTTCCTACAAGGAGTTTTAAAACAGCGGCTCTCAAACTTGACCTCTTATTATAAATAGCAGAGAGGGTTGTAAATTCCTGATTCCTGGGCCCAGCCTGAGATGCTGAATCAGTTGATCTGAGATGTGGCCTAGGCATCAGGATTTTTAAAAGCTCTACAGATGATTCAAATGTACAGCCCAGGTTGAGAACCTCTGTGTTAAGGGATGCATTTCAGGCGAAAGGTAAGTGACCCTAGATGAAAAGTCAGAGATTCCTTCATTCATTTAAGATATAATCCTTGAGGATCTATTATGTTAGGAACTATTCTAGACACCAGGAACACAGCAGTGAGCAAAATAGACAAGAGTCCTGGCCTCTAGAAGAGGGAAACGGACAAAACAACAACAACAACAACAAAACAAAAAAACCCCCAAGATAAATAAGTAAAATATGCCATTAGATAGTAACATATGCTGTAGAAAAAAAAAAAAATGAAGCCAGGAAGGAGGATATGAAATGCTGGATGTATGTGGGTGTGTGAAATTTCAGATACAGTGGATGGGGAAGACTCTAGGGTAAAGACCAAACTAAAGGGAGAGAGCAAGCTATAAGGATATTTGGGTTATGGCATATGCAAAGGCCCTGAGGTGGAGTGTGTCTGCCTTGTTGCAGGACTTAGGAGGCCAATGGGCTTGAGTGGAGTGAGCCAAGTAATCAAGGGAGACCTCACTAAAATGGAGTGGGGAGGCCAGGAAGGGGAGGTCTGACAGGTACCCCTGGAGGTCCCTTACAGGAGGAATTGTCAGTTACACACCCCAACAAAGAGTCCTCAACAGGAAAGTATCAACTACAGGCCCCGACAGGGAAAAATGTGCATTGCATCCCCTACAAGAAATCCACTACCACTGTAACTCCGCCAATGAGAGCCTGTCATCACCCTGAACTCTTGATTTTCTCCAATGGATTTTGGCTCAAAGCACCCCTCCCAGTTTCCTCCTTCTCAGTAAAATAATGTTCCTTTGCTTTGTTTGTTAGACTTGCCCATGGTTTTTCATAGCTTGAATGTCCCAAATTGCAATTCTTGGCTATTCCTGAATAAACCCATTTTGCTGGGAAAATAACTGGCTGTTTTATATTTTAGGTTTAACAGTAGTCAGAGAAGGAGGAGAGGCAGTTTGCAGGCCGTGGGGAGGACCTTGGCTTTTACTTTGCCATGAGAGTGTTGGGAACTACTGCGAGTGTGTTGAGGAGTGGTTTGATTGACATTCTAGGGACCCTCCGGCAGCAGGTGGAAAATGGACTGCTGGGGCCAAAAGGAGAAGCCGTCCGGTGAGGCCAGAGCTTCCGCTGGTCTTCAGCAAACAGAGCCGAGGATGCCGCTCACCCTCAGGTGTGCGGGGGGGGGGGGGTCCGCGGAGGCTGAGCCGGGGTGGCTCCGCGCTGCGCCCCACCCCAATACCGCCCAATCCCCGCCCCGGCAGTCACGGCCCCGCCCCCACTCGGGCCCCGCCCCTTCCCGCGGCGCTGCGGGCGCGGCAGGGCCGGTGAGTGAGGGTCGGGGAGTCTGAGGTCAGCCCAACAGGGGTCACTCCGGTCAAGGTCATTGAGCACCCGGACCGCCGTGATCCGGAGCAGGGCGGGGACCGCCGGGGACTGCGTAGGTGGCAGCCGCCCCTGGCTGGGCCGGGCGGTGTGTGGGGGCGGGGGGTGTCCGGATGTCCCGACAATCTGCTGCCCCACTTCCGGGGCCTCCACTTTCACTTTCCCTTCCGCTGTAGCTTGCTCTCCTCCCTTCCCCACTGTCTGAGGCCACCCCGGAGGGGAGAGAGTGTGGCTGTAATCCTGGGCGCCAGGGGCGCTCCCAACAGCGAAAAGTGGGGCCCCTCCCCGGGGGCTAAACAGCGCCCGGCTGTGCGGCGTCACTCTCATCCCCGCCCCAGGCCTGTCCCGTTTCCTCTGTCGCGCATTGTGGGCTTGGCTCTGTGCCGCCTGCCCTTTCACCTCCCACGCGAGGTCCCGGCCGCTTCCCATACCCGGTCCCCGGTGCTTGGGATGTTACCCGATTGCCGCTGGGGACACCAAGGCACAAAGAGGGCTCGGGCCGCGTTGGAGGCCACCGGTGGGGGCTGAGTTGCTTGTGGTCGTCCGCCCTCTGCCAGGTGACCCAGGGATAGCATTTCTCCGGAGCTGCTGCCCCCGCCCGGGGGGATGGGCGCAACCAAGCCAGATGGACGAGAAGACCAAGAAAGGTGGGCACCCCCTGGAGGCGGCTGGGAAACTTCCGTTAGGAAGTGGGCCCCGGCAGGACCCGGCCTCCCCTCCCCAGAAGGACCCGGGAGAGGGAGCTTTAACAGTGTCCTTCCTCTACCCACCTGCCCCTCAGTTTCCTTCTTTGGGGCCTGGTTGCTGCCAGAGGCTTTTCATTCAATTATGGGATGCCCCTGAGGCCACCGTGAGCCAACTCTGCTGCGATGGGGTAGGGAGCTCCTGGAGGGCACAGGAGACCTCGCAGGCTGGTGGGGGAGACAGATCTCAGTTGACCTGAATATCAGGGGCCCTTGCCTCCCGTCTTGCTTCCTCCACCCAGCATTGTAGAACATGTCAAGTCATGTCATCACCCTGCTTAAATCCCCTCACCAGGTGCTCCTCTGTGTTCTTAAAACAGAAGCCAGAGCCCTTGGTTAGCCCACAAGGCCCTTTGGGCTTTATTGACCTCATAGTCTTACCCCATTCACCCCCTTGTTCATTCTGATGGAGCTCCACTGGCTTCTCTCTGTTCTCATCTAACCATTTCTTGCTCAAGGCCTTTGCCCTTACCTTTCTCTCCACCTGGTATACTCTTCCCTAACTGGGTCTGGACATATGTAGCTTCTCCTTCTGGTCTCAGCTTCAGCGTCACCTCCTCCTAGAGGCCTTCCCTGATCTTACCCTGTTTATTTCCTTGCCAGCATGGATCACAATCTGAATTTTTTTCTGTTGTCTGTCTCCTTACTGGGCTGGGAGGTCCATGAGGAGAGGGACCCTGTTTATCTTATTCAAACTGCTGAATGCCAGATTCTACGGCAGTGGTTGGTACACAGTAGGAGCTCAATAAATGCTTGTCAGATAAGTGAATGGAAGTATGGGGACCTGGGAATATGAAGGAAAAATAGAACCAAATGAACAGGGAGGGGGAATGGGGAGTTTCAGAGAAGGCCCCTCAGACAAAGGGAATTTTAAGCTGGGTACTGAAGGATATGTAGGAGTTCACCAGGAAGACAGAGGAAGCACCATGTACAAGGGATCACCACCTCCCTCACCCCCAGCTCCTGAAAGATAAACCCTGTGCTAACCTGCTTCCACTGTGCTGGATTTCAGCCGAGGAGATGGCCCTGAGACTCAGCCGGGCAGTGGCAGGCGGGGATGAAAAGGTGGCAGTGCAGTGTGCCATCTGGCTGGCAGAGCAACGGGTGCCCCTGAGTGTGCGACTAAAGCCCGAGGTCTCCCCAACACAGGACATCAGGTAAGGAGTGCATGGGTGGCCAAAGACTTAGGGTTTCCCGAACTGCAGCGGACCACAATATATTCTTGCCTGTAGAACAGTTATGTTTAGTGGCAGGTTCTGGTGTCAGGGACCTAGGTTCAAACCCAAGCTCTGGCACTAATCAACTGTGAGATCTATGGCAAGTCACTTCACCTCTCGGAGCTTCAGGGTTTTTTAAATTTTTAAAATGGGGCAATAATAGTAAGTTATCTCAAAGGGTGGTTAGAAGATGTATTAGAATGTTAGTCCTCATGTAACAGAAAAAACCTAGTAACAGTGGCATAACTAAGTTTGACGGCAGGCAGTCTAGATGTGGAGGCTGTGCTTCCTGTAGTCCTCAGAGACTCATGCTTCTGTCCTGTTTTTCTGTCATTCATGGACTCCATTCTGAGGTTTGCTTCATCGTCCAAAATGGCTATTCCAGCTCCAGCCATCACATCAGCATTCTTGTCAGCAGTAAGGAGAAAGGTGGCCCCATATTTGGGGGGAGGGCCAAATATGGGGCCACCCAACCAGGTGGGAGCTGGCGGCCCCAGGAGGTGAAAGAATTCACCCTAGGCCGAACAAAGGAGACAGAAGTTTATTGAATACACTGCAGGGGAGCGGTGGGCGGGACAGCAGAACCGACTGTCTTCAATGAGGCTGGGTAGGGGGCTGAGTTAAAGGGCAGAGTAGGGAAGTAGGGGACGGGGAACTGATGGAATTTTCCCTTTATTGGTAACTGTGTCTGGTGTAAGTAAGCCATTGTGAGCTAGGGCTATGCATATTTTGAGGTGGGTCGCTTAATGAGCCTATTTGCATTCAGCTTTGGTGGTTGCTGTGGGCCCTTTTGCCTTGATCAAGTTTCCATTGCTCCAGCTTGTTGCCCCAAAGCGGCCTCTACAGAAGGGAAGAAGGACACCCCCTCCCACACTTAAGAGCACACAGCTCAGAAAGTTGCACACTTTTTCCACTAAGTTCCTGCGGACCAGAACTTATTCTCACAGCCACACTCAGCTTGAAGGGAGGCTGTGAAATGTGACCAGGTATCCAACTAGAATTCAGGGGTTCTGTTAGCAAGAGAAGCAAGGGAGGATGGATACTGTTAGTCTTTCTCCAGGAGACTTAAGCTTGATGTTGTAATGCTTAGCACTGTGCCTCGCACATATCAGTCACTCAATAAACGGCAGGGTTTATCTTTTTCCTGCTGCTCTTTTGCTGCTGCATACATAGTAAGACAGTAGTTTCATAGTTGTGATTTTCAATGATCCTGGTGGATCCCATTTGATTTTTTAATGGTTTCATTGAGATAGAGTTGATGTACCATACAGTTCAATAATTTAAAGTGTATAGTTCAAGGCTTTTAGTATATTCAGAGTTGTGCAACCATCACCACAATCAATTATAGAACTTTTTTTTTTTTAAGATTTTATTTATTTATTTGAGAGCGAGAGCAGGAGCAGGGGGAGGGGCAGAGGGAGAGGGAGAAGCAGACTCCATGCTGAGCAGAGAGCCCGATGCGGGGCTCGATCCCAGGACCCTGGGATCATGACCTGAGCTGAAGGCAGACGCTTAACCGACTGAGCCACCCAGGCGCCCCACTTATAGACCGTTTTTATCACCCCCTGCAGAACCCAGGTCTGTGCTTATTAGTAGTCACTCCTCATCTCCCTGCCTTTCCGCAACCCCAGCCTTAGGCAGCCACTAATCTACTTATCTCCAGGGTTGTGCCTCGTCTGGATATTTCATATAAATGGAATCATACAACATGTGGCCTTTTGTGTCTGGCTTCTTTCACTTAGCATAATGTTTTCTCAATTCATCCGTGTTGTAGCATGTATCAGAACTTTATTCCTTTTATTTTTGTTTATTTATTGTTATTTTTTTAAGTAGGCTCCCCTAAACGTGGAGCCCAGTGCAGGGCTTGAACTCACGACCCTGAGATCAAGAGTCGGATGCTTACCGACTAAGCCACCCAGGTGCCCCAGAACTTCATTTCTTTTTGTTGCTGAATAATAATCCACTGTATGGATATACCGTATTTTCTCTATCTATTAATCATTTGATGGACATTTGGTTTTTTTCCACTTTTCAGCTAATACGAGTAATGCTGCTGCCGGGAACATTTGTGTCCACCGTTTACATGGACATTTTTTTTCCCCCAGTTTTACTGAGATATCACTGACATATAACATTGTATTAGTTTAAGGGGATGTGATATTGTGATTTATAATAAGGAATACATATTTGGTCTTTGTCCTTTCCTGGCACAGACCTCCTTGGAACTTTGTAAGTGATGAGAATGTGAGGTGCCTTTCGTTATGTGAATGAGGTGACTTTTGGAATGTCCCCAGATCACCTAAGAATAGGGGCTAGTCCCCAGAGCAACCAACCCCGGTGATTAGCGGGTTGGAACTTTCAGTCCCATCCCTCTGACCTCTTGGGAGGGGACAGGGGCTGAGGTTGCATCAGTCCCCAGTGGCAGTGGTTTAACCAATCATGCCTATGTAATGAAATCTTCATAAAAACTGAAAAGGACAGGGTTCAGAGAGCTCCTGGGTTGGTGAACACATGGAGATTTGGGGAGAACGGTACAGTCCAAGAGGGTATGGAAGCTCCTCACCCCTTCCCATATACCTCGCCCTGTGTGTCTCTTCCATCTGGCTGTTCCTGAATTATATCCTTTTATAATAAACCAGTGATCTAGTAAGTAAAATGTTCGAGTTCTAGGAACTGCTCTAGCAAATTAATTGAACCCGAGGAGTGGGCTGTTGGAACCCCCAACGCTATAGCAGATGAGAGAGCACAGCTGACAACCCGGGCTTGTGATTGGCATGGGGGGAGGGGCAGGCTCATCGGGCTGAGCCCTCAACCTGTGGACGCAGCTGCTGTCTCTGGGCGGATGGGATCAGAATTGAGTTGCAATGTAGGACGCCCTACTGGTGCCCGAGAATCACTGGGGGCTGTGTGAGGAGCTCCCCTCCTCCCGTCCACACGTTGGAAGTGGAGGCTCAGAATCATTTTAGATGGACGCCATAATGATTTGGTACGTGTGTATCGTGCAGTGATGACCACAATAAGTTAACGTCCACTGCCTCACATACTTACAGATTATTATTATTTTTAAGTAATCTCTGCACCCAACATGGGACTTCAACTCACCACCCCAAGATCAAGAGTCACATGTTCTAGGGGCGCCTGGGTGGCTCAGTCTGCCTTTGGCTCAGGTCACGATCTCAGGCGGGCTCCTTGCTCGGCGGGGAGCCTGCTTCTCCTTCTCCCTCTGCCTGCCGCTCCCCCTGCTTGCGCTCTCTCTCTGTCAAATAAATAAAGAAAATCTTAAAAAAAAAAAAAGAGTCACATGCTCTACTGACTGAGCCAGCCAGGCACCCCTATTTTTTCTTGTGATAAGAGGTTTTAAGACTTATTCTCAACAATATTTAGATATACAACACAGTATTGTTAACTATAGTCACCGTGCTGTACATTACCTCCCCATGGCTTGTTTATGAACTTGGATTCATTATCACACCTAACAATAATTAAGGAATTATTAATAATAATTCCTTAAAATCCTCTAATACTGTTTATATTAAAATTTCCCTGATTATCTCACTAAAAATTTTTATAGTAGGTTTGTTCCCGTCAGGAGCCAAAGGAGATCTACACGTAACATTTCTTTTTTTTTTTTTTTTTTTAAGATTTTATTTATTTATTTGACAGAGAGAGACACAGCGAGAGAGGAAACACAGGCAGGGGGAGTGGGAGAGGGAGAAGCAGGCTTCCCGCCGAGCAGGGAGCCCGATGCCGGGCTCTATCCCAGGACCCTGGGACCATGACCTGAGCCGAAGGCAGACGCTTAACGACTGAGCCACCCAGGCGCCCCTACGTAACATTTCTTAATTCGTCCTTTTTATTCTCCCTCTCTTTTTATGCCATTAATTTAAGAAACCGGGTCTTGGACTTCCAGAATTTTCCCACATTCTGGATTTCTTAATTGCTGTCTCAGCCTGTCATTTCAGATCTCCAGTTTTTCTTGTGAACTTGTAGTTAGAGCTGAAGGTTAGGTTAGTCAGGATCACGTTGTACATTTCCAGGAGCTTGTCCTCATTTGTTGATTGCTCCTTGCTCTTCTTGTTCTGTATTCTGATTTTTCTGTTTCCTTTGGGATCAGTTCTGTTTTGTTTTGTTTTTGTTCTTGTTTTTTATCTCAGCCCTTCCTTTTCATGCTTTTGATCTTCCAGAAATGTTGAAGGGTCCTTGAGAAGGCTGGTGTTTGTCTGGAATGACACCGGCTTGGAATCCTGCGTCTCACAGTCATTCAGTGCTTACTGAGTAGAGTCAGTGTGACCTGGCTGTGCCTCGGGCTTTTACCCATAAAGCAGCGGTGACAGCAGTAGCTGCCTCATGGGTTCGTGGAGAGCATTAAATGAGCTAAAACATATGAAGTGCTTTGACGTGTCTTGGCATATAGTACATAACAACTGTTGGTGGCTTGGCTAAGGACCAAAGGACAGAATGAGAGAGGAGGCTGCAGAGCGGGGAGGGGCCGATCGCAGAGGCCTTGGTGTGCCACGGTGAGCGTGGATCTGATTCTCAGAGCAGTGCCAAGCCGTTGCAGGGGCTTACGCGGTGGGTTCTGATCAAGAAGGAAGCCCAGTGCTGTGGGAATCCAGGAAAGGCCTCTCCCCCGGGGGGGGCGGGGTGTGGGCATGTGCCCTTGGGTCTGTACACATGCATACGCGTGCACAAGTGTGCAGACACGTCCGTGCCAATAGCTGGTGGCCGGGGTTGGACCTGTGACCTTCTCCGCAGGCTGTGGGTGAGCGTGGAGGATGCTCAGATGTACACGGTCAGCATCTGGCTCACCGTGCGCCCTGACATGACCGTGGCTTCCCTCAAGGACATGGTGAGTTGGCAGGGGCGGGGCCACACTAAAGGGAAACATCAGGGCACATGCTTCCCATTTTGCTTCTACCTCTTTACTCTGATCCTCCCTTTTCACTCTCCTGCTCTCCGTACCCCGTCCCCCCCGCCCCCAGGTATTCCTGGACTACGGCTTTCCGCCCGTCCTGCAGCAGTGGGTGATTGGGCAGCGGCTGGCCCGGGACCAAGAGACCCTGCACTCCCACGGGGTGCGGCGGAATGGGGACAGTGCCTACCTCTATCTGCTGTCAGCCTGCAACACCTCACTGAACCCTCAGGAGCTGCAGCGGGAGAGGCAGCTGCGGATGCTGGAAGGTGAGGCTCTGAGCGCCATGGGACTCACCTGAGATCGCAGGGTGAGAGGGAGCAGAGCCCGTGGCTTTTGGTCAGGAGCTGTCACCGGGAGGACCTTATCCATAGTGGGGAAGAGAGGACAAAGGGCACCCCGGAGGGAGCCATTTCAGAGCCATTTTGAGAGCAGCTGGTCTGGGGGAGGAGGGGGGCTGAGTTCAGTCCTGGCTCCGGCATTCATCAGCTGGGCGACGTCGGGCACGTCCCTTCCAGTCTCTGTTCCTCGGTTTCTAAATCTGTACATTGGATATGATGATGACAATAATAGCGTTTATTCTAAATTTTTTGCTTATCATCTGAAAGTATTTCAGACTTATAGAAAAGTTGCAACATTGTACAAAGAATTGTATAACAAATTCCCAAGTACCTTTCATGTGGATTCCCCAAAATACTAACACTTCACCACAATTACTTTGCTTTGTCATTCTCTCTATAATTATTTATATATGTCTAAATAATTTTTTTCTGAACTGTTGTGAAGTTGCAGACATGATGTCCCTCTCGCCTAAATACTTCAGTGTTCATGTTCTTGGAAAAGGGGTCATTTTCTTACATGTGGTAAACATACAACTACCAAATTTAGGAAATTAACAATGATGAAATACTATTATCTAATCCACAGATGTTACCCAGATTTTACCAGTTGTTGCACGAATGTCCTTTGTAGCCAGACACCTGGCAGTGGCCTCATGTCTCTCAGGGTCTTTCAATCTTTGGTGTCCTCAGTCTTACTTTGACTTTCCTGATATTTGAAGAGTCCGGCCAGTTTTGTTTTTTGGGTTTTTTTTCTGTCCGATATCCCCTCGTGAATGGATGCAGATTCAGTATTTGTCAGGAGCATCTCAGAAGTGATTGGGCCTCTAGGTGTATGACATAAGGAGCATAGGAGGCCGGTTTTTAGGCCCGGGTTTTTAAGCGGGGGCTCGCAGGAGCACTCACGCGTGGAGGAGGGCCCCTGACCCTGTAGGAGCCAGACATTCAGCCAGGTCTAGGCTCACCTGGGGAACCGAGCTGGAGACTCCCCCAGGGAGGAGGAGCGGTGCGGGGGGCGGGGGGTGGAGGGGCCGCAGGGCGCCTGGCTGGCTCAGAGTGTGCACGAAGTGGGCTGCTGGATCTGCCACCCCCTAAACCCTCCTCCCTAGATCTGGGCTTCAAGGACCTCACGCTGCAGCCCCGGGGCCCTCTGGAGCCCGGCCCCACGAAGCCCGGAGTCCCCCAGGAGCCGGGGCGGGGCCAGCCCGACGCCACGCCCGAACCCCCGCCGGTAAGCCGCCCCCGCCTCCCCGTGCTGGTGACCGCGCGCCCCACCCCCGACTCCGCCTCCGCGCTCCCGGGCCCCGCCCCCGCCCGACTCCCCGCGCCGTGCTCAACCCCCACTCCCCGACTCTGCTCCCAGGTGGGCTGGCAGTGCCCCGGCTGCACCTTCATTAACAAGCCCACGAGGCCCGGCTGCGAGATGTGCTGCCGGGCGCGGCCTGAGGCCTACCAGGTCCCTGCCTCGTACCAGCCCGACGAGGAGGAGAGAGCGCGCCTGGCGGGCGAGGAGGAGGCGCTGCGCCAGTACCAGCAGGTGGGCGCGGAAGTCCCGGGACAAACACGCGCAGACCGGGCGGGGAGGCGTAGGACTGGAAGGGAGGCACCTCCGCATTGCTGCTCCTTCCGCGTTGCCGCCTTGCCCCCTCCTGAGCCCACCGCTGGTGCTGACTCTGCACTTGACTGTGACTCGCCCTCTCCTGGAGGTCTTAGGTGCTGAGACCCTGCTCCCTGGCTGTGATCACATGCCCCGCCCCCACTGGGGCTGTGGCTCCGCCCCTAGCTTTGACTCCCACACCCACTGTGCGGACAACTCCCCTGGCTGTGACTCCGGTACCCTAGCTCTGACCGTGCTTTTGTCCACCTCCTCCTTATCCGCCCGTGACCTAGCTCCTGCTCCACTCAGACGTCACCTCACCCCGGACCCTACTATTCCTGACCCCCTCCCTCCCTGTTGTGATTCATCCCTGACTTCCTATGAGCCTGGGCCGAGCCTTTCACCTCTCCCTGCGAGGTTGACCCCGCCCTCTGTCCTGCCCCTCCCATAGCTCTGCCCCCCCATCCTGACACAAGCTCTGATTACACAGATACCAGATCCTGAGTGTTCCCCATTCTGATCGGATGCCCCCCAACCCTCACCTGCATTCCCCTGGGATCCAGTGCTGTCCTTGCCCCGCCCCAGCCATGACCTCATTTGTGGTCTTACCTAGTCTTGGCCCAGACCCCGTCCTCTCCCGTCTTGCCTTGCTCCCTAGCTTTATCACCACCACCATACCCCTGACCCACTCTGTGACCTTGACCGGCTCCGACCCCACCCACTGCCCAGCCGTGCCCTGCTTCTTGGCAGGGATGTGAGCCCTGTTATCCCAGACTACCCCCTCAGACCTTTAACCCCCTTCCTTTCCCTACCGCCATCACTCCCTCGCGTGGCTTGACCCCTGGTTGCAGCCCCGACCTGCCCCAGCCTGGCCCGCCTCCCGCCCGTGGCTTCCCCCCTCGCCTCCTGGCCTCGCGCTGGCCCCACCCTTCCCAGCATCTCGTCTCCTGCCTACGGCCAGGCCACCCCACCCCCACCCCCACTCCCACCCAGGGATCCTGACTCTCCGCCAGCTTTGCCCCGCCTCCGGGGTCTGACCTGGTCCCGCCCCCTTCGTGGTCTGCCCCTCCCCTGAGACCCTGACCCGCCCCGCGGCCCCGCCCCGTGTGCCCAGCGGAAGCAGCAGCAGCAGGAGGGGAACTACCTGCAGCACGTCCAGCTGGATCAGAGGAGCCTGGTGCTGAACACCGAGCCCACCGAGTGCCCCGTGTGCTACTTGGTGCTGGCGCCCGGCGATGCCGTGGTGCTGCGTGAGTGTCTGCACGCCTTCTGCAGGTGCGGCCCCCACCCCCACCCCCACCCCCACCCCCAGCAGGGCCGCGTTTCTCGCAGCCGCCAGTTACCGGAGGGCTGAGAGTGGGTGGGGCCCGTGCGCTTACATCTCATTGGATGCCCGCAAAAACCTGCGAGGTAGGCGCTGTCACCGCATTTTGCCAAGGAGGCGTGGGAGGTGCAGAGAGGCCTGCCGCCTCCTCGCGGCCACACTGCTCAGGCATTCTGGTTCCGGCCCTCAAGCCGCCGTCCGCGCGGGCCCCTCCGAGGGCATTGAGGCCCAGTCCCTGGCAGCCTGAGCCGAGCCCGCTCGCTGCCTGGCTGGTGGGCAGGCTGCCAGCCCTGGGCTCTGGAAACGGAGTCCTCCTTCATCACAGCAGGTGTTTCTTGAGTGGCCCCTGGGTGCCAGGGACCGGGCTAGGCCTAGGGATCCAGGGGTGAACACAAAAGCTGTTCCTGCCTCCTGGAGCTTACCTTCCAGTGGAGAGGCTGCTGGTAATCAAATCATGACTCGTATAATTGTAAATTGTGTCAGATCTAAGTCCCGGTGAATTATGAGGAAAGAAAACCCAGGGGCTCTGCTTCAGGAGGGGGTCAGGGAAGCCCCACAGGAGGTAGCACTTGAACAGAGACCAGAAGGTCTGGCGCAGGGGTGTGCCTGGCCCATCTGCGGCAAGCAGGGGTCGGTGTGGCCAGAGCAGAGGGATGGACAGAGAGGTGTTAGGGAGGACCTGTCCCTGGGGTTCTTGTGAGCCGTAGTGAGGGGTGCAGGTTTGTTCTGGGCAGGTCGGGGTGGGAGGCTGCTGGGGACAGGTGGACACAGGGATCCCAGTGAAAGTGATGGGGGCCTAGACCAGAGCAGTGGGGGTGGTGGCGGGGTAGACAGAGGTGGAGGCCTTGCTGATGGCTTTGTGGGAGGGATAGGAAGGTAGGTACTGAGGAAAAGCCTCCCTGGGGTCAGGCCTCACCACGTGAGGAGTCAGATGGGCTTCAGATGACCCTAACCTCCACCCCTCACCCCACTCCCCCTCCAGGGAGTGTCTGCAGGGCACCATCCGCAACAGCCAGGAGGCCGAGGTCTCCTGCCCCTTCATTGACAACACCTACTCGTGCTCAGGCAAGCTGTTGGAGAGAGAGATCCGGGCGGTAAGGCCTGGGAGCGGGGGAGGGAGGGGCACGCCCTGAGCCGGCACATCTCAGACAGCACACATTTATCCAGACCCTTCTGCGTGGGATGCCGGGGGCCAAGCAGTGAAGAGGTCGGGACGTGGGGCACGTAGCTGGTAAAGAAACCACCGCTGTGAAGGAAAGACAGCAGAGGCGTTAGGAGTGGGGAAACTGGGCCCATTGGCCCCGGTGACCTCAAGTCAGATACTCAACCCATGCCTTGCTTTTCTCATCTCAGTTAGGGTCGAAGTTAGTTTCTTCAAAGGCTGTGAAGAATATAGGAGAAGAGTGTGTGTAAAGATTCTAGAGTAGTGCTTGACACACGGTGGGTGAGCCCTTGTATCAGTTTGCTTTTGCTGCGTAACAAGTTTTCCAGACATAGTGTCTTCAGACAACACTGTTTATTTAGTTCATGAATCTGCAAGTTAGTCATTGGGGTTGGGCTTAGCCAGACAATTCTTGTAGCTCCTGATTTTTCTAGCTCCTGCTGGGCCTGGCCGGCCTCAGGTGGGTTTAGCTGGTGGGTCAGCTGTCCTGGACTGATTCAGGATGGTCTTACCTGCAGTGGTGGGCGGGGCGGGGGGGCCTCTTTCCACTTTGCTCTCTGGCTGGGTCAAGCAGGCCAGGCCTGCTCCCGGGCTGATGGTCCTCAGGTTCCAAGAGCAGCCAGCAGGGGGCTTCAGTGCAGGAGTACCTCCCCTCTTCGTTCCCTCGCTGCCCTCCCACTGAGCATGCTCAAGCCCAGAGTCCCTGTGAGAGGGGACCACCCAAGGGTGTGGCGTCAGGGAGACATGAATAAATGGGGCCATCCCTCCAGCAGTCCATTCCAGTGCTGTAGGCGTCCAGGCATGCGCATTCACTGTTATTATTATCAGTATTTCCAAGTTCTCACCCTTCCGTGAGTCTCCATTTCCCCACCTGGAAAATTGACTGTTGGGCTTCATTCATGGTTTTTAAACTGTTGGGAAGGGCCTTCTCAGAAATGGGCATCTTGGGATTCCCAGGCCAAAACATGAGGCAGGGTCAAAGGTGGCTGAGGTCCACATGGGAGACCCCACAGGCACATCCCCAAGACCTCTGTTCCTCCTGCCTCTCCCTTAGGATCCTGCTTCTGCGAACCTCCTTGACTGCTCCTAGTATTTCCTGGAGCCCAGGGGGTCTACCTCAGCTGAAAAGGGCGGGGGGGTGCAGAAAGGGTAGAGCTTGGGGAACTTCACCTACACCAAGAACAGCCCCTTTTATCTGTTGTCTGTGGGGCATCAGGGAAGGGCGGCTCCAGGGGGTTGCTAAGGCCTTCTCACTGCGGCCTGGAAAGCTCCCAGACATGGAGTCAGTCATTCCATATGTCCTGGCACCCATGGTGATTACCCAGAGGTTTTTCCTTGAGGTCCATCCCTACCAAGGGCATTGTGATGGGACCAGAGTTCCTGCCAAGGGGCTGCAGGGCCCATGCTTCCCCAGAGCCCTTGGGGGTTGACCCAAGACTCAGAGAAGGTCAGGTGTGGCAGAGGGAGAAAGGGGCAGGGATCAGCAGAGTAATGCAGTGGAGCTTATCTTTACAAAACACATGCCTAAACCACATAGAACTGGAATCAAAGAGAAAAGTCACCCACAACCCTGCCATCCCAGGGAATCCGACTGCATTTTCCTGTTTCCCTTGGTGTCTGTGGGCAGACGTGACTTTATTCCTTTTTAAATCAAGTTTACTAAGGGAAACTTGGCATGCAATAAAATGCGCCCTTATAAGCATGCGGTTGGGTGAGTTTTGGCAAATACAACTCTTGTAACCACCACCCAATTCAGATGTAGAAAGTAGGCATGATTTTTTCTTCATTGTTACCAGCATGGATACAACAACTTTTGCTCTTTTGCCATAGAATTTTTCTAAGGATTATCATAAATCTCATGGCATCTATCGTGCTTATACCTCTTCTTGTAATAATTCCCGTTTCTCAGTTTGTAATGAATGCTTCAAGGAATGTTTTGCGTGGTGTCTCTTCTTATATATTATATGCTTAGGATAAACTCGTGGAAGTGGAGTGAGTCCCAGTGGGTCAGAGAAATTTTGTTGAAACACAGCTGCCACGTTGCTTTCTCAGAGTGTGATGTACCAGAATACTAGTTTAGCCACATCTTCCCCAGCACTGCCAGTTATTATTTTTGTTCATTTTTTCCTTAAATGTACACATAACAAAATTTACCATTTTTCTTTTTTTTTTCATTTTCACTACTTTTAAGTGTACAGCTCTGTGGCATTAGGTACACTGACATTGTTGTGCAACCGTCACCACCATCCATCTCCAGAACTTTTAATCCACTTTTGAATGGAGTTTTTAAACACCGAGGGTGGTGCGAAGTAAAGAGCCGGAGCTAGGCTGGACTTTATGGAGGATATGTGGGGGCAGGGAGGGCCCTCATCGGCTGTTCTGAACCCCGAGCAAACCGGGTTGGGGCCTTTTGGCAGCTGCTGCCCCCCGAGGATTACCAGCGGTTCCTGGACCTGGGTGTCTCCATCGCGGAAAACCGCAGCGCCTTCAGCTACCACTGCAAGACCCCGGACTGCAAGGGATGGTGCTTCTTTGAGGATGATGTCAACGAGTTTACCTGCCCGGTGTGCTTCCACGTCAACTGCCTGCTCTGTAAGGTGGGGACAGGGACCCGTGCTGTCCATCCCCCTCGTCCTGCCAGGAGCTCACTGCAGTTCAGTGCCTGTTCTCCTGGGAAAGGAGCTGTGACACTAGCCTGTCAGGACAGATAGCTGCATGTCCGTGATGGGGCCTGGCCTGGGCCCCATACTGAGTCTAAGCCTTGGACCAAGCCCTGGCCCTTGATGGAACCTCAACCTAGACTGAGCCTCGGCCCAGTACTGAGCCGTGACCCTGGCCTCTAACTGAACCCCAATCCCAGTCACAGGCCGACCTCAACCCTGGCCCCAGATGGAGTCTTGCCGGACCCTGACCTCAGGCCGCTCCCTCCCCTCATCCTCTCAGCACTTGACCACTGAAGAGACTGGTCTCGGGCGAGTAGACAGGTCCGAGCCTGGTCACAGCCTAAGTGAGCTCAGTCTTGGAGCATTGGGCCTGTGATTGGGGCAGAGTCTAGCCAGGGACGGAGGGGCTGCAGTCGTGGGGAGAGGGGGTGTAGGGATTTCTCTGCCCTCGGGACTTAGCATACGTGGGTATTATTATCATCGTATGGGACAACCCTGGCCTTCCCTCCCTGGCCTCCTTGTCCCCTTCCCTAAAATAGGTGCTTGGTGTATAAAGCGAGGCCCTGTCCATGACATCATCTAGAGACATTAAGTGCCCCTCACGTCTCTCAGCCTCTTAACCCCTTGAGGAACCTTCTCACCTCGAGCCCCTCACCCCGCCTCAGGCCATCCACGAGCAGATGAACTGCAAGGAGTACCAGGATGACCTGGCCCTGCGGGCTCAGAACGACGTGGCCGCCCGGCAGACAACAGAGATGCTCAGGGTGAGGCAGGGTCGGGGCTGAGGGCCTGGAGATTGGAGCTCTGGGAGCTCCCTGCGGGTGGGGGGGCTTCTCAGAGAGGGCTGTGGTTCAGGCAGCCCTGAACGCTGTCACCCCGTTCTCGTGTCATCGCCATCCAGAAATGGGAGCTAGTTAGGACAAGTGGGCGGGTGGCGAGCAGTTAGGAAGAGCGAGGCCTGGTGGAGCCGCGGAGGAGAGTGAGCCCGCGACTCCAGAGGGGAGAGCCGGCTTCCCTCTGCAGGGGGTGGGGGCCCGGGGGCGGGCGCTGAAGCCCCCCCCCCACTCTGCCCCAGTCGATGCTGCAGCAGGGCGAGGCCATGCACTGCCCGCAGTGCCGGATCGTGGTGCAGAAGAAGGACGGCTGTGACTGGATCCGCTGCACTGTGTGCCACACGGAAATCTGCTGGGTCACCAAGGGCCCGCGCTGGGGACCCGGGGTGAGTCCTCTGGAGAGCAGAGGCTTGGGGGTGCTACGGGGAGGTGCCCCGGCGGCCTTGCCAGAGAACGGGGGACAGCCCCTGGGCCGAGATCCGGCCACCGCCTGTATTCGTCTAGCTGGTAAAGTAAGAACGTTTTTTACATTTTTTAAATGTTTGAAAAGTACCAAGAACAGGAGACTATCTTGTGAGCTGTGAAAATGATATGAAATCCAAGTGTCCTGTCCCTAAGTAGCGTGTTCTGGGAGCACAGCCCGGTACATCCGTTGTGTCCCGTCTGCGGCCGCATTCGGCCCACAAAGGCCGAGACCATATGGCCCCAGGAGCCTGAAGGAACCGGCCCTTTACGGAAAAAGGTGGCCGACCGACCCCCACCCCCACCCCCCCGCCCGGGGCAGCGATGAGGAGTCGGTCTGGGGTCAGAGGCGAGTGGGTCGCCGGCGGGTGCACCCTGGCCGTGGGGTTAGGCTGCTCATCTGTAACGTGGGGACACTGGCCGAGACGGTGGCAGGGCCTCTCCCGCCTTCTCCTGAGTCAGCTGAGAACGTGCAAGGGAGGTGCTCCGCGGGCTGTCTGGGGTGAGCGCTGCACGGAAGGCGGCCGTCTTTGTTAGGAGTCTGTCCCTGGAGACGGGGGCCCGTCCTTCCGTCCAGGTGGACACCAGGACAGACGGAGGCAGAGGGAGCCACCCTGTCTCCGGGGCCCGGGTGCGGGGCCCACCCAGGATATGCAAAGATCCGCCACATCCTTTGCCTGCTCTGGGTCCAGGGGAGCGTAGACTGAGACCATGTAATTGGGGGTGCTGTGGGAGCCCAGAAAGGTCTTAGTGACTGCCTCCATCAGGTAGCTGAGGCCGAGGGGGCCGTTCGTAGCAGGAGGACCGGCCCGAGCAAAGGCCCGGAGTGGGGGCGTGCAGCGCTTTGAGGGTGTGACGGAGGGAGGGCACTGTCTTCGCTGTCATGACCTTCTCTCCTCCCCATCCTCCAGGGCCCAGGAGACACCAGTGGGGGCTGCCGTTGCCGGGTGAATGGGATTCCTTGTCACCCCAGCTGTCAGAACTGCCACTAGCTGAGGATGGCCTGGTCCCCACGCTGACAGCCCCACATCCCCATGCTGCTGTGGGACAGGGCTGGTGCTTTGGCTCTGATTTCTCCCCCGGGAGATGCCTTTGCGTGTGGCTGAGACAGGCCTTGTAGAGACCAAGGCCCCCGAGCTGTGCGGATGGTTTTGTTTTCAAGTGGTGTTGCAGGGGGCCCTGTCTAAGCTTGCGGTTGGTGTTGTTCATGGTTGCATCTGCCCCAGGGCCTTTGCCCTTCCTCTGGGGCTTGCCGGCCAGACCTCTCAGCTCTTCTCTGCGGCCCTTCCCTCTGCCTGACCCAGACTTAAACACAGCCCTGCTGGATGGAGCCTCTGAGAGCCCCGTGTGAGTCCATGCTCTCCCCCTTCCACCGCCCTCGTCTGCTGAATGCTGAGCACCCAGAGCCCACCGCTTCTCCATCGGCTCTCTGGGGCTGACTCTCCTCTGTCTTTGCTGTCGGAGGCCTGCGGTTTGTTAGACAGCTGCTGCTAAGCCCATTCGGAGCCAGGGGGAGACCTGGCGGTGTCTAAAGCACAGCGTATCAGGTTCAGCTTCCATGTCTCCCTCTTTGCTGCCTGTGTAAGCTAATTAAAATGGCTTTCCAGGAAACGATGCGTGTGATGTCATGAGGGGGCGTGAAAGCGTCACGGGCTGGGACCCTGCACGCGGGCAGGATGGCGAGCTCCGTGGGCACCGAGGCGGGGTGGGGTAGCCCCTGGCAATGGTGGAGCGAGGGTATGACCTGCACTGGGATCCTTGCCCCTGTTGAGGCACCCCTGTGCCCACTTGAGGGGCTGCGTGCTCTTGGGTCAGGCAGGAAGCGGGTCTGCAGATGGGGCCTTGGGTTGGGGGGGCAAGGATGGTAGGCCAGCCTTGCTGCAGACTTGTGGCCCCTCGGTGGGCATCCAGGGTTGGAGGGCAGCGATCTTTCAGGAACACTTGAAGCTGCTGCAGTTGAGGGGCGGGGCTGGCCATCCCCATTTTAATACCTCAGGCAAGATGGCACAGTTTTGGTGTCAGTCTGTGCTGGTCAGAGATGAAAGAGATGGAAGTTTTGCTGCCTTCTCTGACCAAACCCCCTTTCCCATTGAGATCCGGTACTTGATGGTGAAAACGTCATCTGAGCTTCCATGTGGATCACCGTCACGACGGGCGGAGGGCCTCTCTGCCCTTCAAGGCCTGCCTGGATTCCAGGCTCCAGAAGTTGGGGCGTGTGGCTTTGGCTGGGACTGGGGGCTGGGGCAGGGCACGTTCCGGTCCCTGAGCAGGCATTGCCCCCCTGTCCCCGAATGACGAGACTCAAGCGTTGACCCCAGGCACTGGGAGCAGAGTCCTCTGAGAACATGAGTGAGGGTCTTGTGCTCTGCCGGCCTCGCTGCCCTGGGAGGAAGAAAGGGTCAGACAGAGCCCCCGCCGGGGAGGAGAGTGGGGCTGCTGCAGAGTGAGATGGGGCCCAGTGGGGGCGGGAGGTATTCTGTCCCCAGCTCCACCCCCCCCCACCCCCACCCCCCGCCGGGGCCAGTGTCTCGCAGCCCTCAGGGGCCTGAGCACAAGAGCTAAGCAGAGACCTGTTCTCTTAGTACAGGCTGTAACCAGTCTCCCCAGTATTTTTATTTTTTTTAAGATTTTATTTATTTGACAGAGAGAGACACAGCGACAGAGGGAACACAAGCAGGGGGAGTGGGACAGGGAGAAGCAGGCTTCCTGCTGAGCAGGGAGCCTAATGGCGGGGCTCGATGCCAGGATCCTGGGATCATGACCTGAGGCTTAACGACTGAGCCACCCAGGGGGCCCCCCCCAATATTTTAGAAACTTGGTTGCCGACGATTTTAAATTGAGAGATCCTGCATTAAAACCTAGACGCCCAGCTTCTCTTGAAAGAGACAACACTTGTAACCCTGGGTGCTCATTTCCACAGGGCGGGGCTGGGCTGGGGTCTGGACTGTGGCTCTCGGTTCACCCCAGTCCTCCTCACCCCCAGTACGCCCCACGCTGTCGCCTTTCCCAGGGCCTTGTACCATTCTCTGCCCCATAGCATAGAGGTATTAATGGAGTATTTCTTTAGCCATGGCTGTATCAACAGTGGAGACAGGACAGGCCGGGGGCTGCTGCAGCCAAGCGGAGGGTCCCGAGTACCAATGGAGGGGTGCGGGCTGTCCCAGGCTCCGCGTCCAGCACCATACTTGCGTGCCAGTGGGCGAAGGACCCAAGAGGGCCGGGCCTCGAGTGCTCCCTGCTATGGGTCGAGTGGAGGTGCCTCCCCCTCCCAAGAGGTCAGCCCATTGCCGGGGGCCCAGACCGCTGAGAGCCCAGTGCCAACGCACTGGGGCAGACTCGAAACCAGACCCCACGGCCTTTGGACTGGAGCCACCTACCTGAGCCAGCAGCCGGAGGTCCCGGCGGACTTGGGTGCCAGTCTCTCTGCTGGGGCGGGGGACGGCGAGTGGAAGCCCGCGGCTCTGATGGGAGCAGCCGCGGCCCTGGAGGGCAGGCCGCCCAGCCTCTGCCGAAGGGGACACGTCTTCCTCTCGTGTCGGGGGCTGGCACGAAAGCCACTCACTTCAAAAGCAGCAAGTTGGAGGCGAGCCCACAGCCTTGCTGGCTCACAAAGGCTGCTGGGCAAATGCCAACCATCGGTCAATCGGGGAGACCACCAGCAAGAGAGGGCCTTTGTAAGGACAGGGAGAAAGGCAGCGGGAGACACCGCAGAAGGATGGGGGTGAGGGGGCGAGGGGACGCAGGGCAGGGGAAAGACGGACGATCAAGCCAGGCTGAGCCTCAGGCCCCTTCACTTCTTGGTTGCATTTGGCAAAAGCAACCCCCTTCTCCAGGGCCGCAACCGCAGGTCCCCTCGCGCCGGCACGACCCACTCCGTTTCTCTGCGAGATGCGCCCACTTTTTATTCAGCTGTTTTCACACAATTTCCCCTCCACCTTGCGTATCATGTGGCATTGGCATTTTCTGACTCCATTGCCCCAATTCTCCAACAGCTCCCGGCCCAACAATTCAACTCACTTCTGACATAACTACCTGGAAGTAGCATCAGACCCCACAGGTTAAAGGGCTCAGTTCCATGAGCCTGCCCCACCTCAGATGCCGGCCACAAATGGGGTGCCCAGGCTGCCCACATTTCTGCCCGGCCAACCACAAATTCAGGGGTTTCCACGACACCCCCTCAGGTTCAGTACTTGGCTAGAAGGGCTCACAGAACTCAGAACTTTACTCATGTTTACGGATTATAAAGGATACAACTCTGCGAACAGTAAAATGGAAGAGATGCATAGGGCAAGGCGTGGGGGAGGGAGGTGCGGTGCCCCCAAGCCTTCTCTGGGAGCATCACCCTCCCAGCACCTTGAGGTGTTCACCCAGAAGCTTTGTGAGATCTCTGAATCCAGAGTTTGTGTTGTGTAGGGATGGCTCCCCAGGATCCCCTCCCCTCCCCGGGGGTCAGTGGGAGGGGCTGGAAGTCCCACCCTCCAATCACTTGCTCTTTCTGCTGACCTGCCCATTCCCGGAACTTTCCAGTGGCCCTACCTTGTCACCTCATTAGCATAAACTCACCTGGAATCAAAAGGGAATCATTGTGAACAACAAAAGACACTCCCATCAGGAAATTCCCAGGCTGTTAGGGCAACTGGGGACAAAACTCAAGTATTTATCATATCACACATGTACTTCCTTCAGCGTTCTAATTACCAAAACTCTTCTCCATAGTCAACCATCAACTCGACAAAACAACCACCAAATTTGCCACTCAGAACAACCTGCTTGTTCAGTGCAACTCTCTGGTGTGTGAGCTCCTGGAGGCAGGGCGGTGTTCTGGCCAGCCCTGTGGACTCCATGAGTGTCAGGCCAGGGGGCAGCAGCACGGGGGCGGGGTGGGGGGGGCGCTGGCCTAGGGTGGCGGGACACGGTCCAAGAGCTGAGTGATGCCTGTCCGGCTTGGGCGCCCTCACACCCCCACTCTGGGCCAGGGAAGCATCAAAACATGTCCCAGACAACACGGATTCTTGCCTCCAAGATGGCCCCATGCTCAAGGCACTGCTCTGGGCTCCCACTACCCAATGGCTGGCAGTGTTAAGAGGTGTGGGAAGAGCTTGGCAAGAACAGCTTTCAACAGCTCCTCTGGGGATGGAAATTACATGTGGAGATAAAGTTGCATTCACATCAGACTCTGATTAGGTTCCCAAACCAAATGTCCACCTTTAGAGCCTAAGGCATCCCCAGAAGTATGTGGAAAACAGGCAAGATCCCCCCCGACGAATGTCCCACGTCACTTGCGCTGCTTAACTGGGGCCAGTGCCCCCGGGCAGCACCTGGTGTGGGTAGGTCATACCTCTTGCAGGTGAAGTAGAAACAGGACTGCAGGTGTTCCCCAGGCTCTCCACGTAAGTCCAGGCCAACCAAGAGTCCCTAGACTCCAGCACAGTCCCAGGCCAGGAGTGGGACGTGGGGGAGCTCAAGGACGGAATGTCAGGAGACTGATTAGTAACCACATATGGCTGTTTATTTTATACAGGGTTCTGTACAAAATATTTACATATATTCTTTACAGAATAGTAAACCACCTGAAGGTAAAAGGATAATGCTTTCTTCTCGTTGGCAGGGAGAATCCCGATGTCAGCAAAGCTACAAACCAAATGAACCCCCTCCTCAGGCTACAACAGAAGCCTGTCCACTTGCTTTCTGGGCTCCAAAGCCTGTGGCCCTGGGACCCTGATCCTGTGCCCCTCCGTCTCTCTTGCCCATCACTTCCTTCACTATTTACAGACAGGCCCTAGCGCTGCGGCAGGGAGCTGTGCATCTGTAAAGGCGGTAAGGGACAAGCTTGCCAGGGGAGAAGCCTGGGACTGGGTCCTGGAAGAATTTCCTTTGTCTTCATGCCTCCATCACTGTCTAGATTAATCCATCCCCATTACACTTACCCCAAGTGGGACTCCTGCTACAGAGAATGACCCATCACTTGAACCTTTTGTTTTTAAAGTGCTTAGTGTCACTTCACGTGACTCGGCGTAGACACCCCTCACTGCCCTGGGCCTGCCGGCCACCTGGCGTACTAAGTGCCCCCCACTCTGCGGTCTCGGTATGCTAAGGGACAGGACTTCTGGCACGTTCACTTTAAGAAAACTGCCAAGAGAACAGTGCCCGAGAGACAGGAAAATGAAAGTACATGGCTGCTTCATACTCTACACTTCAATTCTTTAAAGCAGCAAAAGGCACTTTTTTTTCAAGCCAGAGTTAATCTCAAACAAACTTGGTTTTGCTTACAGGAAAAGAAGTCCAGGAGGACTGAATGATCCGTCTTGTCCCCAAAGGCCTGGAGAGTCCTCCAGAAGCTTGGGGCGGGAGCTGGCTGTTCTCAGCTTCTCCCATACTCTTCAGGCTGGTGTGTCCCTTCTGGTTGCTGACAAGTCTCCAGTGACATTTCCAACCAGGAGGGAGAGACCAACAGCTGAGGAGATAAACTGAATCCCCCCAACGAAGCCAAGGTAGGAGTGAGTGGGTGCCTACTTGGGAGGAGAAGAGTGGTCTGAGGAGAAGAGGAAGGCAGGAGAGCGGGCCCGTGGGCGCTCTGGAAGTGTGGGGCTGTAAACACACAGCAGCTCTAGCTCAAGTGAGACGTTCAACAATCGAGGAGAAAGGAAACTTCAGGGTCTTAGAAGCTCATCTTGCTGATGAGGACTGTTCTTCCCGTGAAGGAACTATCATTTTTAGAGTGAGGGTACTTTACATGTTGGGTATATGTAATTCTAAAAAGAGTAATAAAAGTGTCCTTTAAAAGCAACATCATGTGGCTTGTGGGAGAGAACAGGGAGGAAAAAGAAAGAAGGCAGGCAAAACCAGTTTACATCTGGGCCCTACAACCTCACATTCCTTCCTGTTTGACTGGAAACGCCCAAGTGATTTCTAGGCTGAAAATAGGATTTACCTAGTAACCTAGTTCACGTCTGTCTGATTTCTGACCAGCTAACGGAGCTGCTCTCGAGAGGGGCCGATCTTGCGCCCGGCTAGCAGCCTCTGTCCCTCGCCTCGGTTCCAAGGTCTAACTCCCACGGCAGCAGCTCCTTCCTCCTCGGGCCAGTGGCAGCAGACGGAACAGGAGGCGCCGCGAGGAGGGCCCGTGGTGGCCCAGCTTACTTGCTACGGGGCAGCTAAGAAGGTCCCCGGTAACCAGGCTCGGAGGGTTCCCAGGGCCGTGGGCAGCTCAAGAAACCCCTGGCGCGAGAGGCAGCAGCGGGGAGCGCGGGGGGACGGCGGCGGGGAGGGAGAGGAGGCCCGCGGCCCAGCTCGGCCTCCGAGCGCAGCTCTCAGGTGCCAGTGGGCTCTGAAGTGAAGGCAAACCACGGGCAGGCAGGGCGGGGGCTGGCAGGAATAGAAAACCCTTGACAGAAACCCTTTTAATAAAGGAAATTCCACCCCCTCCCAATCCTTCCATGGAAGGGTGAGACCTCAACGTCATGGAGGCGGCAGCGCCCTCCCCGGCATTTAGGGGAACAGCTGCAGCTGGAACTTGGGGGCCCACTCCAGGGCACTTTTCACCACAGCCAGGGCGGCCGCTCCAAGTGCCACCGTCAGCCCCATCACCGCCAGCTTCACAAAGCGGTTGGTCCTTGGTTTGGTCAGGACGTCTTTCGTTCGCTCCTCAGGTCGCAGCAGTCCCCGGAACCGCTGTCGCAGCACTGCGTCAGGTCTCTGCTGGGCTGATGCCAGCTCAAAGTCTTTGAAGGTAGAGGCGGCCGTCCTGCGGGGCGGGGGGCGGGGGGAGACAGAAGAAGGAAATGCTATGAAAGAAGAGACAGAAACACGGGATTACCGCAGAGGCTGAGGGCAGAGCCATCCACTGCTTACAAGGCTCTTCTACATAAAGACCCGTGAAGACCACGGCAGGGATTCCGCTGGCCTGAGCTTAGATCTCTGGAAACATCCCCCAGCCCGGTGCCGGCAGACACAATCTTCCACCACTTCTGCTCACCCACAGACACCCCCAGCTCAACCAGAGCCTCCACCCCACTCACTTCTCGGCCTGCTGTTGGGCAGATGCCTCCCGAGCAAGTTCAGATGGGGGAAACTGAACAAACAGGTCTCCGGCTCTGCTGATCAGGGTCTCATAGGGCAGGTCCTGAGGGATCTGGGACAACAGGTGGTGGACCGAGGCCATGTCACAGTCACAATCCAGGACTTCCTGCTCTCGATACAACACAATCTGTGGGGGAGCAAGGCCTTGCATCAGACACCCGGACAAGCAGGGTCTTCGCCGCCCTTCATTCTCCTTAGAGATGATTTTTTTTTTTTTTCAAAGATTTATTTATTTATTTGAGAGAGCGAGAATGAGAGAGAGAGAGAGTACATGAGAGGGGGGAGGGTTAGAGGGAGAAGCAGGCTCCTTGCTGAGCAGGGAGCCCGATGCGGGACTCGATCCTGGGACTCCAGGATCATGACCTGAGCCGAAGGCAGTGGCCAAACCAACTGAGCCACCCAGGCGCCCCTCCTTAGAGATGAATTTAAATTGGTAACAGACAGCAGACTCTTGTATCCATCTAGGAAGGAATAACGTATGTATGCTTTTCCCAGGGGGCTGGCCCTTCCTGCTACAGGCAGACTTCCACCCCAGGATGCGGAAGGCAGACCAACGAAATGAAGGAGGTTCTTTTAGGAGGAAGAAAAGGAAAGGGCTCACAGGGAGACTCCTGGAGCTCCCACACAGAAAAAAATGGTTCAAAGCAGTAGAAAGGACCGTCTTGCTCCCCTTTCAAGAGCAGTGAAGGCACCTCCACGGAACAGGAACCCCATCAAGCCCTGCCAGTGTCCCCCCTGTCGTCATACCGCACCCCGTCCCTCCCCAGCCTGGAGCTGGCAGTCTGTACTAGTTCCGGGGGATGTCAAGAGGAACACGGACAATTCGTTATGCACATGAGCATTTTAAAGGTTCAGAAGAGTCATGCAGGAAACAGATCTCTTTAACTTAGTTTAACCAAGCACTTCCCAATCCTATTTTTACACAGAGCCTTTTCTTTCCCTGTAACACTCCCATTCACACTGCACAGAGCGGCGACCAGGGGCACCAGTCTGGGAAATGCTCTTCCCATCTTTCCATAATCACCAGGTCTCCCTTGAGGGAAAACGATCGAGCTGGAATGGGTGATGGGGAACCCAGCTGCTGGCTCGTGGTCTGTACCTACCACGGCTGCAAAGTAAATGGGCATCAGCGGGTGGCAGGCCAGGAAGAAGTCGTATAACCGCACGACGTGCCTGAAGTCAGACAGGACATGCCCAAACCAGGTGATGAGCCAGCTGAGGGCAAAGATGGTTCCCACCTCGGCACTAGGAGCAAGGAAATCCAGACGTTAGGTTCCCTGACGGGCTGTCCCTCTCCGCTCCATGGGACATCTTTGTCCTCGGTGCTTTTAAGAAGGAAGAAGTTGGGAAATACACTCTCTGGAAAATTCAGCCCCCTAGGAATTCAGCATCTTCTCACCGAATACAAAGTCCTTAAAACATACCCACCATCATGACACTAATACTACGATGGGGTCCTGGTTGCCTTATCTCGCCGGCTGCCGTCCTAACGGCTAACCGATGTCAGTAACAGGAAGAAGAAGTAGCTATTTTCAAGGAACAATACCATGGTTTTCTTTCTGAAAAAGTCATACACACTTTTGGCAGACACAGGCGCATATTCTCAGGCTTAAAGACACAACTGTATTAATTGTTCAGTTGACGTGAGACGATCGAAACATCTTAAGACATAGACATTAAAAAAAAAAAGGGGGGGGGGTGAGGCGTTGGCCAAGGACTCATTTCCAATTACACAGAAGAGAAAAAAAATTTTGTAAGATTTGCAAAGAAATATTTCTTCTCCTTGGAACCTGGAGAATAAAACAACCCACGGATGGCCTAGTCCTTCTCGACTCAGGATCCTACAGTAGTATGTCCTTTTCTTGAAGCAATAACCTCAAAGTCCACCTCGGCATACTCGCCTCCCCAGCCCTCCCCACCAGATGTAACCTCCTCAAGGGCATGCGCTGTACATCTCTCGTATCCCACAAGAGCACAGTACCCAAGAAAGTGCTCCCAGGCCGTACAGAACTGAATTATCCAGCTTGCTGGCGAACAGAAAGGACAACCTGGAAGAACTTAACGCCAATCAACATACGATGGTGGTGAGATTGAGCTGGACTTGTGAGGAAGAGACCAGGGCCAGGAGAAAGTCAAAGGGGTGTGGGTGCGCGTGTGCAAGTGTGTACATAAATGGAGATGCATACATACCTCTGCATGAAGTCATGGAGCTCTGGATTCACCTGGTCAATGATGGGCATCAGATAGTTTAATATATGCTTGGTGTTGTCCATCGTTGGATCCATGAAATCCCTGGACGGAGACAATTCAATGAGCTCGGTCAGCCCAAATGCTCAGATCAGGGCCGAGGGGGTCGAACAGGGTTCCCACCACCGGAAACAGACTAGCAAACGGGACAAGGAGCGGTGCCCAGGGGGGCTTGAGGGGCGATCCCACATCCTCTTGTATTCCTCTGCGCTGGTACCTGAGGTGATGGGTAGACAATTTTTCTACCAGCGACGGCGTCAGCTTCTCGCCTACCACCAGCAGAAACGTGACCACGATGTCGTGGTAGCCCTGATAGTAGTGCAGCTGAGGGTTGCGCTCCAAGATGAGGAGGATGATGTCGATCAGCTCTTCCTGGAGCCCCTCTCTCTGTTTCTCCGGCATGCCTGGGGAGGGAAGACGAGGGGAGATGCCCCTGAACACACTGAGGAGACTGCTGACGAGGAGGGGCAAAGACAGTCAGCAAAAGATTTGCCAAGTGTTTAATAAAAAGAATGAGTTATGAATAGTTTGGCAACGCGTATTAAAATCCCCACACCACTGACACTACTCGGAGCAGCACTTACGGCGGGGGGAGCCCGCCGACCCCTTCTCAGCCCAGTGGCCACAGCTGACATGGCCGGACCCCCCGCGCCTCTCCTGCGGTGGCCGGGACGTGCCCCGGGGTCACTGCCGGGGAGCACCTACATGCTCGGCAACCCACACCGAGGGGAATTTTATAAAAATAATGGAGTCATAAAACACAAAGGAACTACTCCAGGGTCAAGGAGGCTGATGAGGTAGGATGACTGAATGGGAACTGCTTTGCGTTCGTATTCCTTTTTTCCTTTAAAGGATGTTACTGCCGTTGAAGGGTGAGACCTGAATAAAATCTCCACGCTAGCAGCACTAGTTTTCAGTGTGCTGCTGATTTACTGAGTGCCGTGTGATTACGTAAGAGCCTTGGTTTTCGGAACCACACCCTGAAATATTTAGGGGTAAAGGGACACCACGTCTGTATTGATTCTTAAATAATTCAGAAAAAAAAGCGTATGTGTGTGTGTAGGAGAGAGACAAAGAATACTAAAGCAAATATAGTAAAACATTAACATATAATATAGGAAATCTGCGTAAAAGGCATCTGGGGGATTATCTGTCCTATTTTTGCAACTTTTTCTATAGGTATGAGAAATTACATAAAAATAAAAAATTTAAGAGTTGCACGTTCTCCTCTAAACCAAACGAAGTATCACAGGAATATATCTTGATCCAAGATATATCTGGAAACCCCTTCTCAAAAAGGCTTATTCTAAAAGACCCAATAAAAAGAAAATGAAGTAACTACTATGGTTAGGGAAAGTAATCAAAGTGGTGAGAGAACAAGACTAAACTCTGTTTGAATTTTCAGAGTAAGAGAGGTTAGCTGAGCTCAAAAGAACACGGATGTAAGCAGAATATGAAACCACATGGAAAGTGCAGCCCACACAAAGAACCTCACAGACCGACATTCCATAAACGGCAGAGGCAGAAAGGGGTCAGAGGAAAAGCAGGTTACCTAGGGGGAAACGAGGGCACCTGCCTGCGTGCTCTCATCCAAACCGGCAGGACAGGGAAAGGGGACTGGGCCATGGGCAGACGTTTTTATCAAAAGCAAGGGGGCAGGCTACCGGCTACACAGGAATCACGAGCAGGGGAGCAAGCAAGATTTAAGAGGCAAAATCCAAGCCAGAGCATGGTTTCAGAAGAGTGAGGCAACGGGTTTAGAGGCTCTTGTCCTCTTTAGCAATTCTCCTGTCTTTGTGGACCTAAACAAAGGCGAGGCTGCCAAAGGAAGAGAAATGGATCATAAACACGAGGTTTGTTGCCCAGCTTCCTTCACTGTGAACAGGGAGACAACAGTTGGTCATTCTTCTCATGCTTCCTGGAATGGGAAGCGATTTCCAAACAGACCCTTTAAAACATTCAGGGAATGGCCTCCTTCCCTTCCAGTCCAGGGACCCAAGGGAGGCATAGGTAAGATCCCTATTTATACATCTAATCAAATGAAGATATGAATACTTCTTCTTAGTGCCCCCTTGTAAACCTATCTGCTCTTTAAAGCCAGACGATGGCTCGAACGGTCCCTAGGAAGTCACTCTGGTGGCCATGAAGCGGGGAAAGCCTCTAGGTTTTTCATTCAGCACCTCTAGGCCAAGAGAAATTACTCTGGGCTCAGGCTTTCGCAGTGGGGGTGTGAACGTGACTGAGTGGGGGAGAGAATGTCTCCGCAGACTGAGCGTACAAAGGGCCCCTGACGAGGCAGGGGCCCCTTCGAGGTCACGCCGTGGGCCAGGCTGGAAGCAGCAGGGCCGGGAACTCCCAGGTGGCGGGACCCGGAGAGCTTCTCACCAGGCGGGAACCGCCGCAAAGACCGCCTGACGTCCAGCAGCACTTGCTGGTAGTCCTTGCTTCCCTGCCGTAGGTTCTTCCCTGTGGGAGGAAAAGGAACATGTTACTGCAGGAATGTCTGGGAAGCCAGATCGGGGGCAAAAACGTTCTGGTATGACATCAGAGGCCCGGAGGACATCCTTCAGGTTTCTCCTGAAGAGGACATGACACAAGACACAACATTTGGAGAAGAATCCCCAGTTTAGTTCCAAACGTGCTGTTTCATTCGAGTCACTGTGACCGTAAGAGGAGGGACATGCAGTGTTCAGGGTGAGGCAGAAGGAGCAGCAGAGAAGTCAGGAAGCCAGGGACCTACTGGAAGCTGCTCCTGCATGTCACTGGGGGACTGCTCTGAATTTCAACGTGCACATCGGTAAAATGGGGTTATCTCCTTCCATACGTTACTACGCTGATCAAATAAGATCATGAATGTGGAAAGCACAGATCACTGGAAAACCCGGACATCTCTGCAGCCTCGGGAGCACTGAGCTGTTCAGGAAGGAGCATTAAGATAAACTCACACAAAGAAGAACCTAACCTCTCTTGACCCTGAAATTTAAAACCTAAGACACTGCAAATAGGAGCCTGTGTTCAGCTAAGTCCAACACAGTGTGAAAGTAAGGAGGCAGTCTCCAGCTATTGTAAATGGAACAAGCACCCATCTCCCTCAACCCCAGCCAAGGCAATATAACAAGTGCGCATTTCCATCCCAACCCCAATCCGAAGCTACCAGAGGAGCACGTGTAACACTTCCCTACACACAGACTTCATCTTGTAAAGATCTGGGACGTCTGGAATCTGACAGAAGAACATCATCTCAGGGTTTAGAGCGTGAATGTGGCGACGTCTTTTCCTTCCAACTGAAAGCTGACTGCTCCGAGGCAGCCGGTTTCAAAGATAGTAACAAGTGGCAACTTAACACCTACTCGACTGCACCTTGGCGCCGTGGGCTTTTTAGCAGCAGAGGCCGCGTGACCTGCCTCTAGCACCTGGCACACGGCAGGAGCACAACTAATACCTGCCACACGAGTGAAAGGATCTCAAGCACCTGGACTTTGGCCATACATAGCAGAAGAGCAATCGATGTTTGTTGAGTGAATGAATGACCAAGTGGATTCATTGTTCTGCAGTACTTTTTTGTATTTTGTACTATATTCCAAGGAACTGCTTTTACTTCATGGGGCTTGCAAATTAGTAAAGTAACAGCTTTTCTTTTCAAGATTTATGTATTTATTTTAGAGAGAAAGAGAGAGAACACGCAAGTGAACGCGTGTGGAGGAGGGGCAGAGAGTGAGGGAGGGAGAATCTCAAGCAGACTCTCCACTGAGCGCAGAGCCCCACGCGGGGCTCAATCCCACAACCGTGAGATCAAGACCCGAGCTGAAATCAAGAGTCGAACACCCAACCGACCGAGCCACCCAGGTGCCACAGTAACAGCTTTCATACTGTTGCAGAACTTTAGAATTCAAAACGATCTTAGTATTTCCCAATAAAAAAGTTTTGTTTTGTTTTGCTTAAGGACCAGAGAGGTATTCTCTCTCCCCATGGCCTAGTGTTTCTCAAAATGAGTTCATCTGCACCAAATTGAGTTCATTTGCCTGTTAAAATACAGATTCCTATAACCCACCTCTAAGTGAATATAGAAACTAGAATAATAAACTCCCCTACCTAGTCAATAAAAGCTACCTATCAATCTAATAAAAGCTCATTTCATTTTTTGAAGAAAATTCTACTTATCAGTTTCAGAGGGCGCCCAAACATGTCCTAAAATGCTTTAGATTTGCTCATCTACTATTGGCTTAAAATGAGCATAAAAATCAAAGATTCTGGAATTCTTTCTTTTTTCTTTTTTAATATTTTATTTATTCATTTGAGAGAGAGCAAGAGAGCATAAGCAGGGGAAGTGGCAGAGGGAGAGGGAGAGGCAGACTCCCCACTGAGCAGGGAGTCCGAGGCGGGGCTTGATCTTAGGACCCCGAGACCACGATTTGAGCCGAAAGCAGACGCCCAACCAACTGAGCCACCCAGGCGCCACCTGGAATTCTTCTATCCTTGCGTCCTAGACAAATTTCCCTCACAACCACACCCCACCATTACCTGATATAGGAGGTGGGTCACTGGTGTTGACATTGAGGAGCTTGGGCCACACTTTCTGCCTGATCTCATCAGTCAGGAGCCCTCCTTCACTGATAGCCATACGTCTAAGGGCAGCCACATCGGTAGGGTCACTGTTCAGAGCCTGGTGTATCTCTGACACTTTCTTTTTCCTTTTGGTGTTAAAGTCTGCAAAACAAAGGGGGAAAAGCCATCAGGCACATATTCAGCATGTGCTCATTTTCTGTGCAGGGCTCAATCTCCTTATTTGGTTTGAGGTACAAGTAGGTATTTTTAATGTTGACCTACAGATAAGTCATTAGTGCATCATGTGCAAAACACTAAGGAGATATACCATATAAGTAACAAGCAAGGAATTACAATTATAATAAACACTCAGTGAATTCAGGCATATCTAACACTATTAAAGTTTTGGAATAGAACAGAATGCTTGTTCTTTCTTAATAACTAACTTCACAGAACATATATATGTCTTTATATAATAATTTTTTCCTGTTGTTTATATACATGTCACCAAAATTTAATACTTTTAAAATAAGACCACATGAGAAAAAATTCTCCAGTTACATGCTAATACAGCTGGTAACATATCAGAATTACAGAGATATTTTTTCTTTCTTTTTTTTTTTTAAAAGTAGGCTCCATGCCCAATGTGGGGCCTGGACTCATGACCTAGAGATCAAGAGTTGCATGCTCTATCAACTGAGCCAGCAAGGCACCCCTACATAGAGATATTTTCAAAAGTAGAATATCAAAGGGTGTACTTGGGTCTCCAGTGTGGCTGGTGGTAAGAGAGGCATGATCGTGCACACAGAGCAACTGTTTCTTGACCACCATGTTAATCGTGTGTGAGCAGAAAGTAATGTTTTAAGCATCTTACATCCTTATGTGATAGTTTGTGATTTATACACTGGCATTTTACTGTGTTTAAATTCCTTTTTAGAAAATTGGCTGACAGTCTGTGGTTGATGTGTATCCTATTGTAATTTTTCTATCGAAAATAATGCAGTAATATGCTTTCACAGTTCAATGCAGAATATCTAATTTTAGGAACAGCAAACACAATAAAAGTTAAACAAGGCAATACCAAAGAGATGTTACAAAACAGTGTAGTATAATTGCCCCCCAAAAATGGATGTGCAGACACCAAGAGCTCAAAGAGGCCATGGTAGGTCAGGCTAACTTGAGAAGGCCTTACTGAAGAGTGCAATTTCTAAAGGAAGAGGGGATTTCAAGAGGCAAGGGGTGGGGCAGAGAGCAAAAGAAAGGCTTGGATCCAAGAAACACAAGGCCCTTTCATCTAACAGTAAACAGACTCATTTAAGAAATAGTCATGTAGCATATACAAGGCGCAAGACCCTACAGGTAAATGGAAGGTAACACTGGAAGGAAGGGTAAGCTTTAGAAGGGTCCCTAAGTAGCCTTCCTCAATAACACCCTCTTTTGAGACAACAGTCTATAAATTGTTTCCGTGACAAAGATGCACATTATTAACACCACGGAAGTTGGTCCTAATGATCCTGGTTACCTGTGACAACTGTGACATACAAACCATACAAACAGAGGCATCACTGGCTTGGAGTCACATGCACCTGGAGCTGCAGACAGGAATACAACACAGGGGACTCTTCACCCAGGTAAACCTGTTCTCCTGGTTAGACCGTTATTTTCCCTGGTAACCTAGTAGGGTGACCATCTGTTCCAATTTGTCGGAGAGATTCCTGGTTTACGCCTATAGTCCCGGCATAATTACTCATAGTAAACCCCTCCTGCTACCTGCACTCTCAGAAATGTCCCACCTTGGATGCTAAATTAAATGGTAACTCTACCTAGAGATCATGAAAAATCAGGTCTCAATTCCCTCTGCTAGCATAGCACCTAACTAGTCTAATGCTTGTTTATAATGTGCTTAAAGTTCTTAAAGATTGATTGATTGATTGATTCAGAGCATGTGCATGGGCGGGGGGTGGGGGGGGAGAAAGAGAATCTCAAGCAGACTCCCCACTGAGCGTGGAGCCCGACCTGAGCCAAAATCAAGAGTCCACTGCTTAACTGAATGAGCCACCCAGGTGCTCCAAGATGCTTCAAGCTCTTGGCTTGAGTGTGTCCTTCCTTCCTTCCACCCACCCGCTCATTAGTCTATCCATTCATTTATCAATCCATCATTGAATGAGCTGCTACTCGTAGTAAGTACTACACTGGGGACAGAAAGATGAATATGACACCTCAGCCTTTGAGAGAGTCACATTAGCGAGGAACACATTATTATATAACAGAATCATGAAAAATTATGAAAATCCAGAGGGAAGAATGACTACTTCTGGGGCAATCAAGAAAGGCTTCAATGAAAATATATTCTGCCACCTTTTTTTAGTTAAAAAAATTTTTTTTAAGGTTTCATTTATTTGAGAGAGAGAGAGAGGCAGAGGGGGAGGGAGAGGGAGAAGCAGGCTCCCTGCTGAGCAGGGAGTCTGACGTGGGGCTCCATCCCAGGACCCTGGGATCATGACCTGATCTGAAGGCAGACGCTTAACCGACTGTGCTACCCAGGCGCCCCTATTCTGCCCCTATTCTTCTTAAAGCAAACTTTGCACATGGAAGACTGTGTTGAAGGAAGCATTCCAGGCAGAGGAAAGAGTGTGTGGAAAGCCTTGTCACATGAAAGAAATAACGCGTCCAGAAAACAGAAAAATTCTGTGAGGCTGAAGTGTTAGGGAAAGAGAAAAAACAGAACCTGGATGGATGCAGGAACTGTGGGCAATAAGAATTTTGGTTTTATCCTGCACTCAAGAAGAAGACAAGGTGGGGCGCCTGGCTGGCTCAATCAGTGGAACCTGTGATTCCTGACCTCGGGGTTGTGGGTTCGAGCCCCACACTGGGTGTAGAGATGGCTTAAAAATAAAATATTAAAAAAAAAGAAAAAGAGGAAGTCAAGGAAGGAATTTTATTTATTTATTTATTTTATTTTATTTTTTTAAGATTTTATTTATTTATTTGAGAGAGAGAGAATGAGAGACAGAGAGCATGAGAGGGAGGAGGGTCAGAGGGAGAAGCAGACTCCCTGCCGAGCAGGGAGCCCGATGCGGGACTCCATCCTGGGACTCCAGGATCATGACCTGAGCCGAAGGCAGTCGCTTAACCAACTGAGCCACCCAGGCGCCCCAAGGAAGGAATTTTAAACTCGATCAGGGGCTCCTGGGTGGCTCAGTCAGTTAAGCATCTGCCTTTGGCTCAGGTCATGATCCTGGAGTCCTGGGACCGACCCCCATGTTGGGCTCCCTGCTCAACGGGAAGTCTGCTTATCCCTCTCCCTCTGCCCCTCACCCCACTCATGCGCACGCTCTCCCGCTTTCTCTCTCTCAAATAAATAAAATTAAAAAAAATAAACTTTGGATCAAAGGCCCATCCTTTGGAAGAGAAGGCTGTATGTGTTCAGAGAGGGACTGCAGACATGTAGAAGAAAACACTTTTTATGTAACAGCATAGGCTGAGACAAAATATGGCAGGAACTGGATTAATTTCCAGCAAAGAAAGAAAAAGCAAAGTATTTTATTTATATATTTTTTTATTTTTAAATTTTGGGGTGTCTAGGTGGCTTAGTTGGTTAAGTGTCTACCTTCGGCTCAGGTCATGATCCCAGGGTCCTGGGATCGAGCCCCGCATCGGGCTCTCTGCTCAGTGCGGAGCCTGCTTCTCCCTCTCCCTCTGCTGCTCCCCCTGCTTGTGCTCTCTGTCAAATAAATAAATAAAATTTTTAAAAATAAATAAATAAATAAATTCAGAGTGTCCTTGTACTTTCTACACATCAAAAATTAAGAACACTTAGAATGATAATACTGAATATTGCTTGAGGTAAGCTGACATTTAGAAATCTTATTAACCTACTTGCTCAGAGTGTGGAAATATTTCCTCAAATTGTTTAGACATATATCCACCCCACCCCTCTTCCCAAGTAAGCTATTCGGCAATCTGGGGGAAAGGAAAACTGTTGCTAGTATCTTGCGGGAAATAACACTGTTTGCAATCAGCTGGATTTCCATTATGCTTTGGCAGATAATCTGCCAGAATTTTAACTAATTCTGAACTCAAACCACAGCTCCCATACTTATTTCTCCTAACACTATGCTCCTATTCTGTTTTTAATCCTGCATTTCAAAATTTACTACTATCTTCTTGTTTTTGGCACTTTGTGGGAACTCAACAAATATGTGCAGAGTAAGAGAAATAATTTAGCTTAGCCACTGTTCCTGGAAAAAGTGGCCTATAGTAAATGACATTATTTTCCCCCACACTACTGTTAGGGACAGGCTCACTGCAAAACTCTAAATAGATGTGTAGACTCTGTGGCCTCTTTCTAAAGCTACTGGTACTTCCCAAAGCAGGATACTGCTCAAATGTGGACCTGAGCTGCTGTCTGTTTAGGCTCTGCTATCAACCCCACGATCTGGTGACTGAATGGTAGTGGCAGATGAGGAAGGCACGCCTATGTGTGCCATTCCCCGCTTCAACAAAAATTTATTGCCCCTAATATATAGGCTCTCATTGTGATGGAAAAAAGGAGGAGAAAACAGAAAACTCCAGTGCACCAGAGATGTACAAATTATAGAGTGGTAAGGACAACAGTAGGCCTATACAACAAGGAAGAAAAGGTTAGCAGAGTCTCAGCTGAACAACGAGTTTCATCTCAGAAAGAGAAAAATCATAGACCTATTCTTGGGATGCTCAGGAAAACAGTAAAATTAACGTCCACTCAGCCTAAATCAAAACAATGGAAGACCCAGCCAGAGGGGAGACAGATTCCCCCAAACAGACACTTCCTGTCCCATCCCTTGAACTTCTAATGCTGACACTGGAAATTAACTTAAAATTTTATGTTTAAACTTCATACCTGTACCAGATAAAGACAGTGGGAGAGGAAAACCTTACCACACTCAAGTAAGGTTCCTACTAAAAACAAAATAAAACAAAGTAACCTCTGTTTCTGGAAGTCCGAATTAGTTTCAACAAACAGTATCCAAATTAGCAGAGATCCATTAACTACCTGAAACATGAAGACAAGCATGTATTAAGAAAAACTGCTTGGGGCGCCTGGGTGGCTCAGTCAGTTAAGCATCCGACTCTTGATATCAGTTCAGGTCTTGATCTCAGGGTGGTGAGTTCGAGGCCCCTGTTGGGCTGCGTGGAGCCTACTTAAAACAAAACAAAACAAAAAAACTGCTTTACCCCAACAATAAAGAAAAATATTCTCGAGAGTAAACCAATCTGATAATAAAGTCTACAAAGGAGGGATTCCAGTATTAGTAACTTTGCCAACAATTCTCCAATATGATTAAAAGCAGAACAAAAACTCTCATCTCTAAATTCCTTCCAGAGAAGCAAAACCAAGGAAACTGGGTTAAAGTCTCACAACCTAGGCACAGCCACACTACAACAGGTCACAAAACCATACTGCTTGGGGCACTATGCCGTGAGGACAGATGTCATACAAACACACTAGCAAAGGGTTACAAGGCCGAAGTGCCCAAAGAAGTAATATGAGGAGCGAACAGGAGGAAAGGAAGATAACAGAAAATCAGCGCAGAGAAACAAGATGTGGACACCAGGTGCTTCACCAAAAATGTGGGTTGCATATGTGGCTGGCTCTATTATGGGCAGCACCCATCAGGGGACGGACAAATGGGAAAGCTACCTTAATCTGAGGGGGAAAGGATTATTTTCCTTGGTACAGAGTAAACATTAATAATTCTAAGTGCCATGTTTTAATTGTATGTAAAACATTCAAAAACACTGCACAATGAAACGATGATTTCATAGAAATTACTGCTTAGTATGCAACTATAAAAATTTGGGAGAATCGCTTTCTACTACACAGTTAAGTAACGTTAAATTAGGTGGCACAGCATCGAAACAAAAAGTAGATTAGTGGTTGCCAGGAGCTGCGGAGACTGGAGAATGGGGAGTAATGGGGAGTGATGGGGGGTTTCCTTTTGGAATTAGAAATGTTCTGGAATCAGACAGTGGCTATGACTGCACAACACTGTAAATGTGCTAAGAACCAGTGAACTGTACATTTTAAAAGGCTGGATTTTTATGGCAATTAAAAGAAAGAAGTGGAGCACGTACACCGCGTAAATTAAGCCGGCGAGAGATGAAGTTTGGGAAACGGGCCTTACAACTAGGGAGGAGGCACCAGGAGTGTGCGGACGTGGCCAGACAGCCTCGGGCCGAGGGTGGAGGCTCGGCCTCAGTTCTCCGGGAGACCCAGTTCTCCCCAGACGTGACGAAGCCGGACCAGATCCCCCGCCAGTCCTTTGCACCGGGGACGCGAGTCCGCCAGCAGAGTTCCTCTGGTCTCAGCATTCGCTGACTCCCCAACTCCAGGATCGCTTCCCTTTCAGACGTGACCGGGCCCACCACCCTTTTCCTCTCCCGCCGTCCCGACCTCAGCCCGCGGCGCTGGGCACACCCCGCGCGGTCCCTCGGGGGCCCCTCAGCCCGCGGCCCCCCCACCCTCCGGACGCCGCCTGCGCCCGGGGCCGCTCTTCCGACAGCTGTCCTCTGCCTACCCCCCGCAGAGCCGCCCCTGCCCCTCGGGCCGTCCCCGAAGGTCGTTCCTCGGCGCCCCCGCCGGCTTCCGTACCTGTCTTCTCCGCGCCACCGTCCCAGGGGCTGGAGGTGGGGCCGTCACCCTGCGCACTCCGGAGGGCCATGTCCCGGGGGCCCGGGCCCGGGCCCGAGCCCCGGCTGGTGGCACAGCTGAAAGAAGACGCGGCTATGGCCGCGGGACCCACAGCCGGCTCCGCCGGACAGGGTAGAATCGGTCGGCCCGCGGCGCGCAGGCGCGCAGGCGTCCCGCGCGGGCCCCCGCCCCCGCGCCGGCACGTGACCGGCCGCTAGGCCAGGCGGAAGGCGGTCGCGGGGACACACGCGCAGGCGCTCTAAGAGGCCAGAGGAAGAGCGCGGGCAGCGCGCCAGGGAGCTCTGTGTGAACTATAGAGCCTGGCGGGCACGCTTGAGTAAGTGTGTTCAGGACCAGATTTTGCCATTTCTTTTGCTTTTCTTATCTGTAAAATGATACTGATGATGATAAAAGTACTGAACTCACGGAATTATTGGGAAAGTGCCTAGAACATTTAGAAGCATGTAGTAACTGCTCCACAATTAGGAACTATTATTTTTGTTTACCAAGAATTTTACCACCATCTCAACTCCTCACACGAGCTCCTGTCGTCATACTTGGCGACTTCAGGGTTCAGTAGAACCATCGCATACAGCTCCGCAGGTTGTGCACTGCTCAAGGCCAGAAAATGCCTTTCACATAGACCGTTATGTGAGCCGTACCCCTTCGAGTGGTACAAAACTGGCCACTCACCCCAAATGAGCACCTATCTTATCAGGTCTTTGAACGTGGAAAAGCCTAGAAGCTGAGATTCATGATGGAGTGTGGGGCACAGGGACACAGCTCGATTCTTGCCTGCGGTACTGATGAGACAGTGACCTGCTCTCCTCCCCATCACAACTCTAGGTCCTTGCAAGGTTTGGGCCAACTCTCACCCTCTGTAAAACAAGGGAGTGGCTAGCTCTCCGGGAAAAGGGAGAGGGAAAAGCTACTGTGAAATGCTCAGCAACTGGAACAAGCTGTCCCAGTGGAGATAACAAGTTCTTGTCCTAGGTTGGTACCCCATCTCTGAACAGCATATTGTCTAATTACAGTTCATCATCATTCTGAAGCTCTAAGGACAGCATGACCAGGAATGCCGGTCATTTCGCCTCATAATTCTCCATGCACTCTCTCTTTTAAAGGAGTACTAGGTGGCAGATGGGAATTTTAAGAAAGCCTTCCCAGGCCAACAGAAACTAGCCTATCATTCGAACGTTGTGATGGACAATACCCATTGCCCTGTGGCCCGGGCTTGGAACCTATAGGTGAGCTAGGGCCTGCTAGGCTGGCTTGCCAGGGGGCCCAGGACACCAGGAAGTATGAATATCTTGAAGACCCCGAATCACAAAATAGAGATTATTTAACCCTTTTGTTTGTTCAACTATTCATGGTCCATACCCAGAGCAGGCCAGTGCTGGAACCCAACATAATGATCCTCTCCAGGACAGCTCAGGTTGGTAGGGGAGATGGATTCAACTTACAAGAGGTGACAAATTCTAGGAAAGGGGGAAGAAGAAGGGGGGGCATCAACCACACACAGAGAAGCAGGAGAAGGTGATGAAGAAAAAAGTCCTGGGGTAGTGATTTATTTTTAAAATTTTTTTCTGGGGTAGTGATTTCTAAGTTTATAGAAATGATGGGTAGCAGCATTAAGTCAGTTGATGTAGGGAAGAGCCTTCTAGGCTAAGGAAACAGCACAGGCACTGTTGTGAAACTAAAAAAGCAAACCGTAGTCTAGAAATGAAGTGATTTAGTGTTCTTACAGCACAGACAGTAACGAAAAAGTGGGACTTTGACAGTAGTGAGGGCAGAGAAGTGTGTGTGGGGCAGGTCAGGTAGGACCTCTTAAACCATACTCGTTTGCACAGTATGCAGTCAGCAGGGTGGAATTAAAGAATATTCACAATCAATGTGGTCTTTGAAGTCATCTAGATTAATCCTCATTCCCAACATAAGAATCAACTCCACTTATCCATACAACAGTTTGGAGCACCAGACCTGTGCCAGGTTGTGAGCTGGAATGGAGATGACGAATACTCATTCAGTTGTCAGCTTCTAATGGGAGAAGAGAGACAAGTAACCAGGCAATTGTAAAGCCAAGTGAAAAGAGGTCAAACTTGAAGTCTAGTAAAACATGGAAAATTCCAGAAACTGATTCATGACTGAGTGTAAGGCAAAAGGGCATCGGGTCTCTGTGGTAGGCAGAATTTTAAAGTGGTCCCCAAGATTCCCACTCCATGGTGTACATGGCTGTATAATCCCTTCGAGTGTGGGCAGAACTTGTGAATATGATGGGATTTCGCTCTCGTTATTATGTTACACGGCAAAGGTAAAGGGATTATGCAGACATAATGAATCTCCCTATCAGCTGACTTTGAAGTAGTCAGAAGGAAACTTGGTCTGGGTGGATTTAAATCAGGGAAGTCCTTTAAAAGAAGGTGCAAGCCTTACCTGTAGGACAAATTCAAAGCAGCACAGACATTCTCCTGTTCACCTTTAAACTTCCATGTTGTGGAGAGGGCTACACGACAGGGAATGTGGAGCAGCCTCCAGGTGTGGAGGGCTTCAGTCCTACACAAGGAACTGAATTTGGCCAACAGTAAACTTGGAAGAGGACCCTGAGCCTCAGTTGAGATCAGAGTCTTGGCTGACAGCTTGATTTCAGACTGGTGAGACCCAGGGCAAAGGACCCAGCTAACCTACACTTCGATGTGTGAGCTGGGGAAAGATAAATTTGTGGTATTTTGTTACACAGCAGGTGACTGAAAATCACACACGCCCAAACAAGCTCAGGCAAAAAGCTTCATTGGCTCACATAACTGAAAAGTTCTTGCCCTTCTGCATCCTCTCTCCCTTCTCTCAGCTGCCCACCTCTTCCTGTTGACTGTTCACCCACAGGTCTTGGTTCATAACAAGGCTCTGTCAGTGCCAGGTCTCAAGTACTTTCTACATCTGACTCTGTGAAATACAGTTGAATTGTCTTTGTCCTGGCATTTCCAAGAAAAGCCTTGACATATCCCACTGGTTCTGTCACCTGCCTCAGCCTGAACCAATCATGTGGCCACTATGTGCTGATTGGTTTGGCCTGAGTCTCATGCTCCACCATTGAGCCAGGGGCAGAACTCTGTACAAAACTTGGGCTGAGTGTGAGAAAGAGGTGGAGAGCCTAATTTTAGTGATTCCCCTAGGATTCCTAACGCATTTTAACCAGTTTGCCTTCAAAGAACATCCTGCTTCATGTACAGCATAAAGACCTTATAATAGTGGATTCCCATTTTCTCTTCTGTTCTTCACGCGGTTGTCATACACTTTTTTTATTACTTTTTTTTTTTTAAGGTTTTATTTGACACAGAGAGAGAGCACAAGTAGGGGAGCGGCAGCAGAGGGAGAGGGAGAAGTCGGCTCCCCGCTGAGCAGGGAGCCCAACGCGGGGCTCGATCCCAGGACCCTGGAATCATGACCTGAGCCGAAGGCAGACGCTCAACGACTGAGCCACCCAGGCGCCCCCTTTTTTTTTTTTTTTAGATTTTATTTATTCATTTGACAGAGAGACAACGAGAGGGAACACAAGCAGGGGGAGTGGGAGAGGGAGAAGCAGGCTTCCCGCTGAGCAGGGAGCCCGATGCGGGGCTCGATCCCAGGACCCCGGGATCATGAACTGAGCCAAAGTCGGACACCCAACGACTGAGCCACCCAGGTGCCCCTATTACACTTTATTCTTAAATCCCTTCTCTTCCCCTTCTCCCACCCCCAATCCCCACCCTGCACTTGTAGAGAACAACTTAACTACATTCTGTCACCAGAGATTAGTTTGCATTTTCTAGAATTTTATATGGACGGACTCAAACAGTATGTAGGCTTTTTGTCTGGCTTTCACTCAGCATAATTATTTTAAAGTTAATCCACGTTAATGCATGTACAAGTGTATTCCTTTTATTGCTCAGTATTTCATTGTACAGATATACCACCATTCCCTGTATACATATTTTTTATTTTTACATATGCTATAGTTACACAATCTAAAGGATGGCTCATGAGCCAAGAATGGCTTTAACAATTTTAAATGATTGGGGGGGGGGGGAAGGCCAAAAGAGTAACTTGTAGGACATAAAAATTATGTGAAATTCAAATCTTAAGAGTCTATAAAGCTTTATTGGAACACAGCCATGCTGATACACCTATTGCCTAAGACTGATTTCGTTCCACAGCAGTAGAGTGCTTACAAGAGATCATAGGACATGCAAAACTTAAAATTATTTACATGCTCCTTTACAGAAGATTTGCTGACCTCTGTAGACTTATTTTAAAGCAATTAAATTTTAAATTTTACTTCCATTTATTCCATTTCCAGCACTCTTAATTTTGTTGTAGACCCACATTTCTGTCTGGTTTCACATTCCTTCTGCCTAAAGAACTTCCTTTAATATTTCTAGTTGAAACAGAGGTCTTCTGGCAATGTATTCCCTCAGTTTTTCTTTTTCTTCTAAAGACTTTATTTCCCCTTCATTTTCAAAGATATTTTCACTGGGTGTGGGACTCTGGGTTGACAGGTTTTCTTCTTTCAGTGCTGGTCACTCCAGTCTTCTGGCTTGCATCATTTGGTAATTTTTTGCTTCCTCTGTAGGTCGTCATTTTTTCTCTGGGCTGGTCTTTAAGATTCTGTTTCAGCATTTTTTTGTTGTTTTAGCATTTTTGATATGCCTAGTATGTGTATACATATATTTTGTTTGGTGTTCTTTGAGTGTCTTGGATCTATGGCTTACTGTCCTTAATTTTAGAAAATTCCCAACCTTTATTTCTTCAACTATTTCTTTGCTTGTGTGATTTCATTTGGCCTCTTGTGCTCCAACAACCCTGGGCAGCTGCTCCAACTTCAGCACGGGTCCCAGAAGGAACCACAGGGAACAAACTGGAGTCCAATCAACACAGGAGCCCAGCCCAGCCTCAACCTAAAGCAGAGCTGTTTGGCTGAATCCAGTTTAGACAGTTGAACTACAGTTACAGTTGACCTAGAGATTTGTGTGAGGCAGAAGTGTTTTTGGTGAAAGGCCCAGAGAGCCAAAGAGAGAAAGAAAAAATTTGTAATGACTGGCTAGAAACCTGGACAGAGAATCTTGGCAGCACAGCTATGCAAAGGCAGGAAGCAGAACTGAGCCAGGAGACATGGGTTCTGATCCCAGGTGCAGGCCCTGGTGGCTCAACCGTGCTAAGGCTAGGCCTCTTCCCTAACCAGCTCTAGCAGCCCTTCCTCTGGGAAGGCTTCCTTGACCCAATTCTCTCTGCCCCAAGAGCTTAGGATTCCTTCCCGCAGACTGAGTTTTTGTGACATTTTTTTTCTTTCAAGATTTTATTTATTTGAGAGAGAATGAGAGAGCAGAAGCAGGGGGAGCAGCAGAGGGAGCAAAGAAGCAGGCTCCCCATTGAGCAGGGAGCCCAACGCTGGGGATTGATCCCAGGACTGTGGGATCGTGACCCGAGCCAAAGGCGGAGGACACTCTGACTGAGCCACCCAGGCGCCCCTGTGACATTTATCTTAACCTCACCTCCCAGAGGCAACTACAGTTAACATGTAGTTTTCTTCCAATTTTTCTTGGAGGCAGCCTATTTCAGTTTCTACCTTGAAAGGCCCTGAGGCTATCTCCCATCTCCCTAGGGGCATTCAAACCCTAGCCCCTAGCCTCTATGGCCCATCTGTATCCATGCCCAGTGTCTTGGGTGGGGGGGAAGGTCACTGTGACTTTGATATCCACTTACCTTCAGAATGAATTCTTCTTTCTGCCACCTGGGAACTTCCATTTCTTTGAAATTGGCTATTTATTTAAAGTAAATTGTTATTTTAGCCAGCATCCTTATGTATTTAGAGCAGGAGGTAGGTGGCCACCTGCTTACTCTACCATGTTGACTGGCAATCTGATTTTTCCAGTAACTCTTTTTAGAAACACAGTTCCCCATATACATAGTTTTGTTTCTCACTTTTCTATTTGACAAGAACACATTTCCCCATGGGTTTATGTCTCATCTCTTCCAATCTCCATTGTTTAGCACAGGGCTGGGCTCATGAACACCTACTACTGTTTGTTGAAGGGCATCTGATATAAACAAATGAACTCTGGAAAGACCAGTCAATAAGGTGAGTGTGTAAGGAACCCTGGGCTGAGGGGGATGGAGCTGAGTGGGTGAATGGGGAACAGAAGAAGGTGTGCATCAGAGTGTGGAGAACTGTGGGTATGTAAGCTTCTTCACAGGAAATTCACTGTGGAGTTCCCGGAACTGTTCACACAGAAAAAAGCAATGTCCTCCTCCTTCCTTTCTAGGTAATTCTACAAATGTTTATCTATAGCTGTGACTGACTCACAGGGTGGGATCAGGAAACCACTTACCAGCTGCCGCTGCTTTTCCTTTTTCTTCTTTAGAGAAGGCAAGAAAATTCTGTCAAAGCAGGTGATGCAAGAATGAAGCTGAGTCAGAAATACTCAATCCCCTCAGGAACTTCTCCAAGAAAAGGAGCGGCCATTTTATTAGCTCCCATCTGGAAGCATTAACATTGAGACCACTAAGAATCCCTGGTGATTACAGCCACAGGGAGGCAAATCCACACTGTAATTTGCTACAGGGCAAGAATAGTTTTCAGTAGATAAATTAAAAATTCAAAGGAGATAGAGTGATAATCTTAGAGGGAATTAGTGAAATGGGGTGGGAACAGACAAGGCAATGTTGGCCTTCATGCAAATTACAAACGACTTTCATCGTTGAAAATCGGTCACATTTAATGGATGGATTTTTTTTTTCTTCAAGGAGACACTTTACCATCATCTGCTGTGAAATTGTAGGAATGAATGCACCAACTTATGGCATCCCTATACACGTGACATTCGCTTTCTGCACATGAATCTGCACAACTGTACAATGGAAATGAGCATTTAGTCCAACTGTAGTGTGTGCCAGGCACTTTCCAAACACTTATCATCGAATGTGAACCACTATCCTATGAAAACAGGTATTTAGACCCCAATTTTACAGATGAAGAAAGTATTAGAACATCTGGGGCAGGGAGGAAGAGAAGAGGATATGATCAGGAAATAAAGGGCAAAGGGGGCTTAACCTGGGCAGTAGGCTCATGGGTGTGTTATAGCCTCAGAGAGGTTAAGTAACTGACCCTAAACCACACACCCAGACAGAACTCTGTTTAGAACCAGGACATTTGCAGTTCTTCTAGGTTACTTCTCTGAAGTGGTTCAATTTAGCACAGAATCATACTAAGGTACAAAATCTAGAAATAGTACTTGAATACCTTGACTCCAGAGCCAGACTATCTTGTGACACCCTCTATACATCTATTTTACTTTGAGAATAGTCTGAATTTTATATTATTATACACAAGTGGTGGAAAGCAGGGCTGTTAGCATCAAAGTCTACTAAATTGGTCAGGATCATTGCTTAGTCTTCAGCCACTTCTATTTCACCAAACGCCCATTAAATAAACATTTTCAGTCTGACCCATGGCTTATAATTACAGCTGCAAACTTAAGGGCAAGAGTCTTCTGACCTTGAGATGCTCCTTATGCAATAATACATACTTCCATTACTTACTGTGGGGGGATGTGGGAAGGTGAGGTGGGAGTGGAGATGGAATTACCTTTGACTGAGCATCTGTTATGCGCCTGGTATGGTGCTAGGCATTTTCCATGTGCTACTCTATTCAATCGTCTTCAATCCTGAGGGATATTGGTGCACTTTTTTAAAAAAAAAGGTTTTTATGAGGATGCACAGATTAGTAAGATATATAAGGTCAGCAGGGTGCTTACATGTAGGCGGGGAGAGATAATAATACAATAAAAAGCTCAGGTGTTACAAGACAGGGGAAAGGGGATAGTGATGGCAGTGGGGGAAAGCAGGCTGAGGGGACTTGAGATAGGGTGAATATCTGCTTGGATCAAGGTTTTTAGACTTGTTTTTTGAGGAGGGAACCAGGGACTACTTTACTTCAAAGCCTTTTGGTTAACTTTTTCCTAAAGCAGGAAAAGGCCCTGGGGAAGAGAGCCTCTCTAGCAAGCATGTCCCATGAGGAAAATCAGCCACAGTCACTGGAGTTGAGGCACAAGGGAGATCACCAGCTGGGGGCAGACTGATGGCTGAGCAAATATTCAACCCAACCCTAATCTTGGGAGAGAATCTGCTGGTGGGAATCTATAGGCAGTGGTAAAAAAAACTAGATTCTTCAAGAGATGTTCAAATGGTCAGTTCTAATTATAACCACACTTGACAACAGGTGAGGCAAGATGAAATTTAAAGACTGAGAGGAAATGAAAATTCCCCAATCTGTCAACCAATCTCCAATTTTCTCGACTATTTTAGGACTATGGTAATTAGCCATACCCCGAAGACAATTTTACAAAATAGATTCCTCTGTCTCTAACAGGCCCACTCTAGCAATTTAGTCTTCCTGTCTCATGTATAAAATGGAAATAAAATTAAAGTTCATGAAAAGTTAGGGTTAGAGATTACACAATAGTTCCTCTTACCTAAACCATGTCTCAACTCCCAATATTAATAACAAGTGGATGTCATAAAATAGTATGCAGTGAAGATTTAAAAGAAACTAGAAGTCTGAGATAACAGCATTTCCTGATTTCAATTTTTTAAAATTGTGGTTAAATGAGAATGATCAAATGGCAACTCAAGTATATAATCTTGCAGAATTGACTCATTTGGCACTGATAAGCAAGTGAACTTTTTCACCTCTTTTACCAGCCCTTTGAATAGTTTCTGTTTAAGCTGCCAAATATGTTCCTATAAGCTCTCCAGAACATCTTGAAGTCAGGACTCTGCAAGTTACCTCCAGGGCGCAGGTATCTCCAAGGCTGACCGTCCACAGGGCTTACTACCATTCACTCAACACCGATCTTTTCTGCAATTGAACAAAGCCGTCTCTGTGGACCTTTTTATTTAAGCACCAAACTTTCTAAATCAGTGTTAGAGCTGAAAAGGAACTCAGAAGACACCTCACCCGGAACCTCACCCTGACTGAGCACACAGAGGACGAGGAGGTCCAGAGAATGGATCGTACTGTGTATCACTTGCAAAGCCAGGACCCAGAACCAATCCTCCATACCAGGGGAATTAGGTTTATCAAGAGCGTAGCAGGTGCCAGATACTTGACATTTACTCTCATTCAATCCCAAGAAAGCAGTGGCCCCATTTTATAGATGATGAAACAGATTCACAAGTTAAGTAACTTGCCAAGTAGCCCAGTAAGTGACAAGGGCAGGAATGAAACCAATCCTGTTTAGCAACAACATCATGCTCTCTTCACTGACTCTTGAGGTCAAAAACTTCCAGACCCTCAACCAATCTTAATCCATCCCATTTCACATCTCCATCAACCCAAAATTAAATTCAAAGCACACGAAAGCTAAGCCATCTATCACACACGGTGTCGGTTGGAGAAGCATATTGCTCAGGCTGCAGGGACATTTCATTTGTTTAAATGTTTTTATTTAAAAAAAATTAAAGACCTTCATGGCACAACTTCTTCCCAGCACAGTTATGTTTTAGTTATACCAATTACAATACAATTACAACCAATAAATCAAGGGGGCGAGGGGGAACTTCTGACTTCAAACTTAAAAAAAAGGGGGGGGGGCCACTTCAAACAAAGTTAAAAAATACTTAAAAAACCTTTCAGAGTAATTGCCAACACAACTGTCTTATATTGGCATTCCATTTCCTGCCATCTAATCAATGCAGACACAGGTAGTGCTGAGAAATAAAGTGTCCCAATACAAGGTATACAGATGAGGTAATTTACAACAACACAGAAGTTGTTACTCTGTAAACCCTTGCCCCCCACCCACCCGCCCAACTGGGTCTTCTTTTTTTCATGCTTCTGCAGTGACTCCTTAAGTAGCATTTTAAAAACTTCTATTTATTTTAAAAGGCTCTTGGGTGGCATTTCAGAGTCCTCTGCATTCACCTTCCGTCTCTTGCAAGGTCTGATGTGTTTTTAGGAGGTCCAGCTGTCTGCAGCTCCCCACATCAACCTCAGCCACAACTAGATTCTCTGAGCTATAAGGGTGGGATGTGAAGTCTCGATTTACAACCCTCCTCCCCACCTCAAAAGAAAGAGTTCATTAGTCCTAAGTGTCCTGTTCAAATCACAATCCAGTGCAAACGTAATCACAAATTGCATCTCTGGCACATCCGGTGCTTTTAGCTTCTGCACAAATTCAACATGGTAACCCCCACAGCATTCTAGGGCATAAAAGGGTCAAGAACAATAAATATCCACTGTTAAGTGGCCACAAGAAAGAAAATCACCCTGCCACACAGAATGTTTTCCCTATGGTTGAGAAGCATTATAAAAGGAGGCTTTAGCTTCCTCTAAAGTTTACCGTTATATTCATGAAAGCCACCACCTTGATCAAGTTACTAGAGCCAAGATGGGTTATAAAGTTAGATAAGTTCATTAAATTCAACTCGTGAAACAATTATGCTTGTCTATGGCGCCCAGGCAAGAAAGGCTTATGATCTATAAAGGTAGGAGAAAGGGGAACTAAGACTTTAGGCCTTCAAATATGTTGGAAGAATTTTTCCTAGTTCCCACAAGCAGCTACTGTAATGAAAGAACAGGAGAAAATACAGAGCTGATGGTTTTGCTATTGTGCTTAAAAAACTAGGCTTCCTCAGTGAAGCACCTGATAAACTTAGGTGGTTGGATTACAGTGGAAAATCCACTTTACACACACACAAACACACAAAAACTGGCGACTTTTCCATCCCCAATCCCTGCACTGCTGAGACACAAAATGAGTTTTATGGCAAAGGATCCTTAATCCCCAGAGACGCTTTGGCTTGTGGTGCTTTTTTAAGGCCTCTCTGCCCTGCCCGGTACCATGGGTCAAATGAGGGGGGTGTATAAAAATGGGGGCCTTGGGAAGCCTCCACGGTACAGGGTTGCAGGCCCCTCAGATGTGAACGTGAGACACCCACCCAGCGAGACCTTTACACAGGGAACTTAAATCTAACCTTGATAAATAAAACCAAACGTTTATTTACACCAAAGAATTCCAACACTGGATCTTTCACATATGAAGGACAAAGTATTATATATATACACACAGCAAGGGGTGGCAGGGCTGTAACAAGAGAGTTTATAGTTTTCCCACAATTACAGGTCTACCATTTCAGTTTCACTGGAGATAGTGGCTCTGCTCCTACCTCTCAGATACATTTACAAGACTGAGGGGCAGGTCTTCTCACTGGATGGCATGTGAAGGAAGGGGAAGAAAGGAAGAAAAGAAGGTAGAAAGCTTAAGATGAAACTCGGTGTGGCCACATCTTTCATTAGCTCTTAAAGAGTTGCTAGCATGAAACCTATATAGACAATGTTTTTCTTTTGTAAAAAGCAATAAGTTAAGCCCAGTAACTAACTGAATTCAAAATGGCCAAGTCAAAACTGAAAAAGATTTTTCCTCCCCCTCCCACCAGCTATAGAGCACATGGGGAGATGATAGGGGAGAGGACCAAGGTAAGGAGCCTGGGAGGGAAGGTATTATAATCTTAAACTGAACTGAAATTAAAAGTAGAAGTGAGCTGGATTTAGGGTTAGGTCAATAAGACATGATTCATACTGAACGGAAGTTTTCAGGACCTGTCTGCACTTTGGGTAGATTTTCAGCATCTCAATGAAACTAAGACATATTTCCACTAGATTCACCAGGACAACCCCACTGAAGTACTTGGAGTAGTGTGAGAAAAGTGACCAGCAGTACACTGCTCTTGTAGCTTGGGCCCTCTCTTCCTCCTTCCTTCCCACCTCCCTTGAAGAAGCTACAACCTTTTTGTAATCTCTGGAGAAGAGCACGAGATATAAACCCCCCATAGTGTGGGATGGTGGGGGAGCAATGGTGGACATGGGAAGATATCTCCACCCAAATGCAGCAGCCAGGATTGAGGCTGGTTCATCTTTGTTCTTTAGTGATGAGAAACTGAATTTGAAAGGGGGGAAAGATTTTGTCCGTGAAATATTCCACCTGCAGGTAATTTTTCAGGGAATCCCCTGAGTTATGAAAAGTTCGAGTTAAAAAAAAGAAGGAAAAAAAAAAAAAAAGAAAATCAGCCTATTATAATTTTTCTTTATGACTGAACTACTATAAATCCACAAGCAACGGTTCAGACACGGTGCTTCTGAAGTATTTCACCCCTCCCCGCCAGGCGCAAGCTGCAACAAGGAGAGCGCGGACGCCTCCACCTCTGCTCAGGCATCAGGAGACAGAAGGGGCCATTACTGCTGAGCGCCTGCGGCAGCTGGAACAGGCATCCCAAGGGGGTTGGCCGCAGCAATCACTGGTGAGCCTGCCAGAGGTCCAAGGGGTGAAGGGGTTGGCACTGAAGAAATCCCTAAAAGAAAACAGCTAATAGTGAGCCAGATACCAACCATGGAAATCTTAGTCACCAGTTTTACATAATACCTATTTCAAAAGTGACACAACAGTTATTTTTTCTCTCTGTAATCTCTACACCCAACATGCGGCTCAAACTTACAACCCCAAAGATCAAGAGTTGCAGGCTCTTCTGACTGAGACAAGCCAGCAACTCCACTCGTTCTTTTTCTGAAGGCCTCTACTCACCCAGATTTTTACAGATTAAATCTAATTTCAAATTAAAATTAATTTCTAATCAATTTAGGAGACAGGTAAAGAAATCCAAGCTTGGAGAGTTTAAGAAGTCTGTACAAAGCACACAGCTAAGTAAGTGGCAATTATGCTTGAATTAAAACTGACGCCTGTCTAGGGCAGAACTATCCAACCAAACTTTCTGCTCTGTAACCTCTGTTAACAAAGTGGTCACTACCCACACGTGGCTACTGAGAAATTGCAATATGGCTAGTGCAACCAAGGAGCCGTGTTTTAAATTTTATTCCATTTTAATTAATTTAAATAGTCACATATGGCTAGTCATGGCCCTACTGAAGAGCACAAGGCTGGAGCCAAAGCTCATGCATTCTTATATCATGCTGCCTAGTTAAGCTGGCAGCTTTCAAAATTATCAAAAGTCATTTTCAGTGAGGAAATGCTAATAGTGTTTTAGAAGTTATTGCCATTTGTTTTTTTCTACTCATCTAATGACCAGGATTACCCTCAATCTGCCCCCCTCAATTATCCAGTTAATTTTCAAATTGTTATATATGTATTTTTTTAAACAGGTACAAAATACCAAAGGTTCAGAAGAGTGTACAGTAAAAAATTTCTCTTGCCCTTTTGCTTGGCCAACTTATGGTACCGTTTTTGGGGTGTATCCTTCCAGAAATATTTTACGCATATACATGAATATAACTTTATAAGAATGTGCATATAAAAGTCATATATAAGAATGTGATTATATAATTATATATTTTTGCCCTGGTCTTGGACATGGTTCTGCATTTGGCTCTTTTCATTTCACATTATTATTTTGGAGTTGAAGCTAAAAAAGAACATGAAACGCTCATTCTTTTCTCTGGCTATACAGCTTTCCACTGAACGGATGTCCCATAATTGATTTAACCAGTTTCCTACTGGGAGCTGTTTTCAATGCTTTGCTATTACAAATAAGGCTACAATTAGCAGCCCTGGATATGTATCATTTTGCCCATAGGCAAGATACCTAGAGGATAAGTTCTAGAAGGTAGCTAGTTCTTAAAAAAACAAAACCAAAACAAAACAAAACAACAACAACAAAAAACAATTGTGACAGTTCTTTGAGGGTGTCTGAGTAAATGTTCTCACTACCACAAGTACACCAGCATGGATGTTGCCTACATGTATAACTCCTAGGGGTTGAGCCTATGGTTTCTTCTACAAAATTGTGTACTCTGTACAAAAACTCGCTCTTAATTCACGAGGACTCAACAATAATGAGGAATAATATCATATAAGCCTTTACAATTTACTAGGCACATTACAGATGCTCTGGAGAACGATTCTTATGCCTATGTATAAACCCCACCTTTACCCCCACCCCTAATTTCTTAATCTTGTTTGTGAGGATCATGCAACTACTGTCACTCTAAACTATGAGATGAAAGGATCTCTTTTTACTCTTCATGGTTTGTTGGGACTTTCAAGTCCCTCTGTAAAAAATTTTTGGGACTCTGGCCTAGAAGAGACTGTTGATACCATACGCAGTGTCACTGAAGTATACCAGGTGTCAAACATGCTGAAGCCTGGTGAGGAGACCACGCAGGTCAGTACTGTCAGGAAGATAATCATATTGGAAAAGAGAAGGACCACAAGAAACCAGGCCACAAAGAGGGAGCAAACCTAAGAATAACAACTGACTTCTACTTTTGTCCCCCCAGGAGAGTTAGCAGTGAGCTGACCTGACATCATACTGGCGCTGCTCACAGGCGTACTGCCCCCCGGCATGCTAGATGAGCCCATTCGAGCCTGGTCCTTCACAACAGTATCTAGAAAAGACAAAAAGGGTAGGTTCTGTTGAAGGTAATGGTCTGGGGCCTCAAAGCAGCCATCCTCAATCTTTGTTATTTTATTTATAGTCTATATTATTCCAAAAGAACAGAAGGTGGCAAGAGCCTTCACCATGAATTAGACAAGTAATATAAAATAGAACTATCCTTCCTGTCAAACTGTGATAGAAGCCAACTCTTAGGGCGCCTGGGTGGCTCAGATGGTTAAGCGTCTGCCTTCGGCTCAGGTCATGATCCCGGCGTCCTGGGATCGAGCCCCGCATTGGGCTCCCTGCTCAGCGGGAAGCCTGCTTCTCCGGCTCTCGCTCCCCCTTCTTGTGTTCCCTCTCTCTCTCTCGCTGTGTCTTTCTCTATCAAGTAAATAAATAAAATCTTAAAAAAAAAAAAAAAAAGATTGGGTGCCTGGGTGGCTCAGATGGTTAAGCGTCTGCCTTCGGCTCAGGTCATGATCCCAGCGTCCTGGGATCGAGTCCCGCATCGGGCTCCCTGCTCCTTGGGAGCCTGCTTCTCCCTCTGCTGCTCTGTCTCTCATGAATAAATAAATAAAATCTTTAAAAATAAAAAAAAAAGAAGAAAT
>NC_138378.1:23632357-23653708 GCF_054177405.1 Leptonychotes weddellii | reverse complement strand
TTTTTTTTTTTTTTTAAAGATTTATTTATTTATTTGAGAGAGCGAGAATGAGAGAGAGTACATGAGAGGGGTTAGGGTCAGAGAGAGAAGCAGACTCCCCGCCGAGCAGGGAGCCCGATGCGGGACTCGATCCAGGGACTCCAGGATCATGACCTGAGCCGAAGGCAGTTGCTTAACCAACTGAGCCACCCAGGCGCCCCAGAGCACAGCTAATTTAAAACAAAAATGATCTTGTTAGGTTTTTTTTTTTTAGGATTTTATTTATTTGGCAGTGAGAGAGGGAACACAAGCAGGGGGAGTGGGAGAGGGAGAAGCAGGCTCCCCGCAGAGCAGGGAGCCTGATGCGGACCTCGATCCCAGGACCCTGGGATCATGACCTGAGCTAAAGGCAGATGCCCAACGACTGAGCCATTTTATATTACTTGTCTAATTCATGGTGAAGGCTCTTGCCCTGATCTTGTTAGGTTTTAATGAGACAATACAATCTAACCCGGCCAAGACAGTAATGTATTATCAGACTGAACTGCTTTTACTGCAGTCCACAACTCAGCTGTCAAGCATGGTGCACAACTGGCCAAAGCTACAGGTTTGTGCAGGTTGATGCTATGAGCAGACTTCATTCTCCACTTCAGTCACCCTGTCAGCTTGCTTCAGGTACAGAAGACTGGGCAAGATTGTAATCAATTCACTATAAAACCATCTCACCACTCCCCAAGGAGCGATCCAACACTGAGGCTAACGTCACTGTGAGGATGGTGTGGGACTAAGTGGCATTTTCACCCAGGACAGCGCAGTTAGCTATGCTCACAAACCTAGGTCATGGTGTTCATATGATAAGATGTTCAAGCCTCCCTGGCTTTCTCCAATGAATGAGTAGCAGACAAGGTCAGACAAAGGGCTGCTGTTCTAATCCAACCACTCCAGACTCAAAAAGCGTCACCACACGGGAAGAAAAGCAGTTTACTTGGGAGTCACCATGTGGCAGACACTCTGTTAGAGAACTAGAAGCCTCCCAACAATTCTGCAAGACAGTTGCCATCACTAAGGGCAGCTGGGATTTCAATTCTGTTGGGCCCAGAGCTTTCTTCACAACACATATTCTCCCCTGCCTTGTAGAGTCGGCTGGGTGGGCCTGCACAAGCTTTGTGGACTGGACAGCTGGACTCACAGAAATAGGGGTGCTCCATGGCCTCTCTTGCGGTAAGCCGTGACTGGTGGTCGTATCGCAGCAGCTTGTCCAAGAAATCCAAGGCCTCAGGGCTGACAAGGTGCTGGTTTTCGCTGTGGACAAAGCGTTCCCATCGCTTACGGGAGTGTCTGTAGAGCCAAAGGGGGAATGAGAAATAGACTGAGGGGCACAGAAGCCCAACATTTCACTTCTACATTTTCTTTAGTGGCTAGTAGCCCAGCCACTAGCAAAAAAAGATCAAAGCTCAAGAGAGTAGGTCTTGTACCACTCTGCCACTAGGGAGACAACAAAACTAATTGGAGAGACTGGAAATAGCAGTGTTGCAGAAAAGAGAAATCTGGGTCCTCACGATACTACAAAACGTAATTCAGGTTACTTTACAGGATTAAGTGCTCCTGTGTAGCAAAGAGGTCAGGTGCTGGGTTAATCAGGCCTCTTTCCCACCCCCACAAAAATTCCTGACATCTCTACCACTTGGTCAGCAAAAGCCCTTTCATCAGGCAAGTCCACCTTCTCCAGTTAAGTGGTTAATGAATTTGTATTTTGTCTAGTTCCTATTGTCAGAGTCGACTGTCGGCAAATCAGTCTTGAAGAATGCATTTCCTTTTTCTATTACTCTTAGGGTTTTGTCATTTGGAGAAACAAGCTAAATTAAGAGATTTTGATTTTTGACTCAATTGTACTCTTCTCCTGACACCTACAATTCGTTCACTGACAGAATCTGCCAACCATACTCTCTACACTCAGACTCCTGGTAAGTGAATCTGGGAAATGGGCCATTCAGTTCAATGCTTTTACTACAGGCCTACCCATGCAACACCCTGCATCACCAGACCAATGACACACTTGCAGTGTTGGCAAAGAGAATGTAGTATTTGTTTACATCCAAGTGCTTAAGGACAGAAGCACAGATTTTATGACTTACCTGCCCAAGATATCGTTGAAACGTGGATCTAATTCAATGTTGTATTTGTCAATATAGTCATATAAATCTTCTGTCCCCAGAACCTTGGCTATCCTCACCAACTAGGATTGAAAAGAGACAAAAACCCACACCACAAACACATTACATAATTAAGTCAACCAGCCATAAGTGAATTAACAGAAAAGGGTGCCATGGTTAAAGGTATGAATGTGAACTCGTCACAATTTATTTAAAATTTCTGGGTGCCTGTGTGGCTCAGTTGGTTAAGCGTCTGCCTTCGGCTCAGGTCATGATCCCAGAGTCCTGGGATTGAGTCCCGCACTGGGATCCCTGCTCGGCGGGGAGTCTAATTCTTCCTCTACCCCTCCCCACTGCTTGTGATCTCTCTCTAATAAATAAAATCTTAAAAAAAAAATTTTGTGGGGCGCCTGGGTGGCTCAGTCATTAAATGGGGGCCTTCAGCTCAGGTCATGATCCCAGGGTCCTGGGATCAAGCCCCATATCGCGCTCCCTGCTTGGCAGGAAGCCTGCTTCTCCTTCTCACACACTCCCTGCTTGTGTTCCCTCTCTCACTCTCTGTCAAATAAATAAATACAATCTTAAAAAAAAAAAAATTGTGCATGGCAGGAAGGGATTTCCATATAAAATTCCCTAATTATTACTCAATATGAAGGTGTCAGGAAAAAAGCAAATTGTCTTATAACCTTGTTCCTTCCCCTTGAAATGTCTCCCTGGTCAAGCTTTATTTCCCCCACCTCACAACCCAACCGAGGTGTCACTTCTTTTGGGAATATGCTCTTGTACATTCAGACCACTCACTCCCACTAACTGCCTTTTGTACCTGGTCTACAACTCTACTCTGACATTTATGACTGCAACTTATTGCCTTACATGTTCTTTCCCTTACTGGATAGACTATGAACCATGTGAGAGAAGGGACTATTCTTCTCTTTTTTTGCTGTATTCCTCAATCCTGCATGGTCCTGACAGTAGAGTTACTGATTTTAACTGAATTCAGGTGGTATTCTTTGACTCATTAAAAATGGGCATTGTGCTCAAACAAGGCAACAGTACCTTCCACATGGTCCTAGAATCATTCCAGGTTCTCTTGAATGAAAGGGGAAGTGAAGCTAGTATAAAAAAACACCATCTATATTTCTACTGACAAACATCAACTTAATCCATAAAAAGAGACAAAAGGATCATAGAAATACCACATATAAACCAGTATATTGGAGGAAACATTCCCAACATATTGGAGGAAATAACTCTAAGGAAAGCTCACCACTAGGAGATTCTAAGGTAATATTCCATTTCTTAAACTACTTTTATTTGTATATATGTTTTATAAAACAATTTACATGTGTATTCACAATAAAGCAAGCACTGCACATTAAGAAGACTAGGAGAAAAAACTCTGATTTCAAAAGGCTAAAGTGGTAGCTCCCAAAACACCAATCTGAAAATCAGTGTCAGTTTGGCTGAAGAAGTGATAAATTGAAAATTATTCTAGGGGCCTACCCTAAGAGATTCTGAATCAACAGATCTCAAGTGGGGGCCGGTCATCTGTATTTTAACAAGATCCATAGTAGTTTTCTAATGGGTAGGCAGATCTGGCCATCACTAAGTTAGCCCAGTAGGTTCCCTAATGGGAACAACATTATCACCTGATCATAATTATCATGTCCATGGAAAAATGGCTCCTTCCGGAAGATCATACTTGCCAGCATACAACCCAAGCTCCACATATCCAAACTATAATCGTACATCTGCATTAAAGTAAAAAAGTCAGTTATCATATATAAAATAAGAATGAAGTATCTTCTCAAAATAAAAATTGCTCTTTACTCTTAAAAAAAAAAAAAAATACACACACACACAACTCCACGGACTCAAAATCCAAAAACCAGTAACACCTTCATGTATTTTCAGTCTTTTTTTCTATGCCCCCACCCTGTTTCAAAACAATCTGTATACTGGGGCGCCTGGGTGGCTCAGTTGGTTAAGCGACTGCCTTCGGCTCGGGTCATGATCCTGGAGTCCCGGGATCGAGTCCCGCATCGGGCTCCCTGCTCGACAGGGAGCCTGCTTCTCCCTCAGACCCTCCCCCTTCTCCTGCTCTCTCTCTCTCTCAAATAAATAAATAAATAAAATCTTTAAAAAAAAAAAAGCAATCTGTATACTATTTGGAATTGCTTTTCCACTTACCTAAGAAGGTCCCAAATTGTTACAGCCCATGGAAAACTTTTAATGTGTAGCATTATTATAATGCATAAATGTTTCAAAATTTAATCTTTATCCTATAATAAGACTGTGTTTTGTTTTTCATCACCATTATAAATAATGTTGTATAGAATATTTTTATGCACAAAATGTTTTTTGAATTCAGGCAATAGTCTCAGGATTCCAGAAAAGAAATTTCTAGGACAGAGTCTGAGCTTTGTAAGGTATCTGATAATAACACCTGGGAGGACCAGTCATGAAAGGTACTCCCAAGGACTTTGTTTCTGTGAGGAGAAGGAGGGTTTTTTTCCTTTTTTTGGTAAGCAGAAGGTCTTTAGAATACAATTTAGGAAAATCATAAGAGAACATTTTTGAGTTTACCTTAACATTGGTTAAACCTAGCTCACAATTCTCAAACTAGCTCTGGAATTTCTGATTAGAAAAAGTATCTTTGGTGTATCTTTTCTTCAGTTAGATCAAATGCAGATCTAGTCTTACTCTCCTGATATTATGACAATAAAAATAACAAGTTATGATGGATGAACTGAAGTAATTCATATTTTACACTCATGAAAGGGACAGCCATGTATGTGCATAAATAGCCTACTCAAAAGCACAAAACAACATTTTTCACAAATTAAGTGAAAAACACAGGACTGAAATTTTATCTGCCCTTCTTTTCTCACCTGATAGTCTACAAGTAGCTCAGGACCTTTGAAGTATCGGGAAGCAACTCTGACATTATATTCTTGGCCAGGATGGTAAAACTCAGCTAAACCCCAGTCTATTAGTCGTAGCTGAAAGAAAAAAAAAAGAATAAATCATGAGTAATTTTATCTTTCAAGCTACCCCTCACATTGTCATCAGAGTACTCTTAAAAATACCAGCCATGTCACTCTCTTACTCAAACATTTCCAGTGACTACCTAGTGCATTTAGGATGAAAATCGAACTTCTTGGGGCGCCTGGGTGGCTCAGTGGGTTAAGCGTCTGCCTTCAGCTCAGGTCATGACCCCAGGGTCCTGGGATTGAGCCCCACATTGGGCTCCCTGCTCTGTGGGGAGCCTGCTTCTCCCTCTGTCTCCCCCCACTTATGCTCGTGCTCTCTCAAATAAAATCTTAAAAAAAAAAAAAAATCAAACTTCTTGGCTTGGCATACAGGGTTCTCCATGATCTAGTTCCTGTGCTCCAGTGAGATTTATAGTTCCTAAAAAACACCATCCCATTTTATAATTCTGCACAATTTCTCAAACTGTTCCTCTGACTAGAGTGTCTTCCATTGTCTAACCTAGACTCCTAACTGAACATATCCCCATCTTTTGAGATATTCAAGTTAGCCCTTCAATGAAGTCTTTTCTAAATTATCCAAGTAGAACTAATGCTTGCCTTTAGCCCCCTGAACCTCAAATATATTTCTTTAATAGAATCTACAACTCTTTTATTGTATATTTGTTTTCCACCTTTCTTTTTCAATTATGCACTGTAAGCTCCTTGAGGGAAAAGACTGTATAATTCACTTCTGCAATTTTTACAATTCAACATAATGCCCAGTATGCAGAAAAAAATATTTGTGGGGTGCCTAGGTAGCTCAGCCTGCTGGACATCCAACTCTTGATTTTGGCTTGGGTCATAGTCTCAGGGTTGTAGGATCGGGCCCTGCATCAGGCTCCACGCTCAGAACGGAGTCTGCTTGTCCCTCTCCTTCAGCTCCTCCCCCAGCTCTCTCTCATAAATGAATGAATGAATGAATAAAATCCTAAGAAGAATTTGCTGAGTGAATGAAGGGAAAAGCCACATAAACAGCTCCTATCAAAATGTATCCACAAAATAAAAAAAGAAGTAGGCAAGCCCAAGAGGCAACCTTATCTGCCCACTGTGCAAAGCACAATGATCTGAAGTATGAGCAGTAGGGCCTGAGCAGCGCCTGACACTCTGGCACCATCTCTGTAAGTTCACTGTTAACTAGGTACATACAGTGTTTTCCTTGTTTCGGTAATGAAGAGAAATGTAGCAAAAGGTACAAAAGAAAGCATAACCTTTGTAGCTTGTTCTTCTTACCCCCTTAACATTAGTGCTGCAGAGCTCTTTCTGACTCTCTTCTTACCAGCAAGTACTCCAGATGACCATTTCTGGTCTGTGGCTTCACAGCACCTCAGCCTTTTCCACCTAAACTCTGGCCCATGCCTCCTGCCAGCTGACTCTTGCAATCACCTAACAGACATATCAAAACTCAATTTTTTTGTTGTTTAAGATTTTTATTTCTTTGAGAGAGAGAGAGACAGAGAACAAGCAGAGGGAGAGGGAGAAGCAGACTCCCCATAGAGCTGGAAGCCGACTAGGGGCTTAACCTCAGGACCCCGAGATCATGACCTGAGCTGAAGTCAGTCGCTTAACCAACTGAGCCACTGAGGCTCTCCAAAACCAAACCTTTGATTATTCCCTGCAAACCTGCTTCACTCGGCCTCTCCCCTCCCAGTTAAAGGTAATTCTATTCATGCTGTCATTCAGGTAAAACATTTTCACCCTGGATTGTTTCCCATACACTGTACTGCAAATCTGTCAATTGGCTCTACCACATTCTGCCATCACCACCTCCTATCTGACTTACTGCAATAGCCTTTTTTCCTAACTGGTCTCCCTGCATTCACCCCTGTCCTCTTCCTCTGTTCTTCCCTACAGAGCAGAAGCTTTTCATTTAAAAATGATTATAAATTCACACAAAGTTGGAGATGTTCTGTATATCCTCCACCCAACTTCCCCTAATGGTAACATGCTGCCTAACTACAGTACATTAAAACCAGGTAATCAATATTGGCACAATTCAAACAGACCTTATTTTCCAGTTTTACATGCATGAAGGCGTGCAGTTCTTTGCAACTTTATCAATGCGTAGACTCACAGAACTTCCAGAAGATACAGAACTGTTTCATCACCACAGATGTCCCTTGTGCTATCCCTTCCCCTTCACTTCCTAATCCCTGGGGCAACCCCTCTGTTCTCAACCTCCAATTTTGTCATTTTGAAAATGGACTCAGTGTAACTTTTTATGATTGCTTTTTTCCCCTCAGCATGAAATCCAGCAAGCTGTGCATTATCACTAGTTCGTTCTTTCTTTTTTTCTCTTTAAAGATTAGAGAGAGAGCGCGCTTGCGAGTCGGGAGAGGGGTAGAGGAGGAGAAGCAGACTCCCTGCTGAGCAGGGCACCCGATGTGGAGCTTGATCCCAGGACCTGAGATCATGACCAGGGCCAAAGGCAGACACCTAACCGACTGAGCCACCCAGGTGCCCCAATCTGGCATTTTTCAAAATGGCTGTGCCACTCCATGTTCCCACCAGCAATGCATGAGATCAAGTTTCTCTGCATTCTTGCCAGTATGCGGTATTGCCACTTTTTATTTTAATCGTTCTAACAGATACGTAATGAATTTTTTAAAATGTGAGACTATGTCAATCTTCTGCTCAAACCCTGCAAAAAAGCTCTGCATCTTCAGAGAAAAGGCCTGACAATGATCTTTAAGGTTTTACATGATCTGGTTCTCTTTACCTCTTTGATCTCATTTTGTTCCTCTCTCACCTGTTCATGCTTTCCAGCTCTATCTGTTCCAACATGCCAGGCACATTCTTGCCTCAGGGCCTTTGTACCTGCAATTTCTTCTATCTGGGACACATTTGTTTTTGTGATTACATGGCTGGCTCCCTCCAAGTGTCGTTAAAATGTCACCTTCCCAATGAAACCTTCCCTTTACAACCTTGTTTAAAACCGCAATACCCTCCACCGTTCCCTATTCATGATTTATTTCTCTTCCACATCACTTTTTTTATAAAAAGATTTTATTTGAGAGAGTGTGCAAGAAAGCACGCACACGTACAAGAGCTGGGGAGGGGCAGAGGGAGAGGGGACTCCCCACTGAGCACGGAGTCCGAAATGGGGTTTGATCCCAGGACCCTGGGATCATGACCTGGGAAGAAGGCAGACGCTTAACTGACTGAGCCACCCAGGCGTCCCTCTTCCACATCACTTTTAACTTTCTATCCCACCAGCCTCCCACAAATACAAGTTTCCTATGGACAAGAATTTTTTTGTCTATTTGTCTCACACCTACATCTCCAGCCTCTAGATCAATACCTATTACACAGTGTGGATCTAAAAGAATTATTAGCTGATGAATAAATCAACTATGTCTCCAAAGTCTACAACAGATAGCCATCGCTGCCTACAAAAGGTGGGCCTGGTCACCTTAAAAAACTGACTATAAAGCCATGTGGTCAGTGCAGCTCTATTAAAAGCATCTGTAGAGTTCAGGGACCTCATGACACTTGCAACTAAGCAGCAGCATTTTCTGAATATTTTATCTGTATTACAACTGTGTATAGTTAATTCTCACAATAACCTAGTGGCACACAAACCAATTTACATTTTACAAGTAAGAAAAAGGAAGCAAATGAGAAAGGAGTTTCCTCAAGAGACTAGTTATTTAATAAATGAAACCAGAAGCCAGCTCTCTTGCCCAAAGCTAATGTTTTGCCCATTAATCGGTTTCCTTCCCCCTTTTTTTTCCCAAAGTAATCTCTATGCCCTACATGGGGTCTGAACTCATAAACCCGAGATCAATAGCTGAATGCTCTACTGACTGAGTCACCCAGGGGCCCCAAATGTTTCCTTCTTGATAGTATTCTTAGGAATATGAATATTGATTTCAACATTCTGATTCATTAATGAGTTCATTCACTTACCAAACATTTATCAAGTGCTTAGTAGGTAACAGTGACTGTGACAGATGTTGAAGATGGGCTGATAACTTTATCATACAAATAAGTAACACTTGGCAGTCTATCACTTTACCTTTCTGTGCTCATGATCAATCATAACATTATGGGGCTTCACATCTCTGTGCATAATTCCCATGCTGTGACAATAATCCAGGGCCTGTAGGAGGAACAGGTAAGAAAGAAAGAGTCAGCTTGCTGAAAAGTGATTTTCTTAAAGTCATCTTTTTCCTCCATAGTTTTCCTTCTAGCCTCACCCCTGGGAGTCAAGGTTAGGACAATCACTCCCACCCTATTCTTCAGACACCTGTTCAAGATTCCATAGTCAAGCAAACTCACAGCCTCTGAACTTCAAGTTCTGTTCCTACACTGTTGTTTCAACTTCCTTTCTGTTCAAAAACACCCAAAGTGTATACCAATAGCATTACTTCCAATCTCTCCCCCCTTACCCAAAGGCTGGATTATTTTCACAAACATAGGCCCCTCAGAAGAAAACTGGTCTGTCCTATAAACCTCTCATTTGAAGAACAATAATTCTCTAGCAGCTAAGAGTCCACAATAGAGGATGGCAAACCACAGCCCATGGGCCAAATATGGCCTGCTGCCTGTTTTTGTGAATAATGTCTTATTGTAACACAGCCATACCTATTTGTTTACATATCGTCTCTGGCTGCTTCTCTGTTACCACAGCAGATATGAGTAGTGTGAGAAAGACCCTATGGCCCACAAAGACAAAAATTTTACTGTTTGTCCCCTGTACCTTATTTATGACATCAAATCTGATTTGAAAACCATGTCCAATCTGAAACTAGGGTGAACTGAGCAGCATAACCTTTGGGGTTTGCTAATCCCAGCCTTCAAGCCAGCTGATGTCACTGGCCAAGTTCTTGTCCTTCCTGAAGGGCAACCTGGGTTCTTATGGTTCCCAGGGTTAGACAAGTGTATCCTTAACTCTGTGAGGTCCTGCTTGCCACAATACTGCATAAGCCAACGGAAAAATCAAATATCTCTGCTGGCATGGTCTCTTTAGGGCACTATAAGGTTCAAATGCAGGCTTTATAGCAACCGTCATTTGGTAAGAAACTTTAGCCACCTTGTAGCTATTTTTCATCTATAAAGCTGATCTTAATGCTTATTAGGAGCAAGATAATTGGTGATCCCACTTGAGAAATCAAAGTCCACTCTAAGTCAGCAATCTCTTAAGGAGAGATTTACATAATCCTTAGGATAATGACCCTTTGAGGGCTGAGTTAGTTTACGGGTTTCACTTGTTGAATTTTAAGTAAAGTATACCAGAAGCTAGCATATCAAAAGTTATTTTTGTAAGTTTTGACAATTTAATTGTAACTTTCACAGGAGCACGACAGAGATAACAAATACTTTTTAAAGGGGTCCCAGCTCACTTCTAAATGCCGTTTCCAAAGCATTCTAAATTACATTCCTACTGGACTCTATTCCATAATGCTTACCTTACCACACGGGCTCTGATGCTATTAACTTACTAAGACCTTTTATGAGGAGGCCCCTTCTTTCAACATACTTTTCAAAAGTAACTCACTGGCTTTTCCACAGTTAATTGGACTATTTAACAAAAGGAAGATCAAACTAAAGATATTTAGTATTCCAGGTTCCCTTACCTTCAGAATCTCATACATGTAAAATCGAATATCATAGTCTGTTAACGTCTGGTACAATTGCTGTTAAAGACAAACGCAACATTTGAGCCATGAAAATAATGCTGATAGGAAGGCAATTTCTCATCTTTGTAGTGATTCAAACCAAGGCTTGGCTCATTTGCCACTGTTCCAAGATCTGTTTGTTCACTGGTCTCTACATCTCCAACAGAAAATTTGCTTTTTATTTTATTTTATTTTATTTTTTTAAGATTTTATTTATTTGACAGAGAGAGACACAGCGAGAGAGGGAACACAAGCAGGGGGAATGGGAGAGGGAGAAGCAGGCTTCCCGCCGAGCAGGGAGCCCGATGCGGGGCTCAATCCCAGGACCCTGGGATGTTGACCTGAGCTGAAGGCAGACGCTTAACGACTGAGTCACCCAGGCACCCCAGAAAATTTGCTTTTTAAAGGAGATACTTTGGGTCTTTATATGTAGAAGTGAAGACTTACTTAAACTTGTATTGCTCAAGCTATAATCCACTGCTAGATTTCAATTTATATATGCAACATGCATTGATGTTATACACTTGCTATAGTCTGCTTTTCACTTATCTCTAGACCTTCTCATACAAGGCATTTTGGCAAATATACAACCTCCTTAGTAGGGAACTAACCCATTTTTGGCTTACATAGTTATAGGCACTGTGGATCAGCAGTGGGTATGCAAGATGGCTTGCTGACAAATCTGTCAATTTAACAGAATTATTCCTGTCCCAATTTGAAAGTAAACTCGAAACAACTGTCATGTATTCTTTCCTGGTTCCAAAAAGTTGCAGATTTTTTTTACATCTACATATCATTAAATGGTTAGTGATATCCTCTGACAGTTTTCCTTGAAGTTATTGTTCTGATTCTAAAATAGTTCTTTTTCCTTCTCTCAGCAAAGGATTCACCCATTTATTGATATGTAACATTCTTAATACTGGACTGGTGCACAAGCCAAGTCAAATACCTTTACAGCTTATAACCCAAGAGAGTGCCCATATTCCTGTGCTGTACACCTGTTTGGTGTTAAGAACTATTTGAAATAAATAGGCCACTGGATGGGATGGAAGTCAGAGATCTATTGTAGAGGTTTGTATTATACCAGAATTTACACCACCCTTCTCTACCCACCCCCTTTTAAGATCTATAGCCCAGAGTTTCTGAGGAGTCCCAAGGTATAAGCAGTCCTTGCTTGTACATACAAACTACCTTCCTTCTTTTTTTTTTTTTTTAAAGATTTATTCATTTGACAGAGATAGACACAGCGAGAGAGGGAACACAAGCAGGGGGAGTGGGAGAGGGAGAAGCAGGCCTCCCGCAGAGCGAGGAGCCCTATGCGGGGCTCGATCCCAGGACTCTGAGATCATGACCTGAGCCGAAGGCAGACACTTAACGACTGAGCCACCCAGGTGCCCCAAATACCTTCCTTCTTCAATACAGTTGTTTTAAAGTGAAATGCCCTACAGCCAGGTCCTGACTGAACATGTGCTGTGGCCTTTTATTAGGTGTGATGTCTGCAGAAACTGTTAAATGAATTGTAGAGGTGGTGAGAAGTAAATGTATTGGTAATTAAAAAGAGCGCAAAACGAACGAAAGAGCAAAATATCAAGATGTGGGAAGTGGACACTGCTTGTACAGGAGTTTCTCTACCTTAAAATTTAGCACTGTAAGGATGAAAAGCTCTTTTTAAGCAAGTCAGAAGGAAGCTCTTCTAACAGTAACATCACTAAAAGGCTTTCTATGTGTCTAAAAACCCAACACCTTGAAATGGTTGGTTATATATTATACCTTGAAGTCTGTGTTGTTTACGTGTTCAAAAACCAAGGCAGGGGTTCGTGACTAGGGGAAAGAAAAAGAAAACACATTAGCAACAACCCTGGCAGCTTTAGTGGGCACAATGTTTGCGGATACTACATGGTGAATTTGGTAGTCCTTGCCTCAGTAGTAGGAAACCCTCTACTGCTACAAGCCCTCCCCGCTCTGATCATCACCACACTTGGGTCATTTTTGGGATGGATTTCAAACAGAAGACATGGAGCTGAAGTCTCACCAGGCTGTAGGCAGCCCGACAATGCGCCCATCGCCCATCGGCATCGGACCTGAGTTTGCAAAATGGATTAACACATTTCAGTTTCCAGTGCTATCAGTCTCTTAGCCTAGAAGAATAAGAAATAGTCTGTGGGTGGAGGTCTCTTTGAAAGAAAGACCCAAGCTAGTTAAATGGTATAACTGATTAAGCACTTTTAAAGCAGGACTTAACGGTCGAGGGGGGAAAATAAAGAGGGCAGTTGTGCTCTGGGTCAAACACCAGCTCAGCCCTGGTGGGCCTTGCCAGCGCCTACTATACTCACCACAGGGTCTTTTACAATGTCTGCCAGTGTGATGATATTGGGACCGCCTCGTAAATTCTCCAAAATCTTTATTTCACGCTTGATTTTCTTCTTCTTTACCGGCTAAAAGGATGAAAGTGTATTAGTGAAATTAGTTCAGAGTATTTCAATACGTAAAGTAATACATAAATGGCTTACTTATGAACTCTTTGAAGGAAGGACATGTGCCAGTCTCATCTCTGAATCCCCTTCAAGCCCTGTGCCAGGTATTCTGCGGTACTTAGCAAATGTAGAATTGAAAGAAAAGTCTTCATCCCAAAGACCAGACCTCTGCAGAACTAGCATTTAATTCCAGTTGTCAATCTTAGCACGTTAACTTTTTAAAACTATACAAACTAGGAATGTAAATGGTAACACTAAGATCTAGCTTATAAAAATCTCTTTGTCAATTAGGATGAAAAATGGGCTCTTTCCACTCCTTCCTCTAAGTCTATAAACACCCTAGGGGCGCCTGGGTGGCTCAGCTGGTTGAACCTCTGACTCTTGGTTTTGACTCGGGTCATGATCTGAGTTGTGAGATTGAGCCCCACATTGGGCTCCACGCAAACCGCAGAGTCTGCTGGGATTCTCTCTCTCCACCCCTAAAATATAATAAATAAATAAAATCTTAAAGGAAGTCAGGACCAACAGCAAGGATGGCCAAACCATCTTTGTGCAGCGTAACTGTGGGTTAAATGCTGGCTGTGGAGTCAGACTGTGTAAGGTGAATCACACTGTCATTACCTGCTGGCTGTGTGCCAACAGCAAATTACATAAGTTCCCTAAGCCTTTCATTATGGGTAAAAATGATCAACAGGAGTACATCTATCTGAATATGGCTGGGATATAACCCTTAATATCTGTCTAGCTTTATCGCCAATATTCCTATAAATGAACCCCCCTCCCTCCATTTTAAAAAGACCACTCTGCAGAGCCCCTTGAGTATATTTTCCATGTTCCTTCATCCTCATCCATCATTTTTACATCTGTTCTCATACAGACATCCTTTTCATTTTTCTGAAGAGGGCTTTGGTCCAACTGCACTTCCTCCACAAAGCCTTCCTTCTAAATAGCTCGGGTAGTGCTAGTCTAAAAGAAATACAATGCAAGCCACATGTGTATTTTATTTTATTTTTATTATTATTATTTTTTTAAAGATTTTATTTATTTGACAGAGACACAGAGAGAGAGGGAGCACAAGCAGGGAGAGTGGGAGAGGGAGAAGCAGGCTACCCACTGAGCAGGGAGCCCGACGCGGGGCTCAATCCCAGGACCCTGGGATCATGACCTGAGCTGAAGGCAGATGCCTAACGACTGAGCCACCCAGGCGCCCCACACATGTGTATTTTAATTTAAATGTTCTAGTAACCACATTAAAAAAGTGAAAAGAAACAGACAAATTTCAATATATTTAACAAAAACGTATCCCAAATCTTACCATTTCAACATGTAAATATAAAAAATTACTAATAAGCAATTTTATATATATATTTTTTGTACTAAGCCTTTGAAATTGAGTATATTTTATCCTCACAGCATATGTCAATTTGCACTAGCCACATTTCAAATGCTCAGTAGCCCCATGTGGCCCATGTCTGCTACCCTGGACCATGTATGTAGGTCTTTCCTAGGGTGTCAGTCACCTCAGACTACTGATACACTGCGTATGATTCTTAGAAATTGTTTTAAGTATGTATCATCTCTTCATCAACATTAGTGGTTACTAAACTTCATGATCAACAGTCACCTGGATTTTTAAATATACAGTTTCCTAGGTCCCACCTAGAACTGCTGAATCAGAATCCTGAGATTGCAGCTAGAGAGCAATTCTTAGATACTTCCTAGGTTTGATACTCCAGGTCTAGGAACTACCAAACCGTATCGTAAACTCTTGTAACCTTGCCTTAAGTCCTAAGCACGTGATACAGACACAAGCAAGCAAGTCTTGGATACAGACCATCCTCAAAATCTGGCTATGTAGCTATGCAGCTTTGGGAAAAGCACTTAAATGTTTCTGAATTTACACTTGCCTTGAAGAACTGTTGTAATGTAAATACCACAGTTAGAATAGGGGCCAATTCAAATTAGACAATAAATGGAAACTGTTACTAATAGACTCCCACAGTCCACATTTAATTCAATCCACAGCTCTTAGCCTTGCTATTAGAACTCAATACACTCTGACTGGGAAGCAGGCTGACTGGAAGTTTTCTCTTTTTGCTTCAACTATCAGATCTTTATCATCTGCTAGAGTATCTGGGAGATCTTTCTACCTTCCAGGGACTAACCCATCAATCTAGCCTGTTTTCTACTAAATCACTATTTCCCAACTGCCAGTTTTTGGCGAAAAGCTACTGGTTTATGAAACTTTCCTCCTTAAAATCTATAAACTTACAAAGCTGGTTTGTGATAGACCAGGCAGGTGACTTAAACCCTAATTTAATGTGATCAACACAACTATTCTGTCTTAATAAATAGGGGGGAGAGATTAAAAACTTTAAATACAGTTTATGAATGAACTTCATCTATACTTATAACCATCTATATAATTACAGTAAAATATACAGTACAGTTAGGAAAAGACTGAGCTGAAAAAAGTCTTTTCAACTCCCAGCCCCCACTCAAAATGCAGAGATGATATTTTCTAGGTGACCACCAATTTAATCTCCCTTTCCAAGTTCACCTCCCATGTATGGTCACTTGACATCTTCCACATGAAACATTTCTCACTTGTTTCTTCCTCTTTTCTTATCTTGTGCATTCTAAATCACACTCCCCCCTTCTCCACTCCCACCCACACCTATCCAAATCCTCCTTCCATTCAGGGCCTGAAAACAGCTCCTGGGACCTTTTCCTAACCACCACCTTCTTCTGAACTGTGAAACCTACTGTTCGTGCCTTTTATATGACTCTAGATAACCTATCACTTTATCATATCCCTTTCCATGTAAGTATCATCCTACAGTTACACAGAAGTTCTGCCTCCAAAGTGTTATTTCTTTTTTTTTTAAAGGTTTTTATTTATTTATCTGAGAGAGAGAATGGGAGACAGAGAGCATGAGAGGGGGAGGGTCAGAGGGAGAAGCAGACTCCCTGCCGAGCAGGGAGCCCGATGCGGGACTCGATCCCGTGACTCCAGGATCATGACCTGAGCCGAAGGCAGTCGCTTAACCAACTGAGCCACCCAGGTGCCCCTCCAAAGTGTTATTTCTATATATAATTTTTTATTTGATCCTCATATCAACTCTGAGAAAGACAGGGAAAGCAAGATTATCTCATTTGCACAGATGAGCAAACACCTTAGATAGTTAAAAGGACTACCAAGGTTAATTACTTTTAGAGTATGGATTAGAATCCACATGTTCTGATATCCAGCCTACTTCTCTTTCTACGTGTGTAAGACAGATAGAAATACTTAAACTTTCTGTTTCCCATAAGGTGTGCCATGGCACCATAGCAAATTCATGGGGGCTCTGTGAAATTTTTAATTTTTGAGGGAAAAATCGATCAATACCCAGTATCTGCCAGATACAGAGTATACTACCAGCCTGAGATCGTTCATAGTTTCAACATTAGATTGCACTACATCCCTTTTGATGACGCATTTTTGTGAAGCTGGGTTTTTAGCTGCTGCTGTGATAAAAAGCAAATACTGTACAGAAATCAATGTTGAAAAGGACATGAAGCTACTGGTGTCCAACTTATTCCAACATTTGAGAAACTGTGCAGTGGTTGACAGGTGTATGTACATATCCCAATACTAATCAATTATGGTTATATAAGAATAAAATGACATCTTTCTTTCAATCTATGTATATAGCATTTTAAATGGCACCCAAGCTAAAATAAACACTTTGTTATTTGGACTTAGCTACTTAAAGCTTACTGAAACAATATGGGTGGCTATCAATTGAGGACGTCTGGGAACCTCTGCTTCTCAGTGTCAAATATATAAAAGTTCCCACGGCAAGGAACTATATGCTAAGTTCCTGGCATCTGATATTGCACAGTACAGTTAAAATTAACTTAGGAGTTGCATACTGGTAGCCTACTGGCCAAACCTGGCCTGTAGAGCATTTTTAAAAACTCCTGAGCCAACATTTAACAATCAGGGTAATTTATATATAAATATAAATTTCTACTTTCTTTTTGCAAAGAGTATCCAGTAACACTAGACTTCATTACTGCGAAGCAATTATCAGCCGGCGCTGGAGCACATGCTGCAGTCTACCCATCACTCACATCCTCCAATATGGGCACGTACATCAGACTAGCTGCATTGATGGTATCTGCCTGCTATTTAAAGGCCTGCATTTCTGACTCCTTATCCTTACACAGAAGAAGTAACAACTTCTTGAAAACAAAAGGATGGACTGTAACTAAAAATCTAGGAAATCAGTATTAGGCAAGACCTGGAAGAGAGAAGATTGAACCCTTACTCCCTCCCTCTATCAAAATCTAGCTGTATGACTTGAGTCAAATCACTTATCTTGCTTCAGTTTCCTGATCTGTCAAATAAAGAGAACCTCTTCCAACAATTTCATAGGATATAATAAAGGTGTTAAAGCACTCCAAAAACCCTTTCAAATGCTACTTTTAAAAAGGTATTTTAAAAAAATTAAGTACTATTACTTAAAAAAATCTAAATTCCAAATATCTCTGAAATTATAGTCTCTCTCTTCTTATACTCACCTTGAGAATTTTAACAACAACTTTTTCATTATTTGTGATGTTGATAGCTTCAAATACTTCACTGTATTTACCCCGGCCTAATTTTCGAACCAGCTGGTAGTCATCTTGATTACTGTAAACAGAAAGACTCAAAGTCACAATGATTTTAAAAATTCAAACTATAGGGCACTAATTAACTTTAAAAAACTACTACCAGGAGGAGTAAAAGAAATGAAAGGTACTTCAAATAATCTCTGTACTTTAAAAATTGGGCCATTCAATAAAAATGTGTGTTCCAAGTCCTAGAATTACAAAAATGTAAGCCTTTCAATTATTCTTTCAAATACCAAATTGTTTATATTTCTACTGGCATACCATACATACCTAGCTTTTATTAGGGTTTGTTGTGTTTGTGTCCAATAACAAACAGCTTTCCCTTAGAGAATAATTTTTATATATTCCTGTCCTCTTATGCCTGGCCCAGCAGAAAGTCAATACGTATTACAAGAATATTTCAATTCAGGCGCACTTTGGAAGCAGCTCATTTTTAATGGGCCTTTTTGCAGATAAGTGGCTTTCAACATATAGGCTTGACCTCCCACTTGCGCTCCAAGGCAAACCCTGAGAACAGTCCATGTAGTGGAGTTTGCAAATCACACCACAGATCATGAACCATAATAAGGTGTCCCTTCCTCACTTTTACCCATATCCCAGGATTACTAGCATCATCAGAGGTAAAAAATGAGGGAAATGTCAACATTTTCTCCCTGCCTCTGAATACAACTTAGATGACTTTGCTTTAAAGAATGACAAACATGGTCCCTTTCATAAGGTCTAAATTCTATTTACTCCTGCTGGAGACACTGAAAATCCAAATAACAAATTAGCCATCCATTTTCCTCAAGCAGCTAAAAAGAAAGTGAATGAACAGATAAGGCAAAAGGTACTAAGGACAATGGACAATGTATTAAGGCAGGTCAAGGGGAAGGAAGCTCTTAGTTCTGGTTGAATTCTGTGGGGTGGGCACAGATAACAAATGCAAGCAAGCAAACAGCACCATGCCAAAAACTCAAAAGGGTTGTTGAGTGTTATTTAAGCACAACTAAGTGCAAAGCACTCAATTTGAAGAGAGTGGTTGAAATTTCCTTAGCAAAACACAGGTATTCCTAGAGTCCAAAGCCTGTGATATGAGGGGAATTGTTAGAATATCAATTATGACATTTACTGATACCACTGGTTCTTGATGGTATCTTTGAAGCACACTGTGCCTCTCTGTGCAGAGGCAATGCACTTACTGTTAAAAATCCTGGTCCCATCAGGCTGACAATACATCCTTATGCCAATTTTGGGAGACTACCTTTAACCACTTGCAGGTTATGTACATGTGAACAGACATAAAATATAGCATATGGGAGCTGTAGCTTTATGTGTTTTCAAATGCTTTCTTTGTATTTCATGTCAAAAGGCTTTTATCACAATAAGTATGACCTGATCAATTAACTGCATACACGTTGGGACAACAGATGCAAACATCCGAAAGAGACTGCACAGAGAATGAGGGGCAAACACAGCTGTTAAGGTAAACTGCAACTGTTCAAAATGGAATTTGGGTTGAATTCCGTGTTACAAATGGCTAGCCTCATGATAAGGGCAAATGCTGACAAGGGTTTAATTTTGCTTCTATCATACAGAGGATGTCTTTGTGGAGATCTGTTTCATCCTTCAGTATCATCATGGGACAACATTCTCTGACCGCAAAAATATTTTATGTAAGAGTTTGGTGTTTTTAAAGTCTCTCAAGTATTAATTCTCACCTAACTGTGAAGCCCTTAGCTGAGATAAGCTGAGAGCTAACTCTTTGTTACCAGCCTTTTATCCAGAATATATAAGTCCAAGGAAAGAGTAAGAGACGGAAATAATTTTTACATGGTAAACCCATCAAAACTCTTAATTTGCCAAAGCAATACCTTGCTTCTCCACTGCAGAAGTAAACACAAATCAGGTTTCAATCTTGAAGTTTATAAATGCACAGTCAGGAAGGATTCCTGATACAAATTACTCAACAAATCCACAAGAGTCAGCCTTTGAGTGAGGACAGTGAAGTAAAAGGAAACAATTACCCCCACTCCACCACGTGTGACTCATAATCCCAGTACTCTCGGGGTCTGTGTGTATTAACATCTGTGTAAACTCTGGCCCTGCTTGGCACGGGTCCCGACATGTCAGACAGGTTGGCGAACGAAGGTGGACTTGATGTTTGGAGATCTGGTGGTCACTGTGTTCAGAAGCAGCTGGGGGTAAGACCTTGTTTCAGACCTGTTTTCTTTAAACTGCGAACACAAAGTGCATAAAGGCCAAGGAATTATTTTTTAAAAGCATATGAGAAGAAAAAAAATCATCTTACAATAATGGCCTCAAATATACCTCTGGCTCTTCTACCTGTTAACCAATGACTAGGTCCCAAATGTGTTAACCACAGTGTTTCCTATAACTTGGAAAGAAAATAATAATAAACCCAAGAAACTTACTTAAAATTAAATTGGCCCTAATTGTACTCTGCAAAGTAGCTTGTTACCTCCCTATCTAAAGTCTGGACGTTCTTTATAAGATAGCCTGGAAGGGAAAAATGGCATCAAGGAGAGACCCATCAACATTACTACCATTTACACAATCTACAGAAATTACTGGCAAGAACAGCTTTCTATAGCTCAAGGAGGAGTGTTAAAAGGCTCTAGAATAGTGGCAAAGCCAGGAGTACAAACCGTCAGGCTGACTCTAATGGTTGATGAAACCAGGAAGGGAATAAAGACTTGTTCTCATACATTAAAGTTCACTGTCTTTTTATATTGATCCAAATCACTTGGGGAACCTTGCATAATAATCAGCAGATCCTTAATTACCATTTGAAAGACAATTTCATTAAATTTAAAAACAAATAATTTCCTCTTGATTTGTTTAATACAGGAGTAAGCTTAATAAAAACTGGCAGAAGACAGTAATACATATTGCATTACCTAATGCAAAATTTGACACAGAAGGAAAAGTGGTGAATTTTATTTAGAAACATGCTTTCTACCAAATCAGTAAACTAAATCTATCTAATTGGTAAACTGTGATGTCTTCCTGACCGTTCCAATCTATTTATCTCCTTTCAACGATTCCTATAGCATTTGTTGATTCCCTTTACTCTGCATTTAATTAAAAATGTATTGCGTCTTCAGATTTCATAACCTGAGAACACATCACCTATGCAGTTTTCTGGCCCAGACTGTGTAACCTCAACTTAATTACAAGGAAACACTGGACAAACAGAAAACGAGGAAGCTTCTATAAAAAAAAGAGGGGGGGAGGGCGCCTGGGTGGCTCAGTCGTTGAGCGTCTGCCTTCGGCTTGGGTCATGATCCCAGAGTCCTGGGATCGAGTCCCACATCGGGCTCCCTGCTCGGCGGGAAGCCTGCTTCTCCCTCTCCCACTCCCCCTGCTTGTGTTCCTGCTCTCTCTCTCTCTCTGTCAAATAAATAAAATAAAATCTTTAAAAAAAAAAAAA
>NC_138378.1:23618524-23631857 GCF_054177405.1 Leptonychotes weddellii | reverse complement strand
CTCTCTGTCTCTCTCATTCTCTCTGTCTCAAATAAATAAATAAAATCTAAAAAAAAAAAAGATCCAAATGAACTAGAATAATCAAACAGTTTTGAAAAAGAAAAATAACGCTGGAGGAATCACACTAATTTTAAGTTATTTATTACAAAGCCAAGTTATTAAAACAGTGTGGTATTGGCAAAGGGATAAAACATAGATCAGTGGAACAGAATGGGGAATACAGAGACAGATCCTTAGAAACATGGCCTGATTTTTGACAATAGTACAAAGGCAGTTCAATGGAGAAAGGGTAATCTTTTCTGTAAAAGGTTTTGGAACATTTGCACATCCATATGCAAAATCATGTACTTCACCCTAAACCTCACACACCTAAAAAAGAAACAATTAGTAATGAATGAATGGTGGATCTAAATATAAAATACAACATTTTCAAACCTTTAGAAGAAAATCTTGTGATCTGGGGACCTGGAATTAGGATTAGGCAGAGGTCGTAAAACATAATGCCAAAAGCATAATCCATAAAAACAAAAATTGATAAACTGGACTTCATCATAAAGTATTAATTAAAGTATTTCTTCTCTGTGAAAAACACTGTTAAGAGAATGAAAAATAAACCACAGATCGGGAAAATATATTTGTAAATCACATATATGATAAAAGACTTAAATGTGTAAGAAAGAACTCAACAATAAGAAAACCCAATTAATTAACAGGCAAGAGATCTGAACAGACACTTTGCAAAAGAAGATCTGTGGATAAGCCTATGAAAAGATGCACAATATTGTTAGTCATTAGGGAAAGTCAAACTAAAATAAACATGATGGGATGCCTGGGTGGCTCAGTTGGTTAAGCATCTGTTTTCGGCTCAGGTCATGATCCCAGGGTCCTGGGATCGAGCCCCGCATTGGGCTCCCTGCTCAGCAAGGAGTCTGCTTCTCCCTCTGCCTGCCGCCCCCACTGCTTGTGTGTGCGTGTGCGCGTGCGCACACGCTGGCTCTCTCTCATAAATAAATAAAATCTTAAAATAAAAATGAGATACACTACAGATCTACTAAAATGGTTAAAAATTAAAAAATAAAAACTCAGAATACTGAGGATGTAGAGTAACAGAAACTCATTCCTGATGGGAATGCAACATGGTGTATATATAGCCATCTTGGAAAAGTTTGGCTGTTTCTTATAAAGTTAAACATACACTTACCAATCAAACCAGCATTCCCACTCTTAGGTATTTTTTTCAAGTGAACTGAAAACCAATGTTCACACAAAAACCGATATGTGAATGTTGATAGCAGCTTTATTCGTAATTGCAAAAAAAAAAAAAATTGATACAACCAAGATGTACAACAGGTGAATGGATACACAAATGGTGGTACAAGCACCCAGTGGAAAACAAACAACTGATTTGAACAACATGGATCAATCTTAAATATATCTTTGAGTGAAGAAGACAGATCCAAAAAGCTACATGCTGGGCTGCCTGGCTGGCTCAGTTGGTAAACCATATGACTCTTGATCTTGGGGTTTTAAGTTCAAGCCCCACATTGGATGTAGAGATTTCTTAAAAATAAAATCTTTAAAAACAGCAACAAGCTACATATTGTATACTTCCATTTATAGGACATTCTAGAAAAGGCAAACCATAAAGACAGAGAACAGATGAGTGATTGCCCCATGGCAATGAAATGTTCTGTATAATACTGTAGAGGTGGATTTGTTACTCTAAGCATTGTCAAAACCCACAGAACTGTACACAGCGAAGAGTGAATATTACTGAATGCAAATTCCTAGCTCTGTCCACTGAGAGCACCCAGAAACAGTGTCAACGAGTAGCAATGACGATAACCAGTGCCCACATCGTGGCTTCTCAGTAATTTTCTCCAATAAAAGGAATGAGAGCTCCTTGGAGAAATGGCTGATTCTAGAATGGGGCAGGAAAAATACAAGATAGCCTGGCAAATCTTGTAGTCAAAAGGACATGGGAGCCAACTGGAAAGAGCATCAATTGCCAAAGCTTGAACAATCCGAGTAATAATGATGGAATTAGATTGTGACCCTAAAGGTAAAATAAATATCCATGAGTCGACACTAAATAATTAAATTCTGAAAATCTTCCCTACATAAGAATTCCAACTTACATATACATGCAGAAAGAAAGAGAAAATTTCCGTTAGACCAGCAACAGTAATTGCTGTAGCCAAGATCCACTGACAGATGCTAAACTTGGTGAATAAAACTTTTAGGAGAAACAGAATTATCTGCATAGCTTCTAAGAATCTCCTCCAATCCTCATTAATTACTCTGGTGGTTTAACATAGTCCACAAATTATTTGGTATGCCTCCCTCGAGGAGGTGGAACTTAATGTTCTTCCCCTTCAAATCGGGTTGGACTTAGGAAAGCCCTTCTAATGAGTAAGTATGTAAAGGGAGAAATAATTTTAGAGTGGAGAAACCTGGCAAACACAACCTAAACATCACTAAAGATAAACTACATTGACATCATATACCCTTGATGCAATCTGATGAGAAAGACATGTCACCTGTGGTATTCTCAAAAATTCATAACCACAATCTAATCATGAGAAAACATCAGTCAAACCTAAATTGAAGGGCATTCTATAATCTCACCAGTCTTCTCCAAAAGTGTCAGTCTTGAAAATCAAGGAAAGACTGAAAAATTATCACAGACTGGAGGAGACTAAGGAGACATGGTGACTAATGTAATGTGGTATCCTGGATTGGATCCTGGAACAGAAAAAGCACCTAACTGGTAAAATCCAAATAAAGTCCATTTTAGTTTAGTTAACAGTATTGTATTAGTGTTTATTTCTTAGTTCCAATCAAGTGTTACGGTTATGTGAAGTGTTAACACTAGGGGAAACTGGGTGAAGAGCATATAAGGACTCTACACAACTCTTCTGTTAATCTAAAATTACTTAAAAATTAAAAGTTAAATACTGAAAATACTTGGTGCTAGAGAGGATGTGGAACAATTGAACACTCTCACACATGCTGATGGGAATGCAACATGGTATAACTGTTCTGGAAAACAATTCCGCAGTTTCTTATGAAGTTACATTTTTCACATGAACCAGCAATTCCACTCATAGATGTTCATAAAAGCCCACACATGTATATTTACAGCAGCTCTATTAATAATCACCAAAGAATGTTAACTAAATGGATAAACTGTGGTCCATCCATACAATGGAATACTACTACTCAGCAATAAAAAGGAACTAACCATTGATTCAACTTCAATGAATCTCAAAAGCAACCTGCTGTTTAAAAAAAGTCAGTTTCAAAATAATATATATTGTTTGATGCCACTCATATAACATTTCTGAAAAGATAAAACTATAGTAACTGAGAAGAGAATAGTGGCTGCCAGAGAATAGGGGTGGGAGGCTGGGTGTGACTACGAGGGTACATGAAGGAGGTGATACAATTGCACTGTCTTGGTTGTGATGGTGGTTACCTGAATCTCTCGTGTGTGTTAAAATCCACTGAACTGTGCACACAAAAAGGAACCAATTTTACTTACATTAATTTTAAAAATAAAAACTTTAAGGGGGAAATGATCATATGCTGTATCCTAAAACATAGGATAATTAAACACAGGATAACACAATTAACTTCATGCCAGTAAATTTGACATTCCTAGAGGAAAGATTTACCAAAACTAACATAAGAAGAAATGAAAACCTGAGTAGTCCCATAACCAGTTCAATCAGTACTGTAACTGGGTATCAGTTTACAGCCTCTGCTCTATTCTAATGTCTTTCTACTGTACAGATTAACATTTCTAACACTTTAAAAAGTTTTAAACTTTTAAAACATTAAGCAAAGGAGTACTGACCATGCTTTTCCTTCTCTGTGACTTTAATTTTATGACCTCCAATAATCTTGCTAGGGGAAACTTTACTCACCCTTCAAGAATTAGCCCAGTTTTACATCCATGATAAAGCCTTTCTATACCTCTCCAAAATAAGCCAAGTGCTCCTCTATGGGACCAAAGCACTCCCATATACTCATTACATTATCAATTGTTTTGTTTATGCCATTCTCTCTCCTCAATAGATTATAAACTCAAGGACCTAAACCGTAATTTATTTCTCTTGGTATATGCCCTGTATTTATCACACTGCCTAGCACAGGGATGTGTTCCATAAATGTTTGACAGACTTTTAAGGTAATAATATACAATATTTTGGTAAAAATCAATCTGGCTTGCATACAGACCTGCTCATGTTCAAAATCAAGAAAAGCACTTTGGCTGTATGATGGTATTTTTGATCTGCAGCTAATTTTAAAGATGTTCTTTGGTCTTACATGTAAAGCACATCCATCACCAACACAAGAGGTAAAACAGTGATACTATTATTTCCCAATGAGATACGAAACCAGTCAATATGTGTGAGAGATGTTTCTTTGGAGCCACAAGCTTTATTTTATTTATTTATTTTTTTATTTGAGAGAGAGAGACGAAGAGCATGAGTGGGAGTACAGAGGGAAACGGAGAAGCAGACTCCCCACTGAGTAGGTAGCCCAACACGGGGCTCCATCCCATGACCCAGACATCATGAACCTGAGCTGAAGGCAGACACTTACCTGACTGAGCCACCCAGGTGCCCCTGGAGCCACAAGCTTTTATGAGGCTATGTGATTTACCCATGTGTACAGCACAGTGCCTGACAATCCATGATAGAGCCACAGAAAGTTATTACTGAAAGACATAAAGCCTGGATTTATAAAGCACCATGAGGTTATAGAAAGAATGGGAACACTGGAACCACTGAGACGAAATATGACCTTGGCTCTGTCATTTAACTTATCGGATTATAATGAGGAAACTGCAGAATATAAGGATTAATACCCTCTCCTACTCTTTACTGTCATGGAGGTTACACAGGAGACAACCATACTTCCTGTAGGTGACCAATAAGCAGTAAACAACAGGGTAGGTTGTTCTAAACTTGCCAACAATAGAAAACAGGCTGGAACTTAGGGCAGCAAACACTGGCTGACTTCCAACTCTAATGATACATGAAAGCCTATAGAGGGTCAATGACTGCTTCTTAGGATTTGTATTTACCACTTTTAAACTTAACAAGTCCAAGACATAGGTATTATCTTCCCTATTTTACGGAAGGCAAATTGGAGTAATCTCTGTAAGGTCACAGAGAGGTGGTGATTTATTGTCTAGATTCGCAGCCTACTCATTCTGTTCTACAGCAAACAATGTCCCATTTGGCTCACAATAGTATTTTTTTTTTCAATTTTAAAAACTCATATAAAATCCACATGACCTAAAACTCACTCTTTTCAAGTGCACAACTCAGTGGTTTTTAGTATATTCACAACGTGCAACCATCACCACTATCTGATTCTAGAACATTTCTATCATATCGAAAAGAAACCCAATACTCCATAGCAGCCATTCGTAATGCTCCACCTCCCCCTGCCAATGTGTTTTCTATCTATGGATTTGCCTATCCTGGACATTTCATATAAATGGAATCAATCACACAATGTGACTTTGTGTGTCTGGTTTCTTTCATTTAGTATGTTTTTTTTTTTTTTTAAAGATTTTTTATTTATTTACTTGAGAGACAGAGAATGAGAGAGAGAGAGAGCATGAGAGGGAGAAGGGTCAGAGGGAGAAGCAGACTCCCCGCTGAGCAGGGAGCCCGATGCGGGACTCGATCCCGGAACTCCAGGATCATGACCTGAGCCGAAGGCAGTCGCTTAACCAACTGAGCCACCCAGGCGCCCCAACATTTAGTATGTTTTCAAGGTTCGTCCATGTTGTAGTTTCTGTCATGGTAGTTCATTCCTTTATATAGCTAAATCCACTGGATGGCTATACTACATTTTGTTTATCCATCAGTTGATAAAACATTTGCGGTTTCCTCTCTTTGGCCACTATGAACAATGCTGCTATGAACATTCATGTACAAGTTTTTCACAGTGTTTTTAAAAAGTGAATCAGCTATGCGGCCTCTGAGTTGTGCAGTCGGTTCAGTGTCTAACTCTTGGTTTCGGCTCAGGTCACAATCTCAGGGCTGTAAGATCAAGCCCGAGCTGGACTCCCCGCTCAGCGGTGCACACTCGCTCTTGCTCTAAAATAAATAAATAAATCTTAAAGTGAATCAGCTATCAAGCTAAATTATGTATTAAAATTTTTCCTTATAAATATTTAAGTGTGACTTAGCTGCCAACACTAAAAACAAAAAAAATTAACCTTCAATTTATCAAAAGAAGAAGAAAAAGTAGGTAGGTCTGTCAGGTAACAATAATTCTGTATTCCTACACTGATAAAAATCATTTGAATCGGCTAACCTGTGTTATCCAACAATGGGGCTCTAGAACCCACCCAATGGAGATGCTATAGGTAAACCTGGCTGTTCATTTATCTTACTGGTCTGACTCCTGTAGGTATTTGGGTTAGCAATCCCTGCTCTATACTAAATACATATGTAAGATTAGAAAATTAATTAATTAATACTACATACCTTACAAAGGTAAATGGGGGAAATATGGGCAAAGAAAATATCCAGCATTACATGCAGTGGCAAGCACATTTAAGTTCTCAATTTAAGACTATTTAGAATTCACAATATACCTTTTGCCAATTAAGAAATGCAGAATCAAACATGGATTTACAGAAAAATTCTAACGGTCAAGACCCTTCCTCTGCACTCCAACAACACTCTTTGTTTACTCCTTCCATCTAGCACGGTCACTGTACTGTCACACATCCGTCTCTCTAGCTAGACAAAATTCCAAGGGTAGAGAACAGTGCCTCTGTACCCTCAGGAGTCTATCACAGAAGATGCATATGGTCCAGAATTGTTTGCTGAAAGAATAATACTGTGACAAATGATAAATCAGGCAAATGTTACAGTACTGAAAATAATGAAAAGGGGAAATCATTATTTGGGCTACATAAATTATAGCATTGAAAATGGAGTCCAACAATGAGATCAGAGGTCCATGAAACTTCCTGTAAATATATACAAAATGGCCTGTGCAGGTACATTTTTTGAAGAAAAGGTCTGTAGCTTCTGTTAACAGACCGAGAGGAATCTGTAAACCCCAGCTGAATTAAAAATCCCATTTTTAACATTGTAAAATATCCATCTTAAAAGGTTAACTTGATAATTTACATAAATATTAATTAAATTTCTCAAACAATATTTTTTTTAAAAGATTTTATTTATTTATTTGAGAGACAGAGAGAGCACAAGAGGGGGTAGGGTCAGAGGGAGAAGCAGGCTTCCCGCGAAGCAGGGAGCCCGATGTGGGACTTGATCCCAGGACTCTGGGATCATGACCTGAGCTGAAGGCAGCTGCTTAACCAACTGAGCCACCCAGGCACCCTCTCAAACAATATTAAACAATTTGTTTCTCAAACAAATATTAAACAATTAAATTTCTCTTTCCTGAAGGGATAGAGGAAGACAATGTATCCTAGGCTTCAATTTATGTTCTAGCATGAGAAGGAAGCTTGACAAATGATTAACAAAATGTCAGCTACAGAAAAGATACAGTGGCATTCAGAGTCACTCAGGTGAAGACAACAGTTTTAAGCATGGGTACTTTAGTTTTTGCTTCACTGTATAAAAAAATAACCTGAATTTCTTCACAAGTGTCTAAACTTGAATCGTTTATAGTCTTATTTTTTTTGAAGATTTTATTTATTGAAAGAGAGTGAGCGTGCGCAAGTGGGCGGGGAGATGGGGGAGGGAGAGATAATCTTAAGTGGACTCCACGCTGAGCCCAGAGCTCCATCTCACGACCCTGAGATCATGACCTGAGTTGAAATCAAGAGCTAGACACTTAAAGCACCGAGCCACCCACATGCCCCTATAGTCTTACTTTTTAAAGTATCTCTCTCTTTTTTTTTAAAGGATTTTATTTTCAAGCAATCTCCATATCCAACATGGGACTCAAATTTATAATCCTGAGATAAGAGTCACATGCTCTCCTGACTAAGCCAGCCACACGCCCCTAAAATATATCTCTCAAATTATATGTGGAAAGAAAATTACTTGAGGGTCTGAGAGATACTTTAAAATGGTCTTTTCTAAATAAAGCCAAGATTATTTTAAGATTTGTGGCCTTTTGCATCTTAAAAATGTTAAAAAAAAAAAAAGTTACCAAACTTTCTAAATCAGTGCTTACTGCCTTCTTAAAAGTCAAACACCAAGAGAAAATAGTATTTGTATGGTATACTGGGATGAGTGATCAAGACTTTTGGACCCAAGGTCATTGGCTTGGATGCCCTGTAGCCTGCACAAATGGCTAGAGGGTTGAGGGGACCAGTACCTTAGCCCATCTGTAACTCCCGCTGATGTAGTACATTGGCTGAAAAATCCTGGTTTAAATAACATACAGAGATCACAAGCTGAAATTGCTAAAATCCGTGCAGTAGATTGAAAAACCTATTTCATAACTCCCCTTGTTTCAAGGGATATGGATGTAATCATCTTCTAAGCCTTCTAGTCCAGATATACCATTAATGAACAATGATTTCCTCTGAGAGACCATCTATTTGGATGGAGGTAATTGGCACACACACAAAAAAACCAAACAACAAATACAAACTAAGCCTCGCAACCCTAACTTGGAAGAATAAGCCAAAAGAAAACAGGTTAATGGAAAAACATGAATGTAATATTAAGTGAAATCACCTTTCTCCCTCCACTTTATAATGATTCTACTTTTTTGTCTCAAGGTCATGAACAATATTCTCTCTCACCTATCAAACTAATGCCATGTAAGTCATGGTGTTTTATTTTTAAATTGGGGAAAAATATACAGGTTAAAAGGTTAACAATTAGCTCCTTGACTCCTTAACCAACTCTGACCTTCAAATCCCAAGACTCCAAGTACACACTGAATAAGCCAGAGAACTACCCGTTTAAAGCCAACAGTGTAAGTTTCTTCTGGTCCTGTTAAGGGTCCAAATTTGCAATATAAATATTCACAATAAACCTGATTAACTCACAAAATTATTGCTTACATAAACCTGCAGAATATTTAAGACATTACAACCCAAACACATTACTGGGCCTCCTGTCTTTACTTCCATCTACAAAATTTACAACAGTCCTGTTTTAAAAGGCAATACACTCAAGCTTTACCATAAAACAAATGAGTATGGAATAACAAAAAAACATTAGCATTTGGGCTGTGTGAATTTCATTTCTCTACCTTTAAGCCAGAAAAGGAATCAAAGGGTCAATGTTACGTAAATAACAAGAACAGTTGGAGGTCTTCCAATGAAGGGAAGTATTATAAGGAAAGCCAAGCAGTTTGACTTGAAATAACACAGCTCTACCTCAAACGCCTGACAGAAGTCTGAAGTCTAGTACTGTCTCCAATAATACAGAATATAATAAATCATGGGCAAAGAAGACTTCATCTGTGTATCATTTTATCAGGCAACACAATCAAAATAAAGTCATAATCTAAAACTTAATTCCACTGGCCATGACCCTCTGGAACACAAAGACCAAAAACTTCACTTGAGATCTAGAGTAATCTAAAGTATAATCCAGCATTTATGTATGTAATAACTACTGCTTTCCATTTGAATGCCTCTTATAAACCAGGCATGGGAGGAAATGTAAACTCCCATTTTATTTATTTATTTTTTTATTTTAAAAAATATTTTATTTATTTATCTGACAGAGAGAGACACAGCAAGAGAGGGAACACAAGCAGAGGGAGTGGGAGAGGGAGAAGCAGGCTTCCCGCTGAGCAGATAGCCAGATGCGGGGCTTGATCCCAGGACCCTGGGATCATGACCTGAGCTGAAGGCAGATGCTTAACGACTGAGCCACCCAGGCGCCCCATAAACTCCCATTTTAGAAATAAACAGGTGCAGGGGCACTTGGGTGGCTCAGTCCATTCAGCCTTGGACTCTTGATTTCAGCTCAGGTTGTGAGATCGAGCCCTGCATCCAGCTGGTTGAGATTCTCCTTCTCCCTCTGCCCCTCCCCCACATCACAGACACACTCTCTTTCTAAAATAAATAAGTCTTTATAAAAAATAATAATAATAATAATAAACAGGTTCAGAGGTACCTGGGTGACTCAGTTGGTTAAGTGCCCGGCTCTTGATTTCGATTCAGGTCATGATCTCAGGGTTGTGAAACTGAGCCCCACGATGGCCATGGAACCTGCTTAACATTCTCCCTCTCCCCCTCCCGCCGCCCCACACCTAGCACTGTGTGTGGGGGGGGAGGAGGGGGGAGACAGAGAGAGAGAGAAAGAAAGAACGAACAGACGGACAAGAAAGGGAGGAAGAGAAAGAAAGAGGTTCAGAGGTTGAATAAATGACCTGCCAAAGATCAAAGGATTACTAAATGATGGAGGCCAGACTTGAATTCTAGTCTGTTTAGGATTCAAAGCCTACAAAGGTTATTTTCACTAATTCAACACTATTTCCCTAATTCTGCACACTAATTCAATTAACAGCCTACCATTAATATTACAATGAAATGGGTTGCTTTAAATGTGGAGGCAAGATGAAGGGTGGAGATGTGTTTCAAAAATCAGAAGTCTTCATTAGTCTCTTACCTGAATGAGCTGCCTACAGGCCACAATGGTATAAAAATTGGGTTTTAAAAGATGGAAGACCAAGGCAACTGGGTGGCTCAGTTGCATAAGCATCTGCCTTCAGCTCAGGTCATGATCTCAGGGTCTTGAGATAAGAGTCCTGTGTGGGCTCCCTGCTCAGCGGGGAGTCTGCTTCTCCCTCTCCCTCGGCACCCCCCCAAACCCGCTTGTGCTCTCTCTCCCTCAAATACGTAAATAAGATTAAAAAAAAAAAAAAGATGGGAGACCGATTTCAAAGCAGATGATTATTTGTATTCAGTCTATATAGTCATAAATACAAAGAATGCTTTATCACTTTAAAATACTGATAAAGATAGGTTCATGCTCCGCCTACAGGGTGTCTGATTTAAAAATACAAGCAAACAAGAAAGTTAGTGGATTACCTGAGAGAATAGGACATAAAAATGTTAATACAGGAAAAACTTCTTTAAACATATTCCTAACACATAATAACCAAGCACCAGTAAACTATGATCAAAGAACCACTGGGAATAAGACCTCTGATCCAGGTCCACACGGCTCTTGGGGAGCAAACCTTGAACTTTCCCTGAGTCTGAGATGGGAAGATTCACTTTGCTATCTAGAAGAGAACCTTAGATTCACCAAGACTAGCTAACCACTCTGGCAAGGTACACTGTACTTGAGCAACTGAGGCAATCTACACTGGGTGTAACTTATATACCGACCCACCCTTACCCAGCACCAATTCAGTAGCTCACACTCACCCAGCAGGACACACCAGAAACAGGAAGTACAGATCAAAAGGCCTCATTAAAAAATAAGAACTCCTGGCAGCAGATAATGAAAATAGAGTAAAGAGTAGGAGCACTGCAAAGAACACATTGTCTCCACTACAGCAAAGAGAAAGAATTCATGTGAGTCAGGCACCCAGCATTTTATAAAATGAAATTTTCATCCTCACAGTAACCCTGAGAAAACATTAGCTGGTGCTTTAGTTATTAATCCTCACAAGAACACTCTGAGGCAAGTACTACTACTATCCTCATTTTACAGATGAAGAAACTGAAGGTTAATAAATTGTCCATGGGGGGCACCTAGGTGGCTCAGTCGTTAAGCGTCTGCCTTCGGCTCAGGTCACAATCCCAGCCAGTGTCCTGAGACCAAGCCCAGTCCCTGCTCAGCGGGAAGCCTGTTTCTCCCTCTCCCACTCCCCCTGCTTGTGTTCCCTCTCTTGCTGTGTCTCTCTCTGTCAAATAAATAAATAAAAATAAAATAAAAATAAATTGTCCATGGTAGCTGCTATCCCAATTGGAGAGATGGCAAAATCCAGGCTTAAGAGGGTTAAGTAAGCTCCAAATTTGGTCACTTCACTCCAAAGCTGGAGTTCTTTCCAACTATCCTGTTTGCCCATCCCCTGCAATCTCAGTTAAAGAATTCCATTAAAAATGAGAAATTCTCAATCCCTCCCCTACAGATTTCTGTAGCTGTTTCAGAAACCATACCTAAGATACAAAGCCTCCCCGCCCCCGAAAGATACAAAGCCAACAGGAGTTTTCATAAGAAAACATCTCAGAAAGCTACTAAGTTGTGGAATGATACATGATTACAAAATGTCATTTAATTGTAAGCTTGGGGACAGGGACTATCTAGAGATCCTTAGCACAGCACCTACCAGGTATGTAGTAGGCACTCAGGGTCTGTTGAACAAGTAACATCTTTTGACGGGTTAGAAATTCAATTTTTAAAGGAAAATAATTTATCCATTCATTTTTAACAGGGTTGCTTTCTTAAAATTTACAGAACATTATTGAGATAGCTAAACTGAGAAATGGCCATTAGCGCATTACTCATAACTTCAGAAAAATTCCAAGTGTTCACTTTTCTAAGCAGATTAAAATGTTTCAGCTAATAAAAACCTGTCAGAAAAATCCATGAGACAAGAAAGTATAAAAAGAAAAAAGTGGCCAAAATAAAGGCATTTAAAATGTGACACATATAAATTATAAAAGATTATTCTAAATGTACCCTGGTATTTAACCCTAAAACCCTCACATCAGATAACCCAATATTTTCTATGCAAGAAAACATTATCACCACTAATGTAAAAAAAGCCTGCCCACCATAGCAACTGTTGCTAAGGAGGCTTCTCGTATCTAAGGCTGAAAGACACAGGATTTGTAGAAACCAATGAAATACCACTCCTACCATGATACTGTGAATTCTTTCACCTTAAACTTTTAAAAAGACTCAATATTTCTATGTGGGGGGGAAAATGTGTGTTGGTCAACAACTAGGTCTGCTGAAATCTACCCCAGAGAATACCAAATATTTAAGAAAAACTACCAATTATCTATAACCCAATGTAAATATATCCTTTGTTAAAATGACAGCAGGTCCTTTTCCTTAATCCTGGAGGAATTTATTTGAAAAGCTAGCTGGCCCAGATTTCTATTAAGAAACAGCTAAATGATCTACCACTTTTGAAATTACCCATTTTAGGAGTTCAAAGACATTTAGGTGTACAAATACACTAATTCTCTTGGGAAACAAACTTGGCCCAGATCATCCAATGAATTGTGATAGACCAAGGATCAAATCCACTTTTCATTTTTTTAAAAAGACTTTATTTTTAAGTAATCTCTATACCCAACCTGGGGCTCGAACTCACAACCCTGAGATCAAGAGTTGCATGCTCCACTGACTGAGCCAGCCAGGCTCCCCAATCAGTTTTTCATTCTAAATCA
>NC_138378.1:23607903-23618424 GCF_054177405.1 Leptonychotes weddellii | reverse complement strand
CCCGCTTGTGTTCCCTCTCTTGCTGTCAAATAAATAAATAAAATCTTTACAAAATCAATCAAATATCACAAACATTATTACCTTAAAGTGCTAAGACCTTACCTTACACCTAATCCAACAAGTCATATCATTTGTCAGTTTCTTTTCTTTTTTTTTTTTAAAGATTTTATTTATTTATTTGAGACAGAGAGAATGAGAGACAGAGAGCATGAGAGGGAGGAGAGTCAGAGGGAGAAGCAGACTCCCTGCCGAGCAGGGAGCCCGATGCGGGACTCGATCCCGGGACTCCAGGATCATGACCTGAGCCGAAGGCAGTCGCTTAACCAACTGAGCCACCCAGGCGCCCCCATTTGTCAGTTTCTAAACTTATACAAATTGACTGTATTATGCAGAGGTTGTCATACAGTTGCCAAAACAATTATCATAAATGTTGTAACAGTTAACATCTATCTCTGAGGCCCTTCATATGGTAGGTACTGTGCTAAATCTGTTACATCCACTATGGCGATTCTCACAATGACTCCATGAGGAAAGTGAGGCACAGAGAAATCTGTCCAAGGTAAAACCTAGAAAAAGGGAAAGGCAAGGGTGCACAGGGAATATGGTTCAAAAGCCATGAATCTCCATTGCCTGGACCAGCATTCTAGGCCAGCTCTAGGGCTGATTCTTGGTTGAGCCACTTAACCTTCGTGCGGCCCAATTTCCTTTACTCTAAACCCTAAAGTCAAAAATACAGTCTCAGAAGTCCTTCATACCCTGAAATGTTCTAATTTTATAATCATCTTTCTATTCAGGTAACTAATCAAAAAGAACTGGACTTCTTTCCTCCAACCTCTGAAGTTCTCACTAAAGTTGAGAGTCCATTTTATTAATCTAATCAATAGGACACTATTGCAGAACAAAAACAAACAGGCTTTTTTAAAAGCTAGAACTCCATTCTGCAATTATAATTCCCAAATCTGACTCTTAACCTCAAATGATAATGACAGGGAGAAAAGACCTTAACAACTCGGGGTTGGGGTAGGAGCTGTAAAAAGAACAGACTATACTGTACAGAGGTGGTTATCAATTCACAAAAAAAGATCACCCATTTCCATCTCCTCTAAAAAGTTGGAAATAGGGGTGCCTGGGTGGCTCAGTCGTTAAGCGTCTGCATTCGGCTCAGGTCATGATCCCAGAGTCCTGGGATCAAGCCCCGCATCAGGCTCCCTGCTCCGCGGGAAACCTGCTTCTCCCTCTCCCATTCCCCCTGCTTGTATTCCCTCTGTCGCTGTGTCTCTCTCTGTCAAATAAATAAATAAAATCTTTAAAAATAAATAAATAAAAAGTTGGAAATAAGTCTTTAAAGGGCTCTCATATAAACTCACTGCTTCATTCAACCAATAAAAAGTAATGAAGAAAGGGGTGCCTGGGTGGCTCAGTTGGTTAAGCGACTGCCTTCAGCTCAGGTCATGATCCTGGAGTCCCTGGATCGAGTCCCACATCGAGTCCCACATCGAGTCCCACATCGAGTCCCACATCGGGCTCCCTGATCAGCAGGGAGTCTGCTTCTCCCTCTGACCCTCCCCCCTCTCATGTGCTCTCTCTCTCATTCTCTCTCTGTCAAATAAATAAATAAAATCTTAAAAAAAAGTAAAGAAATTATGTCATTAATCCAAGACATTTATTATAGGTATGGGAAAATCACCTATTTATAGGATAAATCCTACCAAAATGGTTTAGAACTCTAGAATCTACATTTTACCAAGCTAGTCATCTAGCCAATTCAAACTGCACTTAAGGACAGTAACAGGATATTTAAACACCAAGGAAAAAAGGCATAGATTCCACTCAACACAATTACTCTGTGAAGTCTTCTAGGACCAAATCACTTTGCAAAATAATCCTTGCTACTTTTGTTCTCTAGAAAATAATCTCCCCAAGATTCTTAAATAAAATCACCAAAACCCCCTCTATTAGTTTTCTATTGTTGCTATAACAAATTACCACAAATATAAAACAACACAAACTTATTATCTCACAGTTTCTATAGGCCAGAAGTCAGGTGGGCTTGGCTGGGTCTTCTGCTTAGGGTCCTGCAAGACCAAAAATCAAGATGTCCACGCTGCTCTCTTCCTTGTTGGAAACTCCAGGGAGAAATCTGCTTCCAGGCTCATTTAGATTGTTGGCCAAGTTTAGTTTCTTGGGTTGTATGACTGATGCCTCCATTTCCTTGCTGGCTGTCAGGCAGGGCTGCCCACATGCTTTCCATGAAGCCCCCTCCAGTAATGTCAGGTTGACTGCCTCTCATGTTTCAAATCTCTGACTTGTTCTGCCCATCTCTCTGACTCCAGCTGGAGAACGTTCTCTGCCTTCATGTTAGATTGGACCCACTCAGAAAATCCAGGATAATCTTCCTATCTTAAAATACTTAAACCATAATTACATTTGCAAAGTCCCTTTTGCCACATAATGTTAATATTTAGATTCCAGGGCTGGGTGGGGCAGGGTATCATTTCATCTACCACAGCCCACCGTCTGACCTCCAGAGATTCATATCTCTCCCAAATGCAAAATACATCCATCCCACATCCTAAGGTCTCATTCCATTATAGCATCAACTCAAAGTCCAAAAATCTCACCTAAAGCTCATCAATTAAAAAGTCCCTAATCTCATTTTCTAAATCAGGTGTAGATGAGGCTCTGAGCATAATACAGTAAGTAAAACTCATGGGGCACAATTCCTGAAAACAAAAGTTATCTGCTCCCAACAGACAATGGTGGTACAGGCACAGGGCAGCAGTTAAAGACATTCCAGTTCCAACAAGAAAAATGGAAGAGAAAACAGATCCATTGGTCCAAAGCAGTTTCAAAATCTGGGCAAACTCTGTTCCATTTCAAAGTAAGGGCAAAATCCTCTGTAGCTTTCAGGTCCACCTCTCTGTGCTCTTGGTTCCACCCTCTGAGTCACCCACCTTTTTTAATGAAAAGCAGCAAACTCACACCTGAGTTTTACCAGCCTGTTTCCTGCCTAGAATTTGGGGGTTTTAATAGCCCTCTTTAACTTTCTACTGTCTTTTTCAATCCAAGCTGGCATTGTTTCTGACAGTATAAAATCCTCAAGGACCTCATGGACTTTCCACAAATTTCACAGGGGTTCACTCCATTAGTCAGATTCATATCCATAAATACACCAGACTGCACCTTCAACCCTCTGCTTGGAAATCTCCTCTGCTGGATAGCCAGGTTCATCACTTACCAGTTCTCTCTTCCACATAACCACAGGATACAATTCTAAGCTTATTTGCCACTATGTAACAAAGATTCTTTTTCCTCCAGTTTCCAGTGCCTATGTCATTGCCACCTGGCCCTAACTTGCAGTCAACATCCCTATTTCTATAATCTGTTCCAGGCCTTTTCTATCAGACTCCTCAAATATTTTCTGGCTTTCATCCACGTCCACGTTTTTGGGTAACAGTATCCCACTCCAGGTACCAAAAATCTAGACTAGTGTTTTACTGCTGCCATAACAAATTAAAACAAACAGGAGTGGCTTAAAACAATAGAAATTCATTATCTCACAGTTTCTGTGGGTCAGAAGCTGGTGGGTGTGGCTATGTTTTCTGCTTAGGGTCTCACAAGGCCAAAATCAAGGAATATTCCTTGCTGGAAACTCTGGGGAAGAATCCACTTCCAAGCTCATTCAGGTTGTTGGTCAAACTCACTCAGTTTCTTGGGGTTGTAGGACTGAGGTCTCCATTTCCTTGCTGGTTGTCAGCTGGGGCTGGTCTCTGCTACTAGAGGCTGCCCGTATTCCTTCTCATGCTTTCTATGTGGCCCCCTCTAGCAACAGCAAATGGAGTCCCTCTCATGATTGGAATCTCTGATTTCACCCTTCTCCCCTCTCTTGACTCCAAAGTGGAAAAAGCTCTCTGCTTTTAAGGGCACGTGTGATTAGGTTGGGCCTACCCACGAAATGCAAAATAGTCTTCCTATTTTAAGATTCTTAACCCTAATAAGATCTGTAAAGTGCCTTTTACCATGTAACATATTTACAGATTCTGGGAATTAAAGTATAGACATCTTTTTTGGCAGGGGTGGCATTCTGTCGACTACAAACCCAAACCCTATGTAGGGCTTTAAACTCAGTTCCTGAAGAAAATTTCCCCTTTGTCCAAAGGAGTATGTGAAGTAAAGGTGTCTGTTCAGAGTAAAATCAAAGACTCACCCTGTAACAGCGGCTAGGCAACAAGAGAACTAAAAATACACTGTGGGAAAGAAGCTGCCACTTGTTTTATCCCCAAACAGCAAGGCAATAAACCCATTACATAGAAGTAACCCAATGTTCCCCTTAAATGTGTGCTTCTCTTCTCTATTTTATTCCATACAAGAGAACATAACTGGGCATGTTTGTTTTTCTTTTTTTTTTTAAACAAAAGTTGCCCCAGGGTGACCTAACTTTGTAAGCAGTTGATAAATCAATCTAAGCAAATTTCAAATCTTTTCATTCTTTCTTGAAGTCATGTACCCTCCCCCAATGGCACATGAAAGTCAAGTATTTCAAAGTCACACAAGGATAAACCTGCCCAGATAAAACAGCAGGTGAAGTTTTTAAAATGACTTGAGGAAGATCAAGTTACTGGTTCTGGTCTTTCAGTCAAAGGTCCACCAAGCCAATTAAGTCAACTGACTTACAACAAAACAAGAAACTGCAACAATTACTACAAAGGTAATATTCTTCAGTCTTGCCTGTTAGATTCTTGACCACAAATTCTACGCAGGACAGAGGAAGCCGAAATAAACCACCTAGTCCCTTTAATCAAGCACTTACTACCTGTCAGGCACTGCGGTAAGCACTTGACACAAATTATCTTATTTACTGCTCACCATATTGCATGATCTAGGAAATACTGCCCCCACTCTACAGATAGGAAGACCAAGGTTTACAAAGATTAGGACACACAGCTAAGTAGTAATGGCATGATATTTGAGAACCCAAGCACTCTGGTTCTTTACCACTAGCCTGTATTGCCACTCCTTAGATGTAATGCAGTCTCCCAACTCCGAGAAAAATCTTCCCTTTCCAGTTTTCTTTTCATGTCCTCTCCCCATGCCCCCTTCTCATAGAACTCAGCAGCTGAAAGGTAATCAAATTTCCCAAATTAATTTACCACCTTCTTTTCAAACTCTTCCTTTCCCACAATGGCAACAGTCAAGAAGCTACTTCTTCCGACCCTGACTTTGCTTTCCAAAAAACAAACTACTGAAGCTCCACCCATCACCTGCCTAGACTAGAAATGTTCCAACGCTACAAAATAACAAACAACAAAAAAAACAGAAACCAAAATAAAAGTCGTACTCTTTCAAAAGGTCACAAACTTAACACGTATACTGTTGGCCAAGCTTTCATTCTACATACTTCCCTTCCACCCAGGCTCCCAACTAACCCTTAACTCCAACTCCACCCATTCTGCCCCACTTCGTGGTCCCCTCCCCCTTTCTCCCCAGCGACCTCGCCCGGGGCTCCCTCTCCCTTGCACCCCAGCCTGCAGGTGGGAAGCCCGCCTGGCCCAGAGGGACCCTTAGAAAGCCCCCACTCCCATCTGCTCCGCTCCGCGGGAAGGTTCACCCCACCCTACCCAGCAGGCACCACTCCCCTAGGCACCCTCCCCCAGCATCCCCTAGTGGCCCCACCCCTCAAGCTCCCTTCCCCCTCCGGCGACCCCTTCCTCCAAGTTGCCCCCTAGTCCCCGCCCCAGTCCAGCCCTCTCCCCCGCAATAAGCCGGACTCCCGAAAGCCAGTTCCCACCCTCACATCAGCCTCTGCCCACGAAGCCTCACTCCCCGTCCTGAAGGGTGGCCCCAGGCCTCCCCGATGGGCTGCAGGGGCCTCGGCTGGTGTGTGTGTGTGGGGGGGGGCAGGGGAAGGCGACGGGCCGCTCCGGAGTCCGCTGGGAGCGCGAGGGGAGACCGCGCCCCGTTGTCCCATCCTGGGCCCACCTCCACACCCAACGACCTCGCCTGGCGGCTCCCACCATACCTGTGGTGGAAGCGGCAGCAGCGGCCGCTCTCCCCTCTCCTCACACAGACAATATGGCGGCGGCGGAGGAGGAGACACACGGCTCCGCCGCCAGCCGCAGGGACGAGAGCGAGGCTGCAGCCGCCGCTGCCGGAAGCGGAAACCCCCTTCCTACCAGGAGGCGGGGCGGGACCGCTTCCGATTCCACCCCCAGCGGAATCTGGCTGAGTGCGGCCATGCTGGGATGTGCTATTGTATCCCTGCAGGTGCAGTTCCGAATTGGGGGGCAAAATGGAAGAAATTCTCAATGTAAAGCATAATAAAGAGATTTGCAATAATTAAGAGCATTTTATTTTAGTACCTGTTAAGAACTGACGAGGCAGAGAAGAAGAACCTCCCATAGGTTTACAATTGGTTTGCCCCAAGCTAAGATGGCGGTCCCCATGTTTCCTGCACTTCACCCAGCTGACCGGTGGACAAGCCGGCCGGCCTTTCTTGAAGCATGCGCGACCCGCAGGGCTGTAAAGCGAAGCATTTTGGGAGATGGAGTCTCTTGCTCGGACCCCTCGACTAGGGTTAGGGTTCCAGCAGCACATTTGTTCTGCTCAAACTTTTGAGTTCGCAACAAAAGAACGAAAGTTGAACCCTCGGGGTGGTGTGGCGCGGGAGTTGAGGGAGTAATGATCCAAGCCCTGGAGAGACTGAGACTCAATTCCTGTCTCCTACAGGAGTCCTGTTTAGAACTGCCCATCTAGAATAAAGTGTTTTCTTCCTTCGGTCTGCCCCTCCTCCCCCTCCCCTGGCCCAGACAACCTCCCCAAAGCAGCCACAGGGCACTTTATATCTTGCCAACCTGATCGTGGCGTCCTTATGGATAAAAATCTTCCATGGCTCTCCTTTGTGCACCGAAGATAGCCTAAGTTCTTCTCTTGACATCTAAATTCTTAGATAAATTGGACAGCCCACTCACCCCCCTTTCTAGGCTCCTATTGTGCCCCTCCCCTCTCATATTTCTGATGCTTCTACCTACTAAAACTGCCAACTATTCCTGGAGCTTATCTGTGTTGCCGCCCTCCCTTTGCGCTGGCGGTTACTTCTGTTACTGTCACCCCCTGAACTGGCTAACTTCGTATGTCCATTGAATTAATTCAGGGGTCCTTTCTTCTGGGGATCTACCCTCCCTTGAGCTTCCCCAGACGTAGGCACCATCATTCAGCAGCCTTGACTGGTCCCTAGCCTGCCTCCTCCGTCAGACTGTGAGCCCCCAGTGGACAGGTGTGTGTGATCACTGTCCTCTCCGCAGGCCCTGCTAAAAACTGGTGTGTTACCGAGAGGAATTCAAGTGTTAGCGTCACCTCTAGTGGGGCAGAGGTGTGAGGGCTGGAACAAGGGTGAGGAGGTTGGGTTATTTTGGTACCAGCTATTATCCCTGAGCTGCCTCAGAATAGCTGCCTGGCCCAGGAATGGGCCTTCCCACCCTCTCCAGCCCCCCTTTCACAGTTTGTCAGCTTACTGGCACCTCTGCTCCCAAAGGGGCAATTTCCTTCCCTATACGATGGGGGCGGCGGCAACTGCAGACACACGGCAATGACCGCAAGGAGGTGGCTGTGATTTTCCTGGGCTTATCTGCCAGACAGGTCTGCAGCATTTGACCCCAGGGGCTGGGAATCTACAATAATGGCTTTCTGGGTGCTCGAAGGTGGGTAACTCTCTTCTCCGGGCCTGTTTCCCCACCTGTGGGCTGAGGAGATGATCCCAAGGTTTTCATGAAGACCTTTTTAAGGAAATGACTGGCCTTCCACTTGGCTCTTGGATCCACTTGGATCTTGGATCTTGTTTGTTTGTTGAGCCAGCTGTCATGGATCCTTTGTTCACATTTATTCAGTTCACAGCTATTAATCACTTGCTATGAGCCGGACACAGTGCTAAGTGCTGGGGTTGGGGTATGAGCAAGACCAACACCAATTCCTCATGGAACTCACTTTCTAAAGTGAGAAACAAATAATACGTGGGTAAACAAATAAATAAACAACATAGTTTCAGGTAGCAAAAAATGCTATGAAGGAAAAAGATAAGTAGTTATGGAAAAGACTAAAAGGGGGAGCACTTCAGCTTGAGTGGTTTGGAAATTCCCTCTGAGAAGGGAGCAGTGAGTACAAAGGTCCTGAAGCAGGAAAGAGTTGGGTAAGTTTGAGGAAGGAGGCCAGGGTGGCTGAAGCACTGTGAGTGAGGGAGAGAGGGTAGAGAATCTGGTGGGAGAGGTGGGCAGGGTATTCAGGCCATGGTAAGGAGTCTGGGATTCACGTGAGAAGAGTGGGGATATTGCCCAAGGTTTAGCTTTCACACCTTCCTATGGTCTCGGCCCCTCCTACGGTGTCAGTTCTTCATTCTTCCACCCAGTTTCAGCGTCCATCTTCGGAGAGCTCACCCAGGCACACAACATACAATCCTTCACACTAAGCAGGACAGGAACGAGCCCTAACCCCTGCCATCTCCCTGGCCAGCCTGGTATAGGTCTCTTGTCCCAAGAAGCTCCCATTCTCCAATGTTCACCCAGTTATGGAGGCTCCAAAAGACCAGCTCAGTTATCTTTATCACTTATTCTTCCTGACACCCCACATTACAACTCTCAGTCGAGACTGCCTTCGAACAACAACAGCAATAATCACAGTTAAGAGTCGTAGCAGTTGCTCTGTGCCTCACGGTGACTGTTCATCATCTCATTTAACCCTCCCATCAGCCTGATGAGGTAGGGACTAAAAGTATCCCATTGCACAGATGAGGAAATCGAGGCCAAGAGAGATTACGAGACATGACCAAGGTCACATGCAGTGACAGACCTTGCATTCCAACCTGGGTCATCCTCTCTGCACCAAACCTAAATGTATCAGCTTTCTACTGCTGCTTAACAAAGCACCCCAAACACAGAGTGGCTTAAACCAACAATTATTTATTTGCTTCTGCTGGTGTAGATTGGCAGTATGGACATGTCTCAGCTAGGGCAGTTCTCTTCTGCTGTGCATGGTCTTACTCCCACATCTGCAGTCAGTGAGCACATTGGTGAGCTGACTGGCCCTGTATGGCCTCATTTACGTGACTGCCGGCTGCCCAGGCCCGTGGGCTTGAGTGCCTTGGTTCTCTTTCACGTGGCTTCTTCAGCAGCTAGCCCAGGCTTCCTCACATGATGGCCTCCAAAAGGCAAAGAACAAAAGCAGCAAGGCCTCTTGAGGCCTAGGCTCAGAAGTGCTAGAGCATCACTCTCATTGCATTTTATTGAGCAAAGCCTGTCCCATGGCCAGCTCAGATTCAAGGAGAGTAGAAATAGACTCCATCTCTCAATGTGAAAAACACCAAAGTCATGCTGCAAAGAGTCACGTGTACTGGGAAAGCTGGAATTGCTGTGGCCGAGTTTGCAAACATACCGCACGAAGTGATCGTATGCCCAGACCTGGTGAGATAAATTATCATGCAGCTAAGCATGGAGCTATGAACAACAAGAGCTAATATTTTTTGAGAACTTCGTATTCGTCAGACACTGTACAAGGGGCCTTATATGTATGAGCTCTTTTTTTTTTTTTAAAGATTTTATTTATTTATTTGCGAGACAGAGAATGAGAGACAGAGAGCGTGAGAGGGAGGAGGGTCAAGGGAGAAGCAGACCCCCCGCTGAGCAGGGAGCCCGATGAGGAACTCGATCCCGGGACTCCAGGATCATGACCTGAGCCGAAGGCAGTCACTTAACCGACTGAGCCACCCAGGTGCCCCTGAGCTCTTTTAATCTTCGTGACAGTCCTGTGTGGCAATGACATTTTTGTCCCCATTCAGAGATGAAGCACACCCAAGAGTCAGAGAGGCTAAACAACCTGTACACGGTCCCCCAGCTTGTCAGTGGCAAAGGTGTTAAAAAGAATGACAATATAATGTCCTGACACGGAAACCTGGCTCTGTCATGCTGTTATGGAGCGAAAAGCAAGGGATGAAACAAAAGTTTGGTGAGAACACGTTTTAAAAACACATTTAAAAATGGGTAGATGTATACGGGTTGTATAGTTTTAGACCAAGTTCAGGAAGGATTTACCACAGACTATTAATGGAGCTTATCTCAGAAGAGAGGAAGTGGAGGGGACTTTAAACACTTTCGTCTGCGTTGTGCAAATTTTTTTTGTTTGAAAATTTTTTTTTTTTGGTAACAAACATGAATTTTTATTTCAACCCTCTATAAAGAAAAAGCGTTTTTTTTTTCAAGATTTTATTTATTTATTTGAGAGAGAGAGAATGAGAGACAGAGAGCACAAGAGGGAAGAGGACAGAGGGAGAAGCAGACCCCCCGCTGATCAGGGAGCCCGATGCGGGACTCGATCCCGGGACTCCAGGATCATGACCTGAGCCGAAGGCAGTCGCTTAACCAACTGAGCCACCCAGGTGCCCCGAAAAAGCGTTTTTAAAATGTCCTTCAGTGGGTGTCTGGGTGGCTCAGTTGGTTAAGCGACTGCCTTCGGCTCAGGTCATGATCCTGGAGTCCC
>NC_138378.1:23553420-23607403 GCF_054177405.1 Leptonychotes weddellii | reverse complement strand
GCTTAACCAACTGAGCCACCCAGGTGCCCCGAAAAAGCGTTTTTAAAATGTCCTTCAGTGGGTGTCTGGGTGGCTCAGTTGGTTAAGCGACTGCCTTCGGCTCAGGTCATGATCCTGGAGTCCCGGGATCGAGTCCCGCATCGGGCTCCCTGATCAGCGGGGGGTCTGCTTCTCCCTCTGTCCTCTTCCCTCTTGTGCTCTCTGTCTCTCATTCTCTCTCTCTCAAATAAATAAATAAAATCTTGAAAAAAATAAAAATTAGGGGTGCCTGGATGGCTCAGTCGGTTAAGCGGCTGCCTTCGGCTCAGGTCACGATCCCAAGGTCCTGGGATCGAGCCCCGCATTGGGCTCCCCGCTCAGCGGGAAGCCTGCTTCTCCCTCTCCCACTCCCCCTACTTGTGTTCCCTCTCTCCTGTCTCTCTCTCTGTCAGATAAATAAATAAAATCTTAAAAAAATAAAATAAAAAAATAAAAATTAAAAAAAAAAAGTCCTTCAGTTTGTCTCTCACCTCTGTCTTCTTCTATTTGGTTTTTACGTTTACTGTTTCTCCCCCCTTTTCTTGACACTGCTCCAGCCCGGTCCCTTATCAGTTCTGGTCTGAAGTTTTATAACTACCTCGGGGAGCCCCTCCCTCTCCCTCTCCCAGGCATCCTGCACACACACTGCCACTGGAAGAAAGTTTATTAACCACTGTGTTCCTTTCTTGCTCAAGAGTTTTCAGTGGCATTTCATTGCCTTCAGGGAAAGTCCAAATCCCTTGGCCTGGCATCCATGACATTTGTAAACTTGACTCTAACTTGGTTGGATTCCAGCTCTGTCATTTACTAGCAGTATAACCTTGGACAACTTATTTGATGTCTCTGAGCCTTAGTTTCCTCATCTGTTTAAAAAGAAAGAAAGAGGGGTGCCTGGGTGGTCAGTCAGGTTAGCATCTGACTTCAGCTCAGGTCATGATCTTGGGGTCCTGGGATGGAGCCCCACTTCGGGCTCCCCGCTCAGCGGGAAGCCTGCTTTTCCCTCTCCCCTGCCCCTCCCCCTCTCCCCCCGCTGGTGTGCTCTCTCTCTCTCTCTCAAATAAATAAATAAAATCTTAAAGAAAGGAAGAAAGAAAGAAAGAGGAAGGAAGGAAAGAAGGAAAAAAAGAAAAAAGAGAGGATGTAGCATGAAATATCTTGTGGCAGATTAGGTTACTATTCAGTGACTGTCATGTTCTCCCCCCAGCCAGGGCTGGTCATACTCCATTGATATTAAGCTTGGCCATGAGATATGCTTTGGCGGGTGAAATGTAGATGAAAGTGACAATGTGTAAGTTCCAACCTAAGCCTTAAGAGGTCTCCTGTTTTCTTTCTTTTTTTTTTTTTTAAAGATTTTATTTATTTATTTGAGAGAGAGAGAGAGAGCATCACGAGTGGAGGTGAGGAGAGGCAGAGGGAGAAACAGACTCCCAGCCGGGCAGGGAGCCCAATGCGGGGCTCGATCCCAGGACCCTGGGATCATGACCTGAGCCGAAGGCAGACGCTTAACGACTGAGCCACCCAGGTGCCCCAAGGTCTTCTGTTTTCAGTATCGCCCCTGGGAGTTTCCTTCTCAACCATAAGGATGGGACTGTCATTGGTGCATTGAGTCTTTTGAAACAGAGTCCCAGTTGAAGTTTCTGTAGGAAAGTCTGTGTGAAGAAAGTTTTGTGTTTTGATGTTGAGTTTGTATTAAACTTTAAATTGTATGTTTTCATGACCTCTATCCCTTTTGACTGACAGCTAAACAGCTAGGAGGAGAATGTTCTGTACTGTTTAGGGAACCTAGAGCTTCTATCCAAAGCCCCAGCATCAAACAGGCTGGTGTGGAACAGTGGAAGAAACACACAACAGACATAACATGGAGCCAAGCCCCACAGAGCTCAGGCAAGATCAGCCAAACCCCAAAGACTGCAGATGAGAGAGGGAGAAATCAATATTTGTTGCTGTAAGCCACAGACTTCGGGGGTGGCTTGTTATGCAACATTATTATAGTAATAGCTAACTGATAGACCCAGTTCATTGGGCTCTTGTCAGGATTAAATGACTGAATACAGTAAAGCCCTTAAAAAATATGCTGACACCCTAGGGTGCAATCAACATGAGTGGTTATGACTGGGGTATACCTGTGAACAAAATGAAGTCCCCCTTTCACGACCTCACGTTCCATGGAGAGATGTATGGCACATCAGATGGTGATGAGCTCTGTGGAGAAAATAAGGCAGGGAAGGGAGAGAGGAGTGCTGTGGTACCGCTTCGTAGAGGTGGTCAATGGAAGCCTCACCAGGAAGGTGGTTCTTGAGCAAACAGCAGGAAGAGGTGAGGCAGGGAGGCACGAGGGCAGAGGGAACGGGGTGGGCAAAGACTGTGGAGGGGATTCGTGTCTGGTGGGTGGAAGGGATGGCCTGTAGATAGGGTGGCTGAACTGAGCAAGCAAAGGGAAGATGACGTCAGGGAGACTCCCTTGGAGTTGGACCATGCACAGCCTTGTGCATCATGGTCAGGACTCTGGCTTTTGCTCTGAGTGAGGTGGGGGATGCTGAAGGGTTTTGACCAGAGGGAGGACAGGCCCAGCTTTGCATTTCTACAGGATCTCATGGGCAGCGGGGTATAGAATAAATGGAATGGGAGCGAGGGCTGAAGCAGGGAGATCAGGGAAGAGGCCACGGCCACAATCCAGACAAAAGATGGCTATGGTTTGAATCAAAGTTAGGCTCTGGGCTTATTCTGAAAGTAAAGCCAAAAGAACAGGTTGGGGATGGGGTTTTGAGATAGAAAGGAATTGAGGGTGATTCCAAGGCTTTGGGTCAGAGGCATTGAAAGAAGGCATTTGCCACTAACTGAGATGAGGAAGGATATGGGAAAACTTTTTCAGGTGGGGAAAGGAGGAAGGAATTAGCAGTTCCATTTGAGACTTGTTCAGTTTGAGGTACCCATCAGACCTCCAAGTGGAGATGCCTAGTTAGAAGTTGCATGCATGAATCGGAGCCCAGGAGAGAAGTCTATGCAGGAGATGTAATTTTGTCATGTTATGGACTGAATTACATCTCCCCAAAATTCATATGTTGAAGCCCTAACCCCCAATGTACTGTATTTGTAGATAAAACCTTTAGGGAGGTAATTAAGGTTAAATGAGGCCATAAGGGTGGGGCCCTAATCCAGTAGGACTGGTGTCCTTGTAAGGAGAGGAAGAGACCTCAGAGTGCATTCCCTCTCTCTCTCTCTCTTTCTCATTCTCTCTCTCCCTCTCCCTAGCTCTCTCTCTCTCTGTCTCTGAGTGTGCACAGAGGAAAGGCCATGTGAGGACATGAGGAGAAGGCAGCCAGCCAGCAAGAGAGTTCTCACCAGAAACCAACCCTCCTGGCACCTTGAGCTTCCAGAGCCAGGAGAAATACAAAATAAATTTCTATTGTTAAGCCACTCAGTCTGCGGTCTCTTGTTCTGGCAGCTCAAGTAGACTAATACAGGAGTCTTCATTGTAGAAATAGCTTTGAAAGCCATAAGACTGGATGAGATCTCCAAGGAAGTGAACAGAGAGAAGAGAAGAAGGTGGAGGACTGAGCCTCGGGGCATCCGGCATTAAGGGGAAAGGAAGCAACAAAGGAGCTTCAGAGGGAGCAGCCAGGGGCAGACGTCCTGAGAGCCAAGTCAGGAAAACACTTCAAAGCAGGGAGAATTGTGGGTGTGTCTCAAATGCTGCTGAGAGGTCAAGGAAGACGAGAACCCGAGAACCAAGAGCAGATTTAGCAAAGGAGAGGGCATCGTGACTTTGACAGGAAAGAGTTTAGGTAGAATGGTGGGAGCCCAAGGGAGTGGGATTTAGAGAGAGCAGAAGAAAATTTAAATACATACAAACAGGAAGAGAGAAAGATAGAAAGAAAGGAAGGGAGGGAGGGAAAGCTCTTAAAAAAAAAAAAAGATTTTATTTTTAAGTAATCTCCGCACCCAACATGGGGCTCAAACTCACAACCCCAAGATCAAGAGTTGCATGCTCTACCAACTGAGTCAGCCAGGTGCCATCATGTAAGTAAGGGGAGCCCAGTGCATGGCGGCTTCCGTGCTACACTGTCCAGCCACGTTCCACTGCAGGGGGACAAGCACAGAGGGACAGAGTGTTGGCGTCAACCAGTGGGTATTTAGCCAGAGAGGGGCGGGGGTACCTGGGGGGGTGCAGTGCATGGGAATAATGATGCCCATGGCCTTTAGCCGGTGAGGAGGGAAGTGAGGACATGAGGGAAAAGGTGGTAGGCTCCATGGATCAGAGGTCCCACTGGGACTGAAGGTTTGCAGGGTTTGGAGTACCGGAGAGAATGAGTTGGAAGGATAGGAGGCAATCGTCATCCAGCAGGTTGCTTGAAATTGAGATATTGGAAGGGGTCCAGGCCGACTGCCCTGGACCACAATGGTGGAAAGGCCACATGTTGGTGTCCTTGGCCAACAGGCAGCCATTGGACCTTCAAATAACCACAGGCCTGGCCAACATCTGCCTGCGACAAAGCAGGAAGTGCTCAGCTGTTCCTTTCCCAAATTCCTGCCTCACAACAGCGAGGGAAAAAATAGTTGTGTGAAGCCGCTAAATCCTGGAGTGATTCGTGCTGCGGCGATAGAAACGGAACGGAATTGCCGGTTCCACTGGAGTTTCAACAGCGTATTGCGTCCTAATGCCCTAAGGTTTGGGTTTTCTGTAATGAAGTCACTTCTCCACCTCTGCCGTTTGGTAGTTGGGGACAGGACGGTTCCGAGAGGTTTGGTGACTTGCCTCCACTGCGCAGCTAGGCGGTGTGGCTCAGAGCTTTGTTCTGGACGATGCTGTTCCCAGTGCACAACACGATGTGCTGCTGAACAGTGAACTGAATTGTGCCTGGGATTCCCTCTGCCTTCTTGGATGTCTTCGTCCACTTGGTGGAGATGAGCCATTCCCTCCCCTATGAGTGGCCCTTCATGCCTGCAGTCTGCCATTCAGCAGGCTTTCCTGAGCGCCTCCTCTGGGGCAGATACTTCTAGGTTCTCAGTACACAGCACAAAACAAGTCAGTGTCCCTGGTCAGGTGGAGCTCAATCAAGTGGGGAGAAGATAATCAGACAAATCTATCATTGCAAACTGGGATTCTTGCCAGGCAGAGACGAGAGGGGAGGCAAGAAGGTGGCATGGAAAGGAAAAGCTGTCTTGTTGGAGGGAGGGAAGAAGGGAGGGAGGGTTTGCCCAATGAAGGCAAGGACGGGGCTATGTGTGGGTTGATCAAGGAGGAGAAAGAGTGTGGGCACAGGTCCTAAGATAGGAACATGGCAGGTGCATTAAAGGCACGTGGAGGAGGCCAGTGTGGCCTGAACATACACGAAGCAGGTGGGAAAGTAGAGGGTGGGAAATGTGGGAAATGAGATGAGAGAGGTGGGCAGGGTCCTAGGAACTATGTAGAAGCATTTGGCTTAGGAACAATAGAGAGCCATGGAAGGTTTAAGCAATGGAGTAACTTCATACAATTTTACATTTATAAAAGATCTCCTTGGGGCGCCTGGGTGGCTCAGTTGGTTGAGCGACTGCCTTCGGCTCAGGTCATGATCCTGGAGTCCCGGGATCGAGTCCCGCATCGGGCTCCCTGCTCGGCGAGGAGCCTGCTTCTCCCTCTGACCCTCCCCCCTCTCATGTACTCTCTCTCATTCTCGCTCTCTCAAATAAATAAATAAAATCTTTAAAAAAAAAAAAGATCTCCTTGGCTGCTGGGCGGGCAGTGAGGAGGAGGGAGGCAGGAGGTGATTATGGCCTAGACTCGGGTGGCAGCGGTAGGAGAGACGGAGAAGAATGGATTGATCTGGGATCTGTTTCGGAGCTGGAGTCCAGCACAGGGAAGCTGAGGCAGTGCTTCTGAGGACAGCATCCCCCAGCCCTGATGGCTCACTGGGGGCTTTCAGATACTTCTGCTCTGTGGGAGTCTCATGAGGGTGGATGGGTTGAGGAATGGCAAGTGACCCCTAACCTTTGCCTACTGACCTATGAGTCTCAAATTGGGCTTTGAAGGAGCCTTGGGGAACTTACTGGGCAATGGAGTGTGTCCTTACCTTAAAGGACCACCCCATACCTCTCCCCCTATTTCACACGGGGTATGTCACTTCCCTTCTATGAGCCATAGTTTCCAGCCTGGTAACATGGAAAGGGACAGTACCTCCCACACTTTGGTGACCCATTTTACAGATGAGACCACCAAGCCTCAGAGAGGGGGAGTGTCTGTCCCAGGGTCACACGTGACACAGCCCAGATTGGAACCCTGGCCAGAACCTGTGCCCTTGACCTCTCTGCTCCCCTTTGTAGCTCTCCACCCCTTCCTGGGGCCTTCAGGCCTGGGGATGCTCAGCTCACCCAACATGGTCTTTCCAGCAGGCCCAGGAAATCCAGGGCTGGATGCTGGGTGGTTGGGAGAATGGGTTTGGATTCAATTTCTAGCTCCATCCAGGGCACTTATTCTGTCTGAACCTCAGTTTCCCGCTCTGTAAAGCGGGGTAGCCACACACATTGGGTAGGACCCGGCAGGGAAACTGTGCAGAGATACTGATTCTCGGGTAAGTGGGTAAGTTGCTTAGCCAGCACAGTGCCTTTTGAGGGGCTGACGCTCCTCCGCCTGTGACTGTCTTGAGGAGGAACGCTGGGATGACCCCTGTGGGAGCCAGTGATCCTCTTAACAGTTGCAATGCTTCTTTTTTTTTCTCAAATGATATTCATAAATGACATAACCTACTGACACCTAATCTTAAATAAGACCCTAATTGTAATACAAAAGAAAATAAAATGAAAATAATTTAGAACAAATTAATATGTAACTGTTCAGGCAGAATAAATAAAAAAAACACATCACATGGCCGAGGGTGGAATCACCTCTAATCTGGGGGCTGAATCAAGAGCTCTGGCAACTCAAACACCATGACTGCACGATAGTCCCAAACGTTTAGCAGTTCTAGGGAAAGTTCAGAACCAAACACAGCTTGGCCTGTTCCCAACTTACGTGGAGGTCGCTTTCCTGGCAGGTTCACTGTATATTAAAACCAAGCAAATACACACTGTGCTCGAGGCGTCTGGGTGGCTCAGTCGATTGAGCGTCTGACTCTTGGTTTTGGCTCAGGTCATGATCTCAGGGTCGTGAGATTGAGCCCTGTGTTGGGCTCTATGCTCAGCAAGGAGTCTGCTGGGGATTCTGTCTCTCTCCCTCTGCCCCCTTCCCCCCACCGCCCACACTCACTCTCTCGCTCTCTAAAATAAATACATAAATAAATGAAATCTTAAAAAAATAATGCATTGATATTGGTTCATCAGTTGTAGTGAATGCATCACACTAATGCAAAGTGTTAATCACGGGAGAAACTGTGGGTGTTGGGGAGAGGAAGTATAAGGGTACCGTGTAATTTCTGCACAATTTTTCTTCAAGCCTAAAACTGCTCTAAAAAAATTAAGTCCATTAAAAATTAGTAAAAACAAAACAAACCCCCTAGCCATCATGTTTGCATACGAAATAGAATTTGGTCACAGGCTCAGATCATTAAAAACAGGATTTTCATCCTCACTAATTACCAAAGAGAGATCTGAATACCTCATAGGACTTAAGACCCATTGCAGGATGTCTGCATCCATGCCCCCCTCCTGCTGTATACCCGGGTACCCCCTCTTCACTGGGGGCTGCCCCACACTCCTGGTGGTGCCGTCCCACTTAGGATCTCAGCACTGGATTCCTGCCCTCTGTTTCTTTACCTTGAAGAACATCCTTCAGATCTCACAACCTGCCTGCTTGCTGATCTTGGGTGATGGGAGACGTGGCAGCCTGATCGAAAAGTCTTCCCAGCCTCAGGAACCCCAAGCTGCCATGGCGGACATAGTTCACACCTCAGCTTCCAAAACTCCTACTTCAAATCTAGATCCCAGCCACTTCCTTGTTGCATAAACTTGAGGGAGTCACATTGCTTTGCTAAGCCTCAGTTTCCCCATTGGTGGGAAAGAGGGTGATAATACCTGCCTCGCAGAGTATATTCATTCAGTATATATCGACTGAGCACCGACTGTTTGTGCTGGGGATATAGCATTGAACAGAACAAACTATCATCCTTGCCTCATTGGAACCCCCAGTCTCATAAGGAAGATAGAGAAAAATCAAATAAATATATGAACTAATGTCAGGGATGAGGAGAAAGAAGACAGGGTCATAGTCAGGGAGTAGGGCTGGAGCTCCTTGGTGAGTGTAGTCATGGAAGGCTTCCCAGAGGAGGTGGCATTTGAACAGAGATCTGAATGAACCGAAGAAGCTAGCCATGCAAATCTGGGGGGAAGAGCATTAGAGGCAGAGGGAACAGCAGATGCCAAGGCCCTGGGATGAGAAACAGCAAGGAAACCAGTGTGGCTGGCAGGGAGTGTGTGAACGAGAGGAGAGAGATGGGGAGAACAGACTGTAAGAATTTCGTTTTATCCCAAGTGTAGCAGGAAGAAAACCTTAAGTTAATCACCGGGGAAACCCTCCTATGTTGTGTGTCCTTGCATGTGAGAAAAGCGGACAGGCACACTCTAAAGCCACCCTCCTGTCCATGACCGTGGTCTGGGTCCTTTCAGTGGAAGGTGTCCTGCGGGCATCAAAAAAGGTTAGTGGTGCAAGTGGTGTCCAGGTTGTAGTTCCCAAGAAATACCACCAGGTGGCAACTCTGGGTCGCGTTTCTAACTTGTGGGTTGTTGATTGATTCCAGAGCCGTGGTTCCCAAACGTAGGCATCCTCAGCATCACTTGGACGGCTTGATAGAACACCGATTGCTGAGCCCCACCCTCAGAGTGTCTGATCTGCAGGTCTGGGGTGGGGCCCAAGAATCTGCGATTCTAACGCGTTCCATGCGACGCTGATGCTGCTGGTTTGGGGACCACACTGTGAAAACCTCTGGTTGGAGCCCTGAGGCAGAAACCAGGTGGGGGTAATGGAGGTGTCTGACCAAAACATTCCGTATCTTCCTATTATATTTAGATTAAGTCTAGGTCTCTTGCCAGATCTCCCTCTACCCGCACCACCCTCACCACAATTCGGGTCCTGCTGACTTCCCGCACACCATCTCCTGCCACTCTCTAAACAATGGCCACACTGTTTCTCTCTGTTCCCTGAAGCCTGTTCCTGCACCAGGGCCTTTGCACATGCCGTACCTCCTACCTGGGATGCCTTTCCCACAACTTTTCCATTGGCTGGCCTGCTCTCATTCCTCATGCCTGAGCTTGAATGTCCCCTCTTTAGGGAGGCTTTCCTCTGCTGGCGAGGAAGCTGGTGGCTCTGCTCGTGTTCTTTTCCTTTTAGGTGCTTGCGGTGATTTGTAATGAGTTAGCCTCTACCTTGGTTAATTTTCTGTCTCCTGTCTAGATCCTAGGCCCTGGAAGGAGGGACTGGTCTGTCTCGTTTTCTGCTTCATCCCAAGTGCCCAGGACAGTGTGTGGCAGCAAGTAAGTCCCCAGGAAATCATTGTTGAGTAAGTGAAACTATAAAGACTTGTCCAGGCTGTCCAGAGGGTCAGCAGGTGACTGGGGGCTCCATCTAAAGGATACTTCTGGATTGTGTGAGGTTCAGCAGTGCCTCACCCTAGTGCCAGCCTTGCTGATCAGAGAGCTCTGGAAGGACATAAAGATAAATAAGACCATACACAAATAAGCCAAGAAGCTATACTACACAAATGAGCCAAGAGGCATTCAGCACTTTAAAATTTATAAATTCCTCCTACCTCCATTATTTCATTGCAGCCGCGTGTTTAAAAAAAAAAAAAGTATCCCAAACTTGGAAATAATGCCAGAGGAGGGCCGCACGTCCTTTCAGCAACATGCTGGAGCATGGTCCAACAGGTTGGCCCAAGGGGTACCTAACTCTCTGGGGGAAGAGATCTTGGTTTCACCTGTCATACACTAATATTTAGGGCCCACACTTGGGGAAGTTGTGTGTTCCCCTTGTAGATGTAAGTTGCAAATCCTTTTCCTCCAGTAGAAAAGACCATTCCAAAGGTTACAGTTGTTTTGTCCTGTACGACATTAACCAGTTTCATAATCTTTGCTTTTTTTAAAGATTTATTTATTTATTTGAGAGAGAGAGAATATGAGCAGGAGGGGCAGAAAGAGAGGGAGAGAGAATCTCAAGCAGACACCCCACTGAGTGTGGAGCCAGATATGGGCCTCGATCTCATGACCCTGAGATCAGGACCATGAGATCATGACCTCAGCCAAAACCAAGAGTTGGACACTTAATCGCCCCGACTGTGGCACCCAGGCGCCCCAACCAGTTTCACGATCTCATCTCCGTGTTTTGCCTTCCATTGGCTATCGACATTTCAGCCGCCCTTAAATGTTTTGAACCAGCCTCACCGTTCTGCTGATGAGTTAATACTAATGGATTATATATGATTTGGGCAAGTGCTCACTTTTTTATTTGGATGCGAGCCATGGTTTAACTTTTAAAAAATTAAGCTTTGGGGACCAGCACCATCTTCATGAGAGGGGCTGATCCTTCCTATTTTCCAGAAGAGTTTCGTGAGTCTCAGAGAGATATAGAGTGATTGTCTCCCTGAGCAGAGACAAAATTGGCTCTCAGCCCTAGGTCGGCCTGACCTCAGAGCTCCTAGTCCCTCAGTGATGCCTTCTCTGTGTGCCCACTGTTCTGGGCATTTTATAAACTGTTGCAACATAATTCTCACAGCTCAACAAATCTCATGAAGCTTTGCCTGAGCCTCCAGGCCATTTTAGAGATGAGGAGACTGAGGAGTAGGGCTGGGAATGAAGTCACCCAATGTCAGAGCTCTTTGAAGGCATTCTGGTCAGATAGATTTGAGTTTCATCTCTGGCTCGCACTCCCCCTAGCTACACGACCTTGAGTGAGTTGCTCACCTAATTGCTCTGAGTCTCACTTTAAGATGGGAATAAGAGGGGGTGCCTGGGTGGCTCAGTCGTTAAGTGTCTGCCTTCAGCTCAGGTCATGATCCCGGGGTCCTGGGATCGAGCCCCACATCAGGCTCCCTGCTCAGCGGGAAGCTTGCTTCTCCCTCCCCCACTCCCCCTGCTTGTGTTCCCTCTCTCGCTGTGTCTCTGTCAAATAAATAAATAAAATCTTAAAAAAAAAAAAGATGGGAACAAAAGTCCATCCCGTGCGGTAGCAGTTGACGATATATCTGAACTAATCTAGGCCTGGGGCCCCCGAGGCTCTCAATGCCTCTCTTGTTCTGGAATCAGGAGGGAAAGGGATCTGGCATTGGCCGCTCCCGGCCTGGATGGAATCAGAAGGACCCTGGAAGGGTAGGCAAATGCCTGGGGAGAATGAGGGAGAGGAGTTGCTGAGCAGGAGTTCCTGGAGTACTCAGGTGGGTACAGGTATGGAGGTCTGAACAGGGACCCCGGTCTGTCAGCCAGGGACCGAAATGGAGCCTGGGCTTTGGGGTCAGGCCACCTAAGGCTCTCTGGGTCTGTAAACTGGAATAATAATGACTCTTCCCTGTTTTGCATAACTGCGAGGTTCCCTGGGGGATAGTGGGCTTAGCTGGAGGGGTGCTATTCTAGAATGTTCTCTGGCACCTTACCCCTGTCTCAAAGGAGATGGACTTTGACTATGGCCTTTCTCAAACCTGAGGGTATTATTGATGCTGTAACGATAAAGATAATGATGGTAGATAACATCTGGGATAGATTAGGGGTCACTATGAGGTTCTCCCTCAGAGTTCTGGGTTCGTTGGGTCAGAAACCCGGCACAAATACACAGCCAAGGGTGCTTTGGGACTTTGCAATTTCCAAAGCTGCTCCACATCATTGTGTTGCATCCTTGCGTCAAGACCAATTCTGACACATAGAGGGGTTAGTGACTTGCCTAAGGCTACACAGCTAGCATGTAGCCCAGCTGAGACTGGAGCACAGGGCGCCTAGTTCCCCAGCTGGCCTCTGAGTGGAGAGATGGGTCACCCAGCAAGGCAGGGGCTGAGAGGCCTGTCAAGGGACCTGGGACTCCTGCCTGGTCCCTGTTCCCCAGACCTGCCCCCTGGAGGTGGCTGGAGGGGAGGGGAGGGTGGTGGTGGGGTGCTGAGCCTGAGGTGGAGGCTTTCAGGCCCAGGCCAGGAGAGCGGGGAAGGGGAGGATGCAGGGAGTTCCTCCCGCCCCCCCAGAGCAGCTGAGGGGGAAGATGAAGTCCAGAGGAGGCTCAGGCCAGAGGGAGAGGAGAGGAAGAGGCTGGAACAGCTGCAGGGGGAGGAAGCGGAGTCTAGAGTCCCAGGGGAGAGAGCTAGGGATGGGGTGGGAGCAGGCCAGGCCCTTGGCCCAAGGTTCTTGTCCCAGGCCCTCCTGCCACTCCAGACTCCTCAGGTAGCATGATCCCGAACCGGGGAGAGGTCTCCCTTCCACAGATGCCCCCATCATTCCCGTGCCAGGTGGTACTGGGACCACTGGGGAAGTCCAGGGTCCCCGCCCCTTAGGACTCACACATGCTGGGCCCAGCTGAATGATCAAATGAATGAATTCATGCATTCACTCATTCATTCGACAAAGATTTATGGAAGGCTTACCGTGTGCCACGCTGGGCTCCCAGCAGGAAACAAAGCCCCTGTGGAGAGAGAGGAAGGCTCCTAGCTCATGGGGAGATGGACAAAACACCGAAAACAAGTCAGTGTACAATATCACATCAGGCTGTACAGTCAGTGAGGGCGTGATGAGTGGTTGGAGCAGAGCAATTTCATGAGGATGGTCAGGGAGGGCCTCTCAGAGAAGCTGACATTTGGGCAAAGACCTGAAGGAGGTGGAGCAGCATCTGTGTGAATCTGGGGAAAGAGCACTGTAGGCAAAAGGAATAGCCAGTGCAAAGGCCCTGGGGCAGGAACGTGCCTGGCATAGGGGGAAGGGTGAAAGGCAAGGAGGCCAGTGTGGCTGGAGACTGGTTGAGTGAAAGGAGTGATGGAAGATGAGAGCAAACTGGGGGTGTCAGGGGACAGGGAATGCAGGGCCTCAGCTATTTCTCCCATAACATGGGGAGATGTTGGAGAGCTTTGAGCAGAGGAGTGCTTGATGTGTCTTGGGTTTTAATAGGATTCCCCATTGCTCTGGCTGCCACAGGGGAAAAGAGGAGGTGGGGCCGGCGAGGGCTGGAGCAGGGGTCCCAGGAGGAGGCTGATGCAGCTGGCTGGCTGGCTGGTCATGGAAGATGGCAGCTTGGCCAACAATCGGAAGCACTAAACAGCAACAGAAATAAAAACATATTGCATGCTTACGATGGGTCAGGCGCTCTTCTAAGTGCTTGACATTTGCTGCTTTTTAAATCCTCACTACACCTTTTAGGTAGATAGCTTTTTCCTTAATGCATGATCTCCTTTTCCTCCTTTTTCTTTTTTATTGAGGTGAAATTCACATAACATAACATTAACCATTTAAAATGCACCTTTCCGTGACATTTAGCACATTCATATTTTGGCACAACCGCCATCTCTTCCCTGGTTCCAAAACATTTTAATCAGCGACCGAATACCCCGTACCCATTAAGGGTAACCAGTATTTTTTTTTTTTAGTAGGCTTCACATCCAATGTGGGGCTTGAACTCATGACCCCAAGATCAAGAGTCCCATGCGCTACCACCCCAGCCAGCCAGGGGCCCCATGGGGTAACCAGTATTTTTAATCCTCACTTTACGGATAAGCACGCGGAGACACAGGCGGGCAGAGGCACCTGGCCCAGGTCACACAGCCAGGAACTGGAACAAGCAGGCTGCAGGTGTTGGGAGGAATGCCTCCATAAACTCCCTGGAAGGGCTCAAACCTCTTCGGGCTCCTCAAGATAACAGCACCAAACTGCCTTCTAAGGAGGGTGTGCCCGTGCCTCTGCTGGGCTTTTGTTTCATGGAAAGGGTGGGGAACCTTTGAGGCCAGGAAAGAGGGGACCGCTGGGAAGGCTGACCAGGGGCTCCAGCACACCCTCTCACAGGGCAGACTCCCACTTGCCAGCGAAGCACTCTGGAGCAAGAACCCTCCTCCTCACCGTTCTCTGTTCTGGAGTGGGGATGAGAGCACCCCCAGCACTGGATGTTTAGGGGAAGATGAGTTACCCACGTGGAGCTCAGCGCGGCCCACGGTAGGTGCTCAGCACCCAGCAGCCTGCGTTCGCTTTGCAGCGCCTTCTGCTCCCGGAAACCAGCCAGACAGGTACCTACGGGCAACCTCAGGGGTAGGTCTTTGAACCATCTGGGAGGAGGCACCCTCTAGGACCAGAAAGAATGCAGTCTGACTCGTAAGCGATCATAAATTCTCAAGGTTGACGGGATGGTGCCAATTTTTTAAAATCAAATGTATCGGGATGTAATTAACATAAAATCCGAGGTACCCAAGGTTATCCATTTTAAGTGTATCTTTCCATGAGTTTTGACAAATGTATATATATCCTGTGTAACCACCATCTAATTAGGATGCAGAACATTTCCATCACCTCCAAAAAGCTCTCTTGGGTCCCTCACCCATCAACCCCACCTCCTGGCCCTCGGCCACCACTAATCGGGTTTCTGTCACTCTGGCTTAGTTTTGCCTCTTCTAGAATTTCTCATAAGTGGAATCAGATAGCACGTACTCTTTGTGCCAGGCTTCTTTCCCTCCTCTTGATGTCTCTGGGATTCCTCTATATTGTTGCACAGATCCGCTGTCCCTTTCTTTTCATTGCTCAGGAGTGCCCCACCAACCAGTGCTTGAACATGTCCAGTGGGTCAGTTTTCATTCTGTGCAGAGCCTGCCCTCATGCAGGTCCAGAAACCATCTGCTTTCCCCTCCGGATCCTTGGGTGCAGCTCCACCGCACGTGAACCCATCTCCACAACCCATCCATCATCTTCATCTTTCCGCGGGACTGCTATGGTATGGACACCAGCTTCAGACTTGAGAGCTGGTGGCTGGGGAGGGGAAGGGAGCAGATGTGGGCTTGTGACCGGGGGACCCTAGGTCTAGACAGGAGCGCCACCCAGGCTGCTCCTCACTGTGTGGTCTTCAGTCAGCGATCTTGGGTCCTTCCCTCGTCTGCTTCCTTGTCCCTCCAGTGGGATGAATGTGGCTGCCTCATTGAGAAGCTCCCAGGAGATAACTTTGTCCATGGTGAGAGGAGGAGAGGCCTCCAGCAGGAGGCAAGGATTTTACCCCATAGGTATTTATTGAGCACTGACTACGTGTCAGGCACTGTGCTTGGTTCTGGCGGATGTGATGGCAAACAAGAATGTCACTGTCCTTGTTGTCAGAGCTACAACAATGGCAGGAGAATGGGGAGGCAGAGGAGGGCATCGCTGGTGGGGGGCATGGCATAAACATGGGTGTGGAGAGGAGGCATCACCCAGAGTTGGGTCGGTGGTGGCTGGCAGTGCAGGGATGGGGAGGGGGAGAAAGTCTCCCACCCCAAGCCACGGCAGAACACGTGAGAACCTCAGACATCAAGTTCAGTTCATCTTGCCCAGAAGAGCGGGAACCCCTTTTGTACAGAGGCAAGAAAGGAGCCCTCCCTGCTCGGCTGGGGGGCACCACCTGTTCCTGTCACATAGCTGCTCTTGACTGGGAGCCCCAGCCTTTGGCTGGGACCCTCCCCAACAGGGACCCACCTCCCCAACAGGCCAGGACCCTGGCAGAGTGTCTGGGGTGCTCATGACAGCATTTCTCACCTGGACCCCCAAATTAATTCCTGCTTGGCCTTGGGAGGTGGGGGGAATCTTTCCTTGTCGAGTCCCCAGGACCCAGTTCTCTGCCTCTGAGGATGAGGGCCTGCCCTGCTTAGGAGTTAACAAGGGACCCCTGTGTGAGTGTGTGTGTGTGTGTGTGTGCATGCGTGTGCATTGTGTGAGTGGATGCGTGCACCAGCGTAAAGCATGAGCAATCACTTCTGCCCGGGGCCAGGCAGCTGGCCTAATGGTCCATTTCCCTCTGGTCTGGAGGCCTCCTCTGGGCCCCCAGCTGCCCTGATGGGCCAGGTTAGCCCCCCCCACGGGAGCCCCCAGCCACTCCCCACTAGGCTTTCCTTGTATTGTGCACGGCCTGGTTCCTCGAGGAAATGGGGCGGCTGCTGGGTGCGGGGGCGGCCGCCAGGAGCCCCACCCCCTTCCCCCCATTGTCACTCCTGACTTTGGCCCCTAGCCCCTGCTGTGGACACTAAAAATAGTCCTGTTCACATTGAGACGGGCCGCACCCCTGAGCGGACCTCTAGGCTGGGTGTGAGGTTGGGGTTGCCAAGACAGGGCTGTCCCCAGGGGGTAAGGTAGCCCTACCAAGTGACCCGGGTGAAAAAGCACATAAGGGCGGTGTGACCCCAGGTGGCCTTCTCCCCCTCTCTGAGCCTCCGTTTCCTCATCTGTAAAATGGAGAAAAAGACACCTACCTTCTGGGGTTGCTCCTGGGAGTCAACAGTCCTAGTGTTCTGTTTTTGTCCTGCCTGGCTATTGGTTCTGCCTGAGTATCTGCAGGGCCAGGGGCAAGAGGGCATAGAGAGGAGGCATCACCCAGAGTTGGGTCTGTGGTGGCTGGCAGTGCAGGGATGCGGAGGGGGAGAAAGTCTCCCACCCTAAGACACAGCAGAACACACCCCATTCATCCTCACTCCTACCTTTAGTGGCTGCCAAGGGCTCCCCATGTTCCCCAAGCAGAGGAGCTTCTGGGCTGGAAGAGCCCACCTGGGAGTCCAGAAGCATCTGCAGGTCTACTGAGCGAGACCTGGCAGGTTCTTTCTGTCTGAGATCATTGAGAGCCCAAGCTGTGAATTGAGTGGCCAGGCTGGGACTTGAACCCCTATCTCCAGCCTCTGAGGGCTGTGTTTTTTCCGCTTTAAGGGGCTGCCTCCATGCTGATGACTCTCAGCACTTCCTGGCTGGGATAACCCTGCCTTGCAGTCCACAAACACATGATTCATCCAGAAGGAAGATGCTGGGCAGTGGGTGTTGAGGCCTGAGCTGGGGGCTGGGTATTTCCCCTTGAGCCTGAGTGGGTGGACAGCCGCCCTCAGATGCACCCAGGGCCACAGAGCTGGGACTGCAAAGGGGTTTACCGACGTCTGCCTACCGAGTTCTCCCTCTCCCTCTTTCTTCTTCCTTTTTTTAACCATGAGATAGTTCAAACTTTCAAAAACTGTTGCCACCAGAGCCCCGGCCATCTTTCCAGAATCTGAGCTCTTTCTGAATATACACGGATATGAAAAAAAAAAAAAAAAAAGGACTCAGAGTGTTGAGTGACAGGTCTCCCTCAGACACCAGAGATGACCCCTGTTTGGGGCCCCTTGCAGGCATTTGAGGGCCATCGAGCAAACGTAGATGCCCAGCCTGGTTCGGACGCAGACACTGGTGTATCCTGCTTTTCGTACTGCACTCAGCACTGTGGTTTGTTTTTGTTTTTTTTTTTGACAGAGAGAGACACAGTGAGAGAGGGAACACAAGCCGGGGTGGGGGGGGAGAAGGAGAGGCAGGCCTCCCACCAAGCAGGGAGCCCGATGTGGGGCTCGATCCCAGGACCCTGGGATCATGACCTGAGCCGAAGGCAGACGCTTAACGACTGAGCCAACCAGGCGCCCCTCAGCACTGTGTTTTGACAGTGTTCCAAGTCAGTATACAGAGGACTTCCCCATTTAAAAATAAAAATGGCCTCATATAAGGCAGGGATTTTTCACTTTTTGTACCATGGACTGCTTTGGTATCTGGGGAGGCAATGGATCAATTTTCATAATCATGTTTTTTTTAAGCGCATAAAATAAAGTACATAAGATCACAAAGGAACCCAGTTACCCTGAGATGCTGTTACCACAGTAGTCCCAAGGGTCTGGGATACAGTAACACATGGGTTTCTTTATTAGCACAGTAAATGAAAGAAGTGGATGCTGGCCTCAGGTCGCGATGAGCGTAAACCATTTGTGAGGCTGTCTGCAGCCACTGATTTGTCAGACCGAAGTGTCTTTGCCTCCTTATTGTGACAAGGTCACTTCTAACCCTGCCATAGCTTGTGGTCCACATTCACACTTGGAGGGAAGGTTGCATTGCAGACAGAGGCTAGTGAATATAAAGTTGTGAATTTTTTCCCATTCAACTTCACAGAGTCCCTGAGTCCTGGGCCCCAAACTAAGAACTAAAAAGTGTGACTGTCCCTCACTTCATTCAGCCAGTCTCTTAATGAAAAGTTACCACAAGTCAGCATTTCTTGAAATCTTGCCATTACACAGAGGGGGACACTGAGGCCCCAGCTGGAGAATGGGCTGGGGTGGCCGAGTCCAGTGTCCTGACTCCTGGCCCAGGCTCTTGCCCAGCTCTTCCCCAAACAGGCTGGTGGCAGGGAGCCCATCTGCCCGCCAGGAGCAGGTTGGCAGCTGGTGTCCTGTCCCGAGAGTGACCCGGCCCTGCCTGCGCCCTGCACCCTGCCCTGGCCAGCACAGCTGTGGATGGACAGGAGGCTTGGCTCCCATTCACCCAGGCACATTCCTGGCCCAGCCGCTATTTTTTTTTTTTTTTTGGTGACTCTTTCTCCCACACCCCGCACCCTCACCCCCCCTTTTCCTCAAAAATGCTCTGTCCCTCCCCAGAGGGTCCCTTTGGGTGGCGGCTCCTGGAGGGAAATGTGGCCTGGATTTCCTGGAACACACGGAGCTGGAGTTCCAGCACTGGGAGGAGGGAAGATGCTGGGGACAGAGCAACAGCCCCACGGCCCGCATAGCTGGGTTCTCCTGAGCAAGGGGGTGAGCTGGGGCCCCAGTAGTCCCATGCCACTGTGCCCTCGGAGCAAAGACGCTCCCACGGCTGTGATGGGCTGCTAGGAGTGAGACGCCCCCCACCCCCCAGGGAATCGGGGCTCTGTGACCCTCGAGGCTCTGTGACTTTGCTGAGCTCTGATTTCCTTGCTCCTGAGAGTGGGGTCTGTGGTCAGGACTCGCCAAGGCTGGTGGACAGTCCAGGGAGGCGATGGCTGGGTGTGGGCCCTCCCATACCTGAAAGCCCGGCACCAGCAAGTGAGGCGTTTGGGGGATGCCACTGGGGCCGGGGGGCAGGGGACTGGAGATCTTTCGTCCTTCCATCATTCGTCATTCGTTATGTGACTAATGTTTCCTGAGCACTTACCGTTGTGCCGAGCCCTGGGGCTCAGTGGTGAACAGAAGGGACCAAGTGTGAGTTGCCCTCCTCGGGCTCACACACAAAGGAATGTCTCCTCTGTGCTCAGGCGGAGGTGACGACCATGGGGAAGAGTAATGCAGGTGCAGGGCTTTGAGGGGGGCCTCTGCCGGGCCCCATGTGAGCAGAGCAGGAGTGAAGCAGGACGCCTTGCCTGGTGGGTGCCCAAGGCTCTGAGGTGGGAGCTGGGAGAGGCAAGGGCTAAGGCTCCATTCACGGGAAGCTGCTGGGCTCTGAGTGAGCAGTGACGCCGTCCGTGAAATGACCCGCCCGGGGGGTCCTACGGGAGATGCCTATGTGGAGCCTGGGCTTGGCGGCTGACCAGCTGGGAACACGGCCACGGCTCCCTCCGGGCTCTGCAAGCACGGGCAAAATGCTTCTCCTCCTCAAGCCTCAGTTTCCTCTTCAGTAAAGCGGAGCTCTTAGGATTTAAATGGTTAAGAGGAAGGAACACAAAAGTCCACGATGGGTGCTGATCTTTCTTGGGTCTCCAAAGAGTGAAGCCACTCGCTTGGAGGCAGGTGCCAGTGACGGAGCCAAAGGCTAGCTTCGAACCCGGGTGTGGGTGCGGCTTTAAAGGAAGCTGCTCAGCTCTTCGGGACATATGGGGTCATGACCTGGGATGGGGATATCCCTGAGTCGTCTGTGGCTCTTTTTGTCTTCTGGGTATAGAGCTGGATTTAGGGGAGCCTCTGGGGTGAGAGGAGAGGGTCAAGGAACCACCCTGAGACGCATGGGGGAAGGGGAGGCCAGGGGTCCCCCTGAGTTTCTCTCAGTCTCAGGTGCCCTTCCAACTGCTACCCCTCCTAGAGGGGTGGGGACCCACCTGGTGTGCTCTGTCTACTTTCCTCTCTTCCCTGCCCCAAGCCTCCGTTTCGTCATCCGTGAGATGCGCACAGCAAGTCCCAAGTCTGACAGTGATGAGGAGGTTTGGGAAAGCAGGTGCTTGGACAGGACCCCACTGTTGAGAAGGAGGGAACCCACCTGCCAGGCACAGTGCTAAGCACTTTCATGCATTAGCTGCAAGCCGATGGGCTCATGTCCCTCCACCGACACCTGCCGTGGCTTCACTTTTGCTCTCCAGATAAAGAGCAAACTCCTGTTCCAGTCGTGCAGGTCTCCTGGCTCCTAATGCCAACCCGTTCCGGCATCCAGGCCTTTGCACGGCTCCCCGCACACCTTCCCCTTGGCCTAGTAAACGTCCACTCCCTGTTCAGCTCAGCGTAACTGCCTCTTCCTAGAGGAAGCCCACCCTGACCCGTAGACCAGCCGGAGCCCAGTGTTGCACAGTCTTTGTTTTTGTTTTTTTTTAATAGATTTTATGTATTTATTTGGCGGGGGGGCAGGGCCAGAGGGAGAGGGAGAGAGAATCTGAAGCAGACCCCTTGCTGAGCAAGGAGCCCAACGCGGGGCTTGATCTCATGACCCCTGAGATCATGACCTGAACCAAAACCAAGAGTCAGATGCTCAACCAACTGAGCCACCCAGGGGCCCCCAGTGTTCCACAGTCTTAATGGTGCTGCCTCCTCTCCCGGCAACCCCCATCACTGTTGGAATGTCATGTCCTGGTGCACTCACCTGGTTATGGGCTCTCTCCATGTTAAGACTGTGTATTCCATGAGGGCAGGAACAATGTCTCCTTTCCAGCTGTATCCCCAGCATCCAGCACAGTGCCCAGTAATTGCCTGATGGATGAATGGAGGGATGGAATCCTCTTGACAACCAGAGGAAGGAGGTGGCATCATTCCCCTTTTATAGATAAAGAATCAAAGGCACAGAGAGGTTAAGTAACATGCCCTGAGGTCACACAGCCAGAACAGAGCCAGAATCAGATGGTGTCTGTCTGGGGATGTCTCCCTGCCAGTGGAGCCCAGAAGGTGGGCAGATGGGGTGGTGCAGAGAGGAGCTGGGACCATCTAGACAGGGAAGGGGTGTTGGGGGGAGCCCCACCCATCCGTGTTTTCTCGATGATGGTGGTTTGTGGCTGTTTTCCTCAAAAGCGACTCAGGTGACCTTCAGGTTGGGGCCTGCAGCAGTCCCAGGGGCCAGCTGGGTGGAGGGCCCGGTCTGGCTGGGTTGCTTTTCTCGCCCCTTTGTCCGCCCTCTGGCTTCACGCACAGATTACAACTTCCCCTCCTCTGCTGTCTTACGCAGGCCACCTCCGGCTGGCCATTGTCTCATTGTTTGCCGAGGGAAGCTCCAGGAGGAAATTAACCTGCTGCTCACCCCAAGCAGGGAGTTGCACCCCCCAGTCCCCACTGGGAATGCCTGGGGGCCTGGCAGGAGGGGGCGGGGGAGGCTAGTAGACAATACAACAGGCAGCCTTGAAAGGGGTGAGCTCCCAGGCAGAGAAAAATGCAAACAGAGGCTACATTGACTAGCAAAGTTTATTAGGTCCTATCATGGGCCAGGCTGTGTGTCAGGGACCTAGAGATGCAGATGTGAAAAAAATATCTTAAGGATCCTGTAGCTGATGCAGAGCCCTCTAAGTCAAATGCCTCTGGGAACCAGGCAAGTGACAGAAATCTGAAGGCATGTGAACAATGGGGAGTGGTGGGGCATATGGCAAAATAAAGACATGAGTCTCCTATACGCCTTTAGATTCCAACTTCATTTTAAAAAGTGTTGATGATGGGACGCCTGGGTGGCTCAGTCGGTTAAGCGGCTGCCTTCGGCTCAGATCATGATCTCAGGCTCCTGGGATCAAGTCCCGCGTCGGGCTCCTTGTTCAGCGGGGAGTCTGTTTCTCCCTCTGCCTGCCGCTCCCCCTGCTTGTTCTCTCTCTCTCTCTGACAAATCAATAAATAAAAAATCTTTAAAAAAAAATAAATAAAAAGTGTTGATGAAATGAATCCCCCAGACTCATGCAGCTCGTAGACTCCCAGTCCAGACCTTTAGAAGGGAATTCTTGTTGGGGTACAATTGGATCATTAGTTGTTTTTGGTGTCCCATACCTCATCCCATCAGCCTACCACCAACTTTAGCCATAGCAGCAGTGGCCCTTCCTAGCACACTGACAGCATCCCATTTCAAGGGCCCGTCATTTGGTTTCTCTGAAGACTTGGAACCTCTCTCAACCAGGAAGAGTTTGATGCTCTCAGTGGCAAACATCAATCACTGGGGGAATGGGCCTCGGTGGGTAAATGTCTCAGCCTCATCTCTATCGGAGGCAGTTTTCCTTGGTTGCTCAGAAGGTCTGCAGTGAGATCGGGTACTAGTTGCCTATACTGGAAACTAGCATGATAGCTCACCTTCTATTGCCTTTCCTCCCTTCTCTGTCTCACTCTCAGATCCCTCTGGGCTTCCTGGACTAGTGGCACCCAAATCCTTGCCTCAGGCTCTGCTTTTAGGGCAATCCAAACTAAGACAATCTCTAATGCTCTTTCTGAACACAGTTTATGATTCTAATCTTTTGTGATTCTAAGATTGAATGACTTTAACTGCGATGTAAGTTTTCATAAGTTAAGCCATCTGTGATCCCAGAACAATATCATTCTAAGATCGTCAAATCACACCTATCAACCATGTACTCAGTTATACAAGTAATGTAACACCCCATTTTCTAACCTTTTATTTATTTGTTTGTTTATTTATTTATTTATTTAGTAAATAAGTAATCTCTACACCCAACATGAGGCTCGAACTCATGACCCCGAGATCAAGAGTGAGATGCTTTACCAACTGAGCCAGCCAGCCACTCCAACACCCCATTTTCTATAACTGACTTTTGCTTCACCTGAGTGCCTATTTTTCCTGATGCCAGAAAATGCAGATGTCAATCAAATCTAGACAAAACCCAGTCATTTCACATTTGAACACAATTGAGTCAAGCTTCCTCCCCGCTTCCTCCTTTTTCTCTGGGTTGATTTAAGTCCTGGATGGGTGGGGGCGTCTTGACATAGGTTGGGAGTCGAGTGACGTCGGGGGTATTTATCAAGATGTAGTAGCACATCTGGCCTGCCAACATGCTTCCCCCATTGGGATCCACTGGGAAAAGCTCCACCTGCATTGATAATTTAACTTTTAGGGTCAAAGAAGCATAGTTCTAGGCCACTAACTGTAAGTCGAGTCACATCCACTCTATTTTCAATCACCTGGGAAAAGATGTGAAAATTTTCTGCACCCCATGGGACCCTGGTACACAGTCTCGTCATTTAATTGAATGTATTTGCTGAGCATCTTACTGTGTTGGGCATTGTGCCAGGCACTGGGTATACAAAGATGAAAGGACAGATATGGTCCCTTCCCTCATGTCATTCACAAGCCAAATAAAGTGTATAGATTTATAGCTTACATATTATGATGTCTGGTATAAAGGAAACACACAGGGTGGGCCAAAAATGCCTCTTTGAAGAGTTGTCATTTAAGCTAAGACTAAGAGTCTAGGATCAGGGGAAGCTACCAAAAGACCGAGCAGGAAAGGGAGAGGTCTGAGTTGTATCCACAGCTGAAAAACATTGTCTAAGACTGACAGCATCTCCTGCATTTTTTTGTACACTACTGTTTTGTTAGCAGCCTCCATCACCTTAGAGAAGGGAAAATGAGGCACAAATGGAAGAAATTGTTTTCTGAGTCTCAAAGGCCAAAGCTTTTGGTTTGCAAGAGTCATGGACATTTAGTCAAAACCCTGAGTAATTTGAGGGTATACAATTTATGTCATAACTAAAAAAGTGAGAAGAATAGATGAATCAAAATTGGTTTTCCTGTTTAGAAAATGAGATAAAGATTATCTGGGTGGGGGAAGGAAGTGTAGCAGAGATATTTAGTTGTCGTGCAGTGATCTGATTTTTCTCCTAGAGCTTCAGATGGCCACACAGCTGGAGACTACATTTCCCATTCTCCTTTGCAGGTAGGTGTGGCCACATGACCGGGCTCCGACAGGGTCTGTAAGCCCAGTGCTGTGTGCAACTTCTGTGTCATGTATTTAAAGAACAAAGGCACTTTCTCTTGGCCCTCCTCTTCTCCCATTCGTGCCGCTAGAATCTGACGCAGTGGTAGCAGCTGGAGCAGCCATCTTAGGTCACAAGGTGGAAGCTCCACGTGAAGGAGGTCAGAGCAACAAAATGGAAGGAGCCAGGGTCTCTGATGCCATGGGACTCCACATCAGCCTGGACTGCTGATGGAGAAATCAACTTCAATCTTAGTTAGGACACAATTTGGCCTGTGTTACAATAGCCGAATTAGTATCCCCAGTTAATACCGAGGGTCAGATAGAGGAAGCCAGGTGAGTGGAGATGCTGGTGTGTGACCCTGTAAAAAGAACACAGAGACCTTGGGTAATCTTGAGGAATTGGAGGGCAAGACCCAGGGCCTCACTCCTGAGTCGACCTCAGGAAGTCACACACCCAGATGTCTGAGTGGGTGTGTAGGCCCCCTGGACCAGCACCCTTTCTGCACACACGAGGAATTGGGGGAATAGGTGACCTGAGGGGAGAAAAAGTGAAAGAAGATACCCAGAACTGACCAAGATTAAGTTTCTACTACCCCGTGGAAAGGGGAGTATGGACTGAGAGTTACACCGGCCTCACATTTTATTACTGTTGTTGTTGTTGTTATTCCTAGAACCCAGTCCAGCAGTTCCAGAAGTCTGAGGTTCATCGATAAATTTTTGCTGAGCACCAAGGCCCCAGTCAGGTCCCAGACCAGCCACCAACTTGCTAGAGGCCTTGAGCATGTCGTTATCACTTCTCCAAGCCCAGGTGATCTCACTGCGAACATAAAGGAGTTGAACTTCAGAACGTCCAAGATGGTTCTTTCTGCAATGATGTTCTGTCATTCTTCTCTGTGTCTGACACTGAAGGAGTTTCAGGAAATGTGTGATGAAGTGTCTCTGTTCCGATCTGTGGAGAGATAAGACACAAACACATGAGCATACACACACACACACACACAGACACACAAATAGACGTGGATAGTCACACACGACAGTAGCCAAGAGGAAATATAGCATTAAGGTTTAAGACAGAGGCTTTGGCATCAAACTGACCAGATTTACACGTTTATCTTCATCACTAACTAGCTAGTGACCTTGGGCAAGTCACTGCATTTCTCTGAGTCTTGGCTGTGTCACATTAAAATGAGATTAACAATACCTACCTTTAGGGCTCTCATGGAAATAAAATGAGGTAATATGTGTGGAGCTCTAAGATCAGTGCCGAGCACATGGTGGGTGTTCAATAAATGGTTGTTGTGATGAGGATTGTGAATCATGGTAGGAACTGAATGATAGGTAGAGAAGGGCAGAGGTAGGAGGTCTAGAGCGTGGGAGAGAGGGATCCCTGAGGGCCAGATGTGGGGAGGCTGTTGGAGGAGGCAAGCCATGAACAGCGCAGGGATGTGTGAAATGGTTAGCAAAGGGGATGTGGTACCACTGGAAGGAGAAGACGACAGATACAGAAGCAAGGTGGAGCCAAGCTTCCTCCCCTGAGCCTTGTTTTCCTCATTAGTAAAGCGAGCATAACAATACCTGCCTTGCAATGTTGTCACAATGATTACTGGAAATGACATTAGTCAAGCACCCATGAAGATGCCTGGCTTATGGAAGTTTATCAAATATCAGTTTCATTTTTTTTCCCAAGAGAGAGGACTCATGAAATATCAAGGCTAGAAGGACTCACAAAATATCAGGGCTCAACGAATATCTGTGGTAACATACCTATTCATGAACTGTTCACACATCATCCATCAATCTATCCAACTATCATTTATCCATTTCTCATACACCCATTCAAATGCCAACAATTCATTCACCACCTACTAACCATCCTTCTAGCCAGATGTCCATTCATCCTTCACTCACCATCTATTTCTTATCCATCATCATGAATTCATCACCAACCCACTATCCATCTACCTATCCTCCATTCCATACTCATCCCTCATCAATCTATTTATCCTCCATACGTCCATTCCACCAGCCAGCCAGCCATTGTTATTCCATCTGTCTGTCCACTTACCATGTATCCATCACTCATCTGTCCACCATTCATCAGCCACTAATAGCCATCCACCATCTCTCATGCATTCATCAGCTCCTCATCCATCCATTATTTATGCATCTATTCATATATTTATTCCTCATCTATCTACCCATTATTCCATTCATCATTTATCCACCCACCATTTCTCACGCATCGAGTATCCATTGAACATATGTTCCTCATCCATTTCTTTGTATCTACCTATCATTCACAAGCCAATCATGAACTCATCAATTTATTCTTCATCCATTCCTCTTTCATTTACCATCCATCCTTCATTCATTCTTTCACTAAATATCTACTATTTATTAGCCACATCTATCATCATCTATGCATCTGACGTCTATATAACCACATATGATTCATCTAATCACTTCATCATCCACCTGTATCTACTCATCCAGTCATCCATCCATTTATGTTTCATTTTCTGTATCACCTGCCAGGTAATCTGCACTAGGGATAGAGACTAGATAAGCTATAATCTGTCCTCAAGGGGCTCCGTGTCTAGTAGAGAAAGACAGGCCAGGAAGTAGTTATACATAACGTGATGGCTGCTATAATAGAAGAATGATCATACCATGGAAAGGGCACAGAGGAGAGAACCACAAACTCTGTCTGAGGGGTTGAGGGGAGGACTCACAAAGGGGGTGGCAGTTGAACTGGGTCTTGAAGGATGAGTAGAAGTTAGGTAAGTTTTGTGGGGGGAAAAATTGAGTCCTAAAGTGGCGAAGTGACTACACACAACCATACTCAGAGTTAGCGAAGGGCAGAGACTTATAACCAGGTTTAGCTTTCTAAACTAGTCATTTCCACTCCCCGAATCTGGGAGAGCAAGTAAGTGAGGAAAGCCCACCTCAGAACAGTGAGAGGAGGTTGCAGTTTCAGGATCTGGTTGTAGACTGGGTGGAGAAGAGGATTTCCTTAGACCTCAGCTTTCCATTCAGGAAGAGGTGACAGCAGAAGCCCCAAGAACTGCCATGGATTTGACAAAGGGAAGAAAAGGATGGCCTTGGGAGGGAGAAAGGGAGATGGGGAGGGGGTGAGGTGAGGAATGTTAGCTTCTCAGGTGAAGTTGGATCAGAAAAGAGACCCCAGTATTTCTTTGTTACCTTTACTCAGGTAATTATTATTATTATTATTATTATTATTATTATTATTATTATTCTAGCAGTCACGTTTTATTGGGCACAGGCTATGTGTTAAACACTGTACCATAAGCTTTCCATTTATTAGCTCATTTTGTCTCCCACCCCCAGAAACCAGGAGACATAGTTATTACTTTTATTCCCATTTTACAGATGAGGGAAAAGTCCTGAGAGGTTAAGCTAGGACTTAAATATAGTCCATATGGCTACAAATTCCTTATCTTTTCCACTTCTTTTCACAGCCTCTCTTTCATCGTTCTTTGGGTATGGTATGTGGCTACGCTTGTCACTGAGGATGGGAGATGAGTGGTGAAGGAGGAGGAGCAGTAGAAAGAGGAGAATCAAACTTGATTCAGATACAATTATGCATTTACTAAAATGTATGCTCCATCATATTGGAGATTCTCTCTGTATCCCCAGACTTTCAAACAGTATCTGGCACATACTCAGCACTTAACAAGTATTTCTTCTTGCTTGAATTCTATTGCAAAGAAAATGGATGAACAATTAGAATACAGAGTATATAGGTTTATCTGTTCTAACACAAATCCAAAGGGGTACTAGCATAAAGAAGATAGAATTTTATTTCTCTCAGGCCTGGGTATAAGTAATCCAGGACTAGCTCAATGGAGATGGGGTCCCAGGCTTCTTCTATCTTGTAGCTCTGTCATCCCTAGGGTACTGCCCTGATCTCATGGTCTCAGATGGCTCCCCCATATCTACACACAGCCGGTGGGCACAGGGAAAGGCAAGGGGCAGCCGTGACTTAGAAGATGCTCATGTCACTTCTGTTTGCATACCATTGGTTAGAGTTTGGTCACATGGCTCTAACAGCTGCAAGGGGAAGGCTGGGAAATGTAGTCTTTATTCTGTGGGGCTAAGAGCCCAGCCAAAAGTCAGACGTCTTATTTCTTTCTTTTTCTTTTTTTTTTTTTTTAAAGATTTTATTTATTTATTTGAGACAGAGAGAATGAGAGAGAGAGAGAGAGCACATGAGAGGGGGGAGGGTCAGAGGGAGAAGCGGGCTCCCTGCCGAGCAGGGAGCCCGATGCGGGACTCGATCCCAGGACTCCAGGATCATGACCTGAGCCGAAGGCAGTCGCCCAACCAACTGAGCCACCCAGGCGCCCCCAGACGTCTTATTTCTATAGGAGAAGGGGAGAATGGACATGAGGGGCAACTGGTGGTCTCTGCCACAGATGAGGAGAAGATGTGTGGGCACCAATATCCTCCATTGCGTGAAGACTCCATAGGGACAGACATCATCTCTCCCACTAGACCCTTAGGGGGCTATTTTTTTTTTTTTGAAGGTTTTATTTATTTTTTTGACAGAGAGAGACATAGCGAGAGCAGGAACACAAGCAGGGGGAGTGGGAGAGAGAGAAGCAGGCTTCCCGCCGAGCAGGGAGCCCGATGCGGGGCTCGATCCCAGGACCCTGGGATCACGACCTGAGCCGAAGGCAGACGCTTAACGATTGAGCCACCCAGGCGCCCTAGGGGGCTATTTTAATCACCCTGATGTTTCTGGCAGCTTCTAGCACGCACTTAAGGAAGATGACCTCTCAGATCCTGGATAGAGATTTGATGATCTGATGGCATCAGAACAAGTCGGTTAGAGGGTTTTTGCCTGGTGATGATCAAGGTGGAGAGGACTAAAGGTCAGGCTGGGCGTCTGAGAGGCAGCCAGCAACCGCGGAACAACACAGGAAGGTGACTTGCAAGAAGGCCGGATTGGGCAAAGGGGCAGCGAGGAGTCTGGAAAGGAGGAGGCAGTGTGGCCAGAGGAAGGGATGGCTGGGTAATCACAACTCTTCCCCAGTAGAATGCTCAGCAGTCTGTGGGCATGTTGGCCTCTGTTACCTCATTGGTGAGGACAGGTGGTGCCTGAAGCTGGGGGTGGGGTGGGGGATGGGGTGCAGCTTCAATGCCAGTTTCCTTCTTCCTTTCCTTCCGTCCTTTCTCCCTCCCTCTCTCTCCCTTTCTTTCTCTCCTCCTTTGTTTATTAAACTCGCCCCAGAAATTTGAATCCTTCTTCCAGAAAGGATTCCATTGTATACCCGAAGCTTCAAAGCGGTGTCCAGGTCTTTTCTAACCTAGGCAGAACCCAACCCATTCTGTGTGTGTGTGTGTGTGTGCGTGCATAAACATACATGCACACATGCATACATATACATGTATGTATAACCACCTGCTCTGTGTTGGGAGGTACCATGCTGGTCTCTGGGGAACACAGTGGTGAGCAATTCAGACAAGGTCTTTGCCCTCATGGAGCTTACGGTGAGATAAATAATACACAAATAATTATTAAATTAGTGCTACAGGAAGTTCAGAATGCTATGAAAGCACACTCAGTAATACTCCCAGCATTCATTAGACAAATATTTAACAAGAGAGATGATATGTGTTAAAGGTCATTTTTACAAAAGAATAAAATTATGCCTCTTATTCAGATATAATATGAACATGTTTCAAAGTTTTGATTTAAATCATTAACTTATGAGGGAACCAGTGTTAAGAACTAGTTCAAAGGAGAATCCAAAGAGAAGATGCACAACACACACACACACACGTAAATGAAGGAGGTTGAAATTAATTTGCTAAAGATGTAAAACTATTTTCTTCCAAGAGGGCTGGGAGGGACGCAGGTCAATTGTACCTCGAGCAGATAAAATCTATTTACCCCTCTTTGGACATTTAGACAGGAATTATTTGTATTACTGTCAGTCCTGTTATACGATAGCTCAAAGATAGTGACAGGCAGGGAGCACCATAGAATCAGTTAACCCGAAATGAGGTGAAGACAATACATAGCATCCCATAGGACACCCAGTAATCTTTTTTTTTTTTTTCCCCCATTTCAGACTCTTTTATAATTTTCCCTGATGTGAGTCAGACCTGTGCTGGGTACTGGTAATACAGAGGTAAGCCAGACACACCCAGAATCTCCCTCAGGGGTTATACTCTTCCCTTCTGTTCTAATAGTGGGGCTGGAGGGCTGTGGAACAGACAGCAGCCAGAAGCCAAACTGGGTCTTTCCCATTTTTGTCTAACAGTCAGATTATACAAGCACTTTGTAGGCTAAGAACAACCAGGGCCCCTCTGTCTAGTTCTAAATCCCCAAATAACCGAAGCCTGAGCCTTTCCTGTAAGTTGCGGCCTCCTTAACAAAACAATTTTATTTCTGACTTCTGCAAAACTATGTCTGAAAATATGTGATCACCTTTGCAGACATAATAATCAGAGGAGAAAATTGCTCTTTTGTCTACTTTGGACAGACTGACCCTTGGCAATTTGTTTTCCCTCAAAAAAATCTGTTGTATTTGTTATTTGGTGATTTATGGTTCTAAAAGCTGGAACTTCTTGTAAAACTTCTTTTCAGGTAAATTTTTGTTTGAGTTCTACATGCTGTTATCTCTGACTTTTCTTGGGATAATAACAATTGAGCACACACACAACAACTAAGGTAATTACAGATTGTTGTAAGCAATGTGAAGTAAATAAGTGGAGCGATACAACAGAGATGCCCTTGGGAAGAGGGAAGGATTGCTTTGGATCAGGGGTCAGCAAACTTTTTCTGTAAGGACGCAAATAGTAAATATTTTAGGCTTTGAGGGGCGTCCAGTCTCTGCAGAGCTCTCTGCTCTGCCATTGTACTGGGAAAGCAACCATAGACCATATGTATGTGAATGCGCATGGTTGTGTTCCAATAAAACTTTATTCCAAACAATAGGTGGTGGGCCAGATTTGGAATGTGGGTCATTGTTTGCTGATCCCTGCTTTAAATAATGAGGTCATGTAAGGCTTTCCTGGGAAGATGATATTTAAGATGAAACCTGAAGTATAAGAAGCTAGCATTCTAAGCAGAGAGGACAGGATGCACAAAGGCCCTGAGGTAGAAAAGACTGGTGTATCTGAGGAACAGTGAAGGGGCCAGTGGCCGAAGTGCAGTGACAGAGGGAGAGCGTGGTAGAAGATGAGGTCAGTAATGTTGGCAGAGGCTGGGACAAGATGGAGGGGTGAGACAAGCAAGGAGGCTATAGTAGCCATTTGGGCAAGAGAAGAAAGCAGAAGGCAAAGATGGTACTGGAAATGGAGAGAATGGATTCCGGTATTTTTGTAGGGTGGCAGGGATTCATCTCAGCATCAAAGACAACCTCTCCTCCCATTTCCTGCTGCCTAATGCCCGAGTTCCTCTCCTGGTGGCTGGACCTTAATGAGGGGGCCCCCATAACCCCTCTAGCCTCATTCTCCCTGCTCCTGCCTTTGCCTCCCTTCCCCCCACCCCGCCCAGGAGAACATGCAAGGTTTTGCAGTGGAGCCCCGACAATCTGTTGTCTCCCACCCTTGCACAAGTTGTGCTTACCGTCTGGTCTCTTGGCAGTCTGCTTGTCTGTCAGGACACCTGCTTCCCCTCTAAACCGTGATCTCTTTGAGGGCAGGACTTACCACTGATCCATGGTCACGTGAGCGAAAAAAGTCACAGAGTCCTGATGAACATTAGCTGACTGAATGAACAAATAAACCCACAGTGCCTAGCATAGGGCTCTCAAGCCATGGTTTGTGCTGATGCTCATTGAATTGATTAGTTTATAAAAGCGTGAATGGGGTGCCTGGGTGGCTCTGTCGGTTAAGCATCCGACTCTTGATTTCGGTTCAGGCCATGATCTCAGGGTCGTGGGATTGAGCCCCACCTCAGGCTCTGTGCTCAGCACGGAGTCTGCTTGAGATTCTCTCTCTCCCTCTCCTTCTGCCCCTCCACCTGCTTGCGCTCTTGCTCACTCTCTCAAAAAATAATAATAAATAAATAAATAAATAAAAGAGTGAATGAATGAATGAACTCACGATGCCTAGCATCAAGTCTGCTTACAGAACAGGTGCTAGTAAATATTTGCTTTCATTATTTCAAATTTGAGTAATATATTAATAAGTTTCCAAAAATATAAAAAGGGTGAAGAGCCTCATTCCCACTGTATTCCACTGTATTTCATATCTGTTTGGTTCCCACCATGTTTATTCATTTCTGATCTTTTCAGAGGCTCTTCATGCAAATGTATGCAAATGAAAACACATACTGTATCCCCCTCCATGGGATGGCATAGCCAGGTCCACTGCTTCCTGAGAGTGGGTCCCGTGCACCAGGTCCCACCTGAGCTGCTGCTCATTGGAGTCACAACTCACTAAAGAGCCACCAAAGCCCAGAGCGGGAACCTTCCTCCCTTTCCAGTTTTCCTTCAACTTGCTATTAAGGAGAAAGTCTCTGTTGAATGCTGGCGTGTTTTTAACACCTCTCTTAACACTTACTTCCCTTTTTAACAGAGAGCAAGACTCCACCTCCAAGCCTTCCGGCAGGCAGCCGAATCTGGCAAGAATTTGATGACATTGTTTTGTTTTCATTGTACTTATTTTTATGGTTACCTTCTATTTATGGCACGAGATACTGGTCTTCCATTTATGGAGGGATCTAAAGTTCCCTTTTGAAATGAATATATTTATGTATTTAAAAGAGGATCCATTTAAAGAAAACAAAATATTATGTAACTGGTAGCACAGGTGGTACCCAGACCTGGAAAAAATTATGAAGAGGGACATGATGGGCTGAAAAGGACAATATGCCTCTCAGGTCAGATGCCTCTCCCAACTCCTATTTTTTTTTTTTTTTTATTCTTATCCCAACTCCTATTTAACAGAAGGGACCACTGAGGGTTAGTGGGATTGGGGGGCGGGGAACCATCCAGACTTTCTCAAGGTCACCCCAATGACATTACCGACCAAGAACTAGATCTCCTGACCCCCTGGTGGTGGGGACAGGATGTGCCAGAGTGGTAGGGCAGGGGTTAGGGTCGCTGCCCTGGCCAGAGTCAGGGTCCTCCCAAGCTGGCCATGGCTCAGACTGAGCTCCCAAAGGCCTCTGTATCCTGAAGGGGAGGCGGGAAGCACGGACGTGTTCATCAAGTGCCGTCCGTGCACTAGACTCCGTGCTGGTGGCTGGACTTTGCCTCAGGGGAATTCACAGATTCCGAGGGAAGACACATCCTAAAAAATAACTCAAGTTCCTGGCGGCAGTGGGGCAAAGGCTCCAACCCAAGCGCTGCTCGCGACCTCTGAGGCTCTTGCCTGCCGAAGGGCCATTTCCCCATTCTCTTTTGGGGAACCACCCCTCCTCCACTCTTGGTTCTTGTAGCTCCGGCCGGGCAAAGCCACACCCACTTCAGAGGGGAGCACATGGCCAGGCCTGGCCAGTCAGAATGCTTCATCCCTCTGGCCACAGGGACTGGCACCAGCTGGGCCGAGCGACCCAAGACAAGCCAATGGGGGCCTTCCCCAGGACCTGTGGCTGGAACTGCTAGAGAAAGGGCCCACTCCAAAGGGGTTTCTTAAAGGGCGAGTCCTGATCCAGAATCATCTTTGTCATCACAGGAGGAGAGGCTCCCCAGGAATAAAGCTGACATTGAGGAAAGCAGGGATGAGGGATGGAGAGAGAGCGTTCTTAATGATATCTTAGGATAACCTGCATTCAGCCACGAGATCAGTGCCCTGAACTCAGTTCTGGAGGCCTTTTTTTTTTTTCCCTTCCCCGTTAGCCACTTTGAGCTGGCTGAGTTCTGTTACCTACAATCACAAAAGACCTGGCCAATTCCAGGCAAAAACAGCGTCATGGGCAAATCGGAAAGGGAGAGCCGTTGGGGCGATGTTCTTCTGTTGGGGAATCCTTTCCTGCGGAGTTGAGATTGGAGCAGGGCTTTGAAAAATGAAGAGGCTTTTGATGCATGAAGAAAAAACATTACTTCCAGTGAGGGAAGCCGCTTGGGCAGAGGCTTGGTGGGGGAACATCGCAGGGAACAGCACAGTGTGGCTGGAGGAAGAAGGAGGGGTAGACAAGTGGGGGGAAGAGAGGGTGGCCCGAATTGTGCAGAGTCAGTCTCTTCCTGCATTCTCTTTTTCTTCAGGAGCGCCCTTCATCAGTTCATTTATCCATAACCATTTCCTGAGCACCTACTATGTCCCTACCACTCTTTAAAAAAAAAAAAAAGATTTTATTTATTTGTCAGAGAAAGAGAGAGAGCGAGAGCACAAGCACGGGGAGTGGGAGAGGGAGAAGCAGGCTCCTCCCTCGAGCAGGGAGCCCGATGCGGGACTCGATTCCAGGACCCTGGGATGATGTGAGCCGATCCCAGACCTATGATCTGAGCCGAAGGCCGACGCTCAACCGACTGAGCCACCCAGGCGTCCCTGTCCCTATCACTCTTGAAGGGCTGGTGAGATAGCAGGGGACAACACAGGCCAAGTCCCTGCCCTCTTCGTAGCTTCCATTCTAGTCGAAGGAGGTGGGCAGTAAACATGATGCATACATAAATAAATATCATAGTGTAGGGTAGCAATAACTTGTGAAGAAAAACTAAGAGAAGTAAAGGGGATAAAGATTGGTAAAGAGTTGTTCGGGATGATGAAAAAGTTCAGAATGTTTCTGGTGGTGATGCACAACGTTGTGAATGTACTTAATACTACTGAATTGTACATTTAAACATGATGAAAATGGTAAATTTTTATGTTATGTATATTTTACCACAATAAAAATAAAAAAGAGTGGTGGAGGCGTGCTACTGTAGCTAGCGTGGTCAAGGCAGGCCTCCTGGAGGAGGAGGCATTTGAGAAGAGATCCAAATGGAGGGAATTAGCAAGCCTCGAGGATATGGTGGGAAGAGCATTCCAGGTGGAAGGAAGCACAAGCAAAGGCCATGAGGCTGGAGTGTGTTCCAAGGGCTGAAGGGAGCCTGGTGTGCCTGGAGAGAGCAAGCTGGGAGAGGGAGGGAGCTGAGCTGCAGGGGTGGGTGTCAGGAGCCGGCACGCCAGAGAGAACTTTGGGTTGGGTTGTAAGGGCGGTGGGAAGCCAGTGCAGGGTTGGGCAGGGGAGGGACGAGAATGTTTCCGGCCCTGCAAATCAGAAGCAGCAGAGCTGGCCATCCACAAGGTCCAGTCCCAAGCCCTGGGCACACCACAGCCGGAAGAGGTGTCTTGGCTTTATTGCATCCATGGGTGGGGTTTCGGGGAGTCCCCGAAACCCACACGAAGCTCGGTTGTCCATGAGTGTTTTGCGGGGGGGGGCAAGCGGGTTCATTTGCTTTCATCATAGTCCCAGAGGGGTTCTTAATCATCCCTACATTGAAGGTGCCCTTGTGCTTACAAAGGAGAAAGATGGAGAATTTTTGAATGTTGGACTGATGAGGTCCAAGCTATACTTTTAGAAAAATTACTTTGGCTACTCATTGCAACATTATTCATACGAGAAAATATTGGAAGCTTCCTTAATGTTCACCATGAGTGGCCACATTAATTACATTGCCGCACATCCGTCCATAGGAGGGAATACGATGCAGCCATAAAGACGAAAGAAGGATCTCTTTATGCACCAGTATGGAATAAGTCCAAGATATATTTTTAAGTAAATGAAGCAAGTGCAGACCAGGCTGCATAATAAACTTCTATTTGTGTTTTTTTTAAAAGGGAGGGGGCAAGATTATAGATCTAGGTTTGCTTCTACATGCACAGAATATCTTTGGCAACATTCACAAGAAAATAGTCAATGGAAACCTTACCTCATATGGGTTTTATGAAGATGAAATGAGTTAATATTATATAATTGCTCCGAAGAGTGCCTGGTACATAATACGCGCTAGAGGAGATTTTGTTGAATAAAATAAGAGAGGGGCTGCTTCAGGGGACGGAAGGAGTGGCTCGGGATTGGGAAGGCACTTACTTTTCACCCAATGCTCTTAGGCACCTTTTGAATTTGGTACCACAGGCAAACATTGCAATATATATATATTTTTTAGTTAAAATTAAATATATCTGGATAGATAAAAGATAATCTGAGGGGGTAGGAGACTGGAAGGAGGTCCCGCCCAGAATCCCCGGGAATTAGCTGGAATTGGTCAAAGGCTACATTGTGTGGTGTGAAAATCAGGACGGGAGGAAAAAGGGGAAGGGGACGGGGGACACCGAAACACCCACGACCCAGGGCCCACTATAAAAAGCACATTTAAAAACACCAGACTGGAAACTTTTTTTTTTATTATTATTATTTTTTAAATAGCCAAAGCACGTCCCCCCAGGAGGCGTGTTGCAGCTGCGGGCCTGGACCTCGGCAGTTCCCAGGTGATGTCAGCCCTGGCCAGGCGCCAGCCCCGGCCCCTTGGAGACGGTCTTGGTGGGTTCAGCTTGACTGTTTTTCCTTCCTGAGACTTGAGGATACCTTCCTGTCTCAAAGAAAGCAGCCTTTCCAGGGCTTTCTGAGAGTCAGGGCTGGGGGTGGTGGTGGTGGGGAGGCGGTGGGCCTGGGCTGAAGGGGATGGAGGGGCAGGGGAGGGGGGGAAAGGGTGGGGGGAGGCTGCCTCAGGGAGCCAAGTGAATAGTGAGAGCAGAAGGCAGGCCCAGCTCAGTGGCTCCTTAGCCATCCCACAGGGGGCGGGAGGGGGTGTGCTCCTTGGGAATCCAAGGCCCGCCTCCCTGACCCCATCCTCCCCCTGCCCTGGCTGCTGCCTGGGGGACCAACTGGGGTGGGGTGGGGTTGGGGGGCAAGAGACGTTCCCACGGAGTTACCAGCTGGTCAGCGCCTTTCCTCCTCCCTAAGCTCTGGGCCCATCCCGCTCTCCTCTTCGGTTCAAGGCTTGTTGCCAGTATGTTCTGAGCTTCCAGGCCGCTTGGGTTTTCTGCAGACGGGATGAACCACAGATCTGGGTTCGAGGCGCGACTGCCCTCCTAGCTGGGGGACCTCAGGGCGGCCGCTGCTTCTTTATGAGCACCCTCTGTGACGTGGTAAAATGGACCTTGCAGTGTGGTGTGCAGACTGAGTGAGACAGTGCGATGCCTCTGGGTCCTTCGGCAGGTATCTGCTGGGCACCCCCTTTGTGCTGGCCCTGCGTCCCGTCCCGCACTGGGGATGCTGTACGACGGTGGCAGGTGGCCGCCCGAGGGGGCGGTGGGCAGAGGCTCCGGCCGGCTCTGTGGCCTCGGGGGAGTTGCCTTCTGCCTCAAAACCTCAGCTGTTAGTTAGCGCCTGGGCAGGAGAGGAAGGAGGCGAAGAGGGTGGGCTCTGGACGCTGTGTGACCTGGGGGAGCCGCGAGGATGCTAACAGTCCTGCCTGGCTGGAGTGGGGAGCAGTAAATGGGTTACAGCGCTCAAACCGCCTGGCGCTCACCTCTCATCGTTCCCCTCTGCCCACCATAGCTCACCGCTGTGTTTGGCTACTTCACAGAGCTGCTCTGGGTGCTCAGCGAGATGTGTCAGGGATTATCGGGTTACGTTCCGGGGGGGCCTTGGGACCCACAGGTGCCCCATCGTTCATCTGGTGCAGGGTGGGCTGGACAACTTTGCAGAGCCTTTCACACCCGGCAAAGCCTTCTCTGGCCTCAGAGCATCACCCGTTTCCTGTACTCTCTCCCAGACACCCCCCACCCATGCCTTGGAAGCACCGGTCACATTTTTATTTGCTCAGGGTCTGCTTTTTTGATAGACTGTGGCCTCCACGAGGGCGGGTACCACATCTGTCTTATTCTCTGATCATCCCTAGAGTCTTGTGTGGTCCGGAGAGCAGTTCAACACAGGTTTGTTGACTGACCGACTGACAGGCCAAGCCACCTACCTGCAGCTGGTCTATGATGTTAAATTCTATCCTATGCCTCCTGACGAGTTTTACCTCCTCTCTGTGGCTCAGGCCATGGGAGCTGGAGCCAGACCCCCTGGATTCACATTACGGCTATGCCATCACCTAGCTGGATGGCCTTGGACTTGGCTTTCTAGACTGTGAAATGAGGATGACGAGAGAACCTAGCTAGGCAGGCTGCGGCCTAGATTAAGCGAGGCCGTGTGTGTAAGGCTCTCGGAGCAGTGCCTCTGACTGGTGAGCCCCATCAAAGTCACTCCCTCTCATGCTTATCTCTGCTCTGGAATGTGTCACCAGGCAATGAAAACAGTGACTGGGACACATGGAATCTGGTTCTGGCTCATCTCTGACTCACTAGGACATTGGGGATGTGCCTTGCCTTCTCTGGGCCTCAGTTTCCCCATTGGTGACCTGAAGGGCTCCAAGGAGATCAGCTCCAGAGGCCATTCCACTGAGAACCTCCAGGAGTCTGTGCTTGAGCAGACAGGGGAAGATAGCGAGCCCAGGTCACACAGGAGCGGCCACTGGGCTAACCCAGGCCAGGGCTCCTGCTGTCCAGCCAGTTCACCCTCAGCACCGCCCCGGTTTCCAGGCCCTGTTGGCCTGCCCTCTGACCCTGGCCCCCTGGGAGCCTGATCCCAGGCCCGTGGGCTCTGCAAGTCTGGTCTGGATTAGATACGCTGAGAAGCAAACCTGGTCCCCCAGCAGGCTGCTGGGCGGGACCCGTGCTCACAGCTGCTGAGGCTCACAGGGACATAAATCATGGTGGCAGGAGGCTCGGGCACTGGGACCACCCTAGCCTCCCAAAGGGCACGGGGGCCTGGGAGTCATAGGCAGGGACGCCTGGGTCCACCAGGGGTATTCTCTATCCTCAGTTAGAGCAGCTGAAGTGAGGGCGAGTCCAAGGAGGCCAGGAGACCATCTGGCAGGCCTCACATCCTTGCAGTCCGAAGTGTCGACTTTGTTCTAACTTTTCATTCTGCAATCATTTCCAAACATCCAGGGGAGTGAAAAGTGGTGCAGAGAACTCCAATATACCCTTTACCTGGACTCACCAAGTTTGAGCCGTTTGCCACATTGGCAGGATCCTTCCCTTGCTCACACCTGTGTTTCCTGAACCATCCAAGTATGGTCTCTACGGCATGTTCCTCAATGATACTTCAGGGTGTATTTCTTAAGCACAAGGATATCCTCTTACATAACCATACTGTTAGCAAATTCGGAAAATGGAACGTTGCTACAGTACTTTTATCCAATCTATTGTTCTTATTCTGATTTTGTAACCTGTCTTCTCTAGCATATCCCTCCACAGTACGGCCTTCAGTTCAGGGTCACGTCCTGCATTTTGTTGTCCAGGTCTCAACTTTGGATATCCTATCCACAGCAGGAGATGCATTCAACTTTACATGTATGTCCCGTAAATTGATAGTTGTTTTTTTTTTTTAAGATTTTATTTATTTGACAGAGAGAGACAACAGCGAGAGAAGGAACACAAGCAGGGGGAGTGGGAGAGGGAGAAGCAGACCCTGCACTGATCAGGGAGCCCGACGTGGGACTCGATCCCAGGACCCTGGGATCATGACCTGAGCCGAAGGCAGACGCTTAACGGTGAGCCACCCAAGTGCCCAAATTGATAGTTTTGTAAATCCTCTATTTATTTATATTTTTTTAAAAAAAGATTTTATTTATTTGAGAGAGCGAGAAAGAGAGGGCATGAGCAGGGGGAGGGGCAGAGGGGAAGCAGACTCCCCGCTGAGCAGGGACCCCGATGTGGGATGATGTGGGATTCGATCCTAGGGCCCCAGATCATGACCTGAGCCGCAGGCAGATGCTTCACTGACTGAGCCACCCAGGCGCCCCTGTAAATCCTCTATTTAATGTTCTCACAATAATGCATTGTGTTTGTGACCGTGTGTGGGTGCTTAAGAGTTAACCTGCTAAATATACCACACATTTTTGGAATTCTGTTTTGTGGTGTTTTTTAATCTAACAGGAGCCTCATAAAATAGAAGTGGTTGGACCAACGAGGGGAGCTTATGCAATGGAGGAGCCCTGCCTGGAGGAAGGGGTGCTGCATTCTCAGTCCTGCTCAGATCCCAAAACTGCGCAACCATGGCCCACTGCTGTTCTTCTCTGGGCTTTGGTGTCCCTCATTGCCATGGCCAGTGTCTTGAGGTCTTCCACCTGCAACTGCAAAATTAGGGAAGAGAGCCCTGTGTGTCGTGGGGGGATACTTGGGTTCCTAGGGACCCAGGAAGGCCAGGGACTCCCTGGGAGACCCGAGGGAGGCTGCTTCCTCTGGATTGGCTCAGTCCCCTCATTGTGAAGCGGCGGCCTCGGATACCATTTTTGCCCCAATGCTCCTAGTGTCTAAGTTTTGGGTAGAGAGTGAGACCTGAAATTTAAGCCTCCCCTCCAGGGTCCCAGGTGGTCTGGCTGAAGTTGGTCACCCCCACAGCCCTGGGTTTCTCCTCCCTGAGCTCCTGTTACTCCTCTGGCTCCAAGTTGGCCCTCACTCAGGGAGACTTGGGGATCCTGGCTGGGCTGGCCCATCCTGAAGGTGGGAAGCATAGGTGTTGGGGGCAGGGACGTTGGGCAAATGCCCACCCGAGGGACCGGTCTGTGGCTATGCCTCTCCCAAGTCTCATGTGTTGGGTTGGCCTGGCAGCTCACCGACGCTTGGATGGTAACTGTGTGCTACCCGGGAGTGAAGCTCAGGCAAGCCTGTAAGCGGGAAAGTGCACGAGATGGAGTACTAAGCAGCTGGGAACAAGTCCGAAGTGGCTCCGTACACGGAGGGCTTTTTTTGTGTGCAGGACAGCGTGTGTGCAAGGTTGCGGCTCGCGTGGAAAAACAATGTCTATGTGGCTTGCCTATATATGCAAAGCCGGTTCCTGCAGGCATTCCCAAGACCCTGATGAACAGTAATTGCCTCGGAGATCAGGAACTGAGTGGCTGGGAAGGAAGGAGACGTACTGTTGCTTTCGTCTCTTTTGTATCTCCTGAGCTAGGGACTCTGTAAGTGCATCCACTTCACAGGAAATACAATGGGAAGAACCCGGCATGAGGAGGAGTGCAAGAGGAGCTCCCGACCCTTCCTGGTCTGCACGCTGGGTACACGAGTGTGTGCGGCTTGTGAAAACTCGTTGAGCTATGCACTCACCGGCGGGTGCGCTGTCCTGTGCGTGAGTTGTACTTCGGGGGAAAGCTGTAACTTAGTATGCTGTAAATGCCTGTTTCAGTGTCCGTTTTACAAAAACTCTGTAGGATTACAGTGTCGACTGTGGTTGTCTTTGGGATGGGTGCTATTTCTAGGGTCTTGCAGCGTTTAAATGTTTTACAGTGAAAACAGAAGCAGAGAAACCGATGGATGCTTTTTCAGAACTAGAAATCAGGACAGAGCACTTTTGGAAGGACACACAGGAAAGTGCTACCAGCCACTGGCTTCAGGGAGGAGATTACTTGCCCCGTGCAGAAATGGTCTATTAAAAACTATTTAACAAGGCAAACAGATAATTATCATTCTGTCCCAGCTATTCTTGCTGGTTAGAGACGGGCCCAGGGAGGCCCGGGGTGGAGGTCGAGCGATTTCTCTGGGGTCACTCAGCAAATCTGGTGGCAGAAGTGGGCCTCCAGCCATGAGCACCCAAGGGTCTGCTCTGTCCCCACTCCCGGGTTTCCTGCCATTGACAAGTCACAGTCCTTTCCTATGGCTTTGCCAGGGGCTGCCTGGCCCTGGGCAGACACAGGGAGTACAATGTGCTTTCCTAATTAGCTCCCCCCGGGGGACGCACGACTACACTGGGACAGGATAGGCAAGCCCCGTGTCCCTGGAACACTGGGGACACGAGGTGGAGGGTGCGGGGAAAGCTCTCCCAGGCTGGACCTCCGCCCTTTGGGGCCCTCCTTCCTGCACTTCTCATGCCAAAGAGGTTAAATGTGGTGGTTTCACGGCCACTCTAACCTGGGCTGACCCCCTTACTCTCCTGGGGCCGCGGTTTTTGTCTGTGAGGCAGACGGGGTGCGTCTCGCTCACCGCGGTGGTGTCTGGCGCAGCGCCTGGCATGGACAGTGTGCTCAGTAATCTGTTGATCTGCAAAACGGGCAGCCCCGCTTCAGGCTCAGTCAAAAGGTCAAATGCAGAGCAGAGTGGATACAAGCGTGGACTCTGGCCAGGCATCCATCAGTAGACACTAATTAAAAGTGTTTGTTAAATTCATTTTCCAAATAAGCATGAGTGTACCCAGAGACAAGGGCGGCTGCCCGGCTCTGTCACCTCACCTGGCCCCGCTCTCTGCCCTACCTTCCTTCCCCCCAGCCTCCCGAGCCTCTGATGCTGGCCTCACAGGGACTGTCCCAGTCGGAGAGCCAAGGGCACTCGGCTGCACTGCCCAGCTGCCCCCGTCACCATCGTGGCTGAATCTGTGAGATGGGGAGACACCAGCCCTCACTTCGCAGGCCTGCTGGAGAAGAATCGGGGCCTTGGGGCGCTGGCACCCCAGTGGGGTATCTCTGGGGCAAGGGAAGGCTTTGGGGGTGGACAGACCTCACCTCATCATCCTGCCGCATGCCTTTGGGGGGGGTCACTGCTCCTCCAAATCATCTCAGCTAAAACAGGGGTAAGAACATCCCGTTAGTGCATTCGCTTGCACATGTGGGAACTGCATGCCTACACAGCCCTGTCTGTGAAAACACGGAGAAGGGACGGGTTACAGTAGAGAACATTCGTCAGGTGGAACACACAGCCACTAAAGGGACGAGGCCACTCTTTACCTTTGTGTGCTGACTTGGGATGACAGTCGACTTAGGTCAGGGAGAGACTGCAAGGGGCAGGAAGCACGGACAACGCGCTATTGTTTGTGTGAAGAATGGGAGAAAGTTAACATATACATGTTTCTGTCCTTGCTTGGTTATTCATAGGGAATGGGACAAAATCTGGGAATGGGACAGATCACAAAATCTGGTGACTGAGGCTGCCTGCAGGGAGAGCTGGTGGCTGGAGGGCACGAGGAACAGAAGCTTCACCATATTTCTTCTTGTACCTCTTGAAGTTTGAACCATGTGGATAAATATATTCCTTTTTCAAAAATAAATAAAATTAAGATTTCTTGACCAACCGCACCAGACAGCTAAGGGCTGTTCAAGAAGACTGTTGTGAAGCCTGGTTATCTTGCCTTCTGGAGATGGGTCCTCCTGCCTTCCCCCCGAGCCCTACCTCCTCCAAGGCAGAAGGCAGCACCTGTGACATCGGGCCTCTGCACAGTCTAGGAGAGGGGCCACCTCTGACCTCTGATGTCCCTAGTTCCCCCAACCCTGTTCTTCAGCTGGGAACATCTTTTATTTAAAAATACTTTTTTATTTTAAACCCACCAATTCTCTCTCTCTCTCACATATACACACACACACCCCCACACTCATTCACAGATATGCACACATCCTCTGTCACCAATAGTCTTTGTTTTTCCAGAAGTTCAGCCTTGTCTCTGACCAGCCAGGTCTGGGGCTGGCTGGCTGGGTCCTCATAGCTCTCTGAGGGTGCGGTGGAGATGTCCCAGGGAGCCTGCCCACAGGGTCATGGGCCCAGACCATTGTCCCCTGGTCCCAACATGAAAGAAGTTTGGGTTGGGCTCCTGGGGTCTTCTCCCCTATTTAACCAGTGGCTGGCCTCTGGCCTCCTTCTCCAGGGTCCTGCTTGAAACAAATGCCACAGGGGTCTAGGCTCATCTCCGCGGCACTCGGAGGGGGGCCACCCCCCTCACCTTCAAGCAGCTGCCCCCCAGGTCACGACGGCCACCCTGTAAGAGGGAAGAAAGAGAAAGTTCGATCAGGTCCCCATGCACACTGGAACTAACCTCTGTGTCCAGCAATAGGGGACTTGATAAATAAATCATAGCCACACAATACAGTTCTCCACCGCAGAAGGCCGAAGAGACTCTCCAGGACTGACAGGGAATGATGGAGAGATAGCTGCACTGAAGGACAAAAGCAAGAACTGAGTGAATGTTCCTGTGTGCTGAGATGTCTAGAGAGAAGGGCATATGGGAAGTTGCTAACGGGCTTCCCTGGAGGAGAGGGATTTCATGAGGAGGAGGCATGACGGGTGGGAGGGAGGCTCTTTTTTTCTTTTTTTTTTAACACTATGTACTTTTTTACCCTTTTCATTTCTTGTAATTTCATTTCATGTAATTTGTTGCTTTTTAAAAAAAAAAAAATCCAATACATTTTAAATCATGATATTTTATATTAAAGGGCAAAACAAACGAAGCCCACAGTGGTCCTCCCCACTGCCCGACGGTATGCCCAGTGGCTTACCCATTAACCTTCAAAAGCAGACTCTGGCTTTCTGGCCTCCCTGCCTTCATTCAGGGTGTCCTCTCTGCCAGGAATATGCACTCTGGTCCCGTCTCCCCGGGAAGGTTTCTCTATTCCTGCCATTACCCAGCACTTCCGGGTACATATCACCAGAAGAAAACTTAGGAGGGGAAGACAGAGTCTCTTTTTGTTCCCCCATCAGGCTGGGGGCTGAGAGAGGGGTAGGCAAAAGTTCTTCACTCTGTAGCCCCAGTTGCAGCCCTGAGCCTGACATGAGCAGGTGCAGACTACTGCTGCTCGAATCTGTGGTGCCCACTGGAAGATGAGCTCACGGTGGCAGCCCTGAAGCCACCCGTCCCTCAGCCCGCAGGGCCCATCCCTACCCGGTGGTCTGTGGGCTGACATGGGGGTATCGTCCTCACTGTAACCCAGCGAGGTCACAGACATTAGAGCACCCCCTCTGTTGAGGCCTCCAGCCACGGAATGATGTTGGTAAAAAAGCTGGGCTAGAAATCCGTGTTGTCCCACAGTCTGTTCTGCTTCCAGGACCCTACTGGTGTCTGAAATCCCACTGTCAATGCTGGCCCCACGGAGGCTGGCTAGGAGATGATAGGACAGGCCTCTTTCTCAGCCATCTAGAGAAATAGCCAAGCATCTGGGAGCTCTGCCCCCTGCCCCCTCCGCCCTGGGCCCAGGTTGGGGCAGATCCATCCAGATGTGAGCCCAGTCTCCCTCGAGGCTCTCTGGGCCCAGGGACAACGTGTTCATTCACAGGCAGGGCTATTTTGAGGGCTGAGGCCACAGTCCCAGCAGAGCCTGGGGCTTAGGCTTCTCAGACAAATCTGGCAGGAGTGGCTGGGAAGGGGGGACAGGCGTTGGGGGGGGAGGGGGTGTAGTGTTGGGGGATAATAAAACCCGCCTCCCACTCTTTCACTCGATGACCTCAGGGGCAGGGGGAGCCACCTCTCCGCCAAGTCTGGCAGTCATCGGGAGACCCCGGTCTCAAGCTAATGCTGGGACTGTTCACCTCTCTGAGCTTCAGTGTCCTCATCTATGAAATGAGGACAAAATGATTCTACTGCCACCCCAGGGTGCAGGCGATTGCAAATGCAGCTGCGAAAGAGGCTTGCAGACTGCCAAAAGCACTTAGAAGGGGCCCTGACTAGGCCCCAGCTTCTCCGTCCCCTAGGAACTCAGCACCTAGGGCTCTGGGAAGCACCATGATTAGGATTAGTCGGGCTTTAGTGAAACAGATCTGGGCTTTGATCCCTGCTTTGCCACGGACTATCCGTCGGACCTCGGGCAGGTGACTTCACCCCACTGAGCCCGTCTCCCCACGTGTGAAGTGGAGTTACTGTGAGGATTACCCACGCTCACCTAGGTAAAGTCCGTAGCACAGTGTCAGGCACACAGTAAGTGTTCAGTAGATGGTCACAAGTATTATTATCGGCATCATCCGGTAATGGTGCCTCCTTGCCCCGCCCCCCAACCCTCTGGCCATGTCCGCTCTTGAGCTGTGTACACCAACTGGGGAGGGGGCCTTACAAGAGGATCCTATCCAACTCCGCCCCCAGGTGACAAAGGGGGAAATGGTAGAGACAAGAACCCCCCTTCCATCTCCCACTTGCTATTTCTACCACAGAGGACCACACTTAACCCCTCCTTAGACAGAAAGATACTACAAGAGCATGGTGGTCCCTAGTGACCCCATCCTCAGACCAGCCATGTGGGAGGGAGGGGGTGGCTCAGAGTAAAGCAATAGAGTCTGGGCCTTGGAGCTCTCTGGCCCCCAAAGCTCAGAAGGGAGCCCCTGCCGTGGCTCCACGAGAGGGTCAGTTTTCTCTCAGTTGAGTCTTCGAGGGGCCAGAGCCGGCCAGGATCGCCCCTCTCGCCTACTCCCAGAGGAGCCTGTGGGGGTGAGCATGGCTTCTGCAGCCAAATTTGGCTAGGTTCTTGGTCCTGTAGACGGATCGCGGGGAAACAGCCAGACCCAGGCGAGTGAGTCCCTGTGATCCAGGGGACAGGCTGAAACCAGCAGAGAAGGCCCCCCAGCCTGCCCTGCTGTTGGTGTGGGCACATGGCAGGCACACCTTTTTCCCCAGGCCTGCACTTACAGCTCCCCAGCCCCCCACCCTCTCTCCCCACCCATAACCTTTCCCACTTCCCAATCGCGCAGGCCTGAGTTCAAACCCTCACTTCATCACGGGCAGCGTCTCTGAACCAGCGACAGCATCTCTAGGCAGGTGGGGGTCACCAGAGCACCTCTTTCCCTCATTGCCCCTGAGGGGTTTTAACCAGAATGTGTGAAGAGTGCTTAGCACAGGAAATCAGTGCCCATCAAGACTGCCTCCCCTCTGTGCTCTGCCACCTTCAATGTCTTCCCCTTTCCTTCCAGTATCATTTTCCTGATGCCAACTCTTGGGGTGCCCTGTTCCTAGAACACCTTTCCCTATCCACTCATCTGCCTGCCTCTGTTCCTCAGCATGTGTCAGGAATTCAGCCCCTAGCTGGGGGCTTCCTCTGGGCTCCCACAGTCCCTTGGTGCTCTGCCTCCCCACCATGAAACTGCGGCATCCCTGTCTTCATCCCCATTCCCTTGCCCTGGCCCTGGGAGTTCCTGACTGTGGTGGGTGGGACCCCACAACCTGCTTCTCTGGAAATGTTCTCAGAGCCAACAAAAGGCAACTATTGGGTAAATAAGGTTGGCTGAACTGAAGGAACAGGTGAAGGGCGGTTAGAGGGTTATCACTGAGGGCCCAGCCAGCCCTTCACAACTCAGGTTGGATGCATGAAGGCCCACCTGGCTTCCCCACCCAGCCCGGAACACGGGCCAGGGCCCGCAGCTGGGAGCCGCAGAGTACAAGTCAGACAGAGCCTAAGACGACTGACTCAGGGAATCTGAAGCAGCCATGGGGGTGAGAGGCCAGGCTGGGAGTCTGATGAGTCAGAAGATGATGGTCTGGGGCCAGGACACAGAAGCTTCCCCAAGACAGAGTAAAGCAGGGGGCCTAGAGCAGCTGTAAGAACCAAAGAATGGGGGACTCAGAGACCTGACTCCAATCCCCCATGCCCTTTCACTTTCCGAAAGACTGTGGGCCAGTCAGGGACGCCCCCGGGCTCAGTATCTCCAGATGTAAATGCTAGCTGCTGAAATCCAAAGGTGTCACGCAGACCAGCTTCCCTACTGTAGGAGAAGGCCAGGACAAGAGAGGGAAATGTGGGGGATGAAGCAGGCTCCTTGGGGCCTAAGCGGGAGGAGAACCTGCTTCCAACCAGGAGAGCCCCCTTTCCTTTTTTTTTTTTTTTTTAAGATTTATTTATTTGACAGAGAAAGAGAGACAGCAAGAGAGGGAACACAAGCAGGGAGAGTGGGAGAGAAGCAGACTTCCCGAGTAGCAGGGAGCCCGATGCGGGGCTCGATCCCAGGACTCTGGGATCATGACTTGAGCCGAAGGCAGACGCTTAACGACTGAGCCTCCTGGGATCATGACCTGAGCGGGAGGCAGATGCTTAAGGACTGAGCCACCCAGGTGTCCCTTTCAACCTCAGCAGCTACTCAACTCCATCTGCCCCCTACCATGCTGGTTCTCATCCTTATCTGGAAAACCACAGGAGCTCAGCTCCAGCTCCATCCAGCTGACTCAACAGTGACCTCGCCCCCACACTCTATCCCTTTTGGGGAGACCCCCTTCTTCACTCCTACTGCTCATTAGCTGGCTACCTCAGTCTTTTAGTGGGGGATATGTGTCTCCTTTTCTTCTCAGTCTCCCGCCAAGTCTTAGGATGGCGGACAATTATTTTACTGGTAGGGGTAGTTCATGGCAACGTGGACCAGCAAGCAACAGAACCTGCGTTGTGGCTTCCCAGGTGAGCAAATGTGGGCATGCGATCACACCCCCCTGAGCCTCAGATCCTCATCAGTGATAAAACGGGCAGAATAACTACCTGCCTGGGGGTTCTTGTGAGGGTAAAAGAGGAGGAGGAACGCACCTCGCGCATGGGAAGAACTTAATGATGGCCTTTCTAACTATTTCCTCACGCTCTTTCCCCAGCACACCTTCACTTAAAGGGGTGTCCTTCAATGAGCAATCTCCGTTCTCTGGGCTTTCCCGTACCACTTCTGTTTGGGGGACTTTGGGTGAGTGGTTCTGTTCCACACAAATCCTGGGCTTGGAGCGCCGCAGCCCCCGACGAACTTCCTGCCGCTTCCCCCTCTCTTCACTGGGGTCTCTGCTCCTCTTCTGCTTCCCTAGGAGGCCCCGTCCCCCGCCAACCCCTGACCCGCGGCTACCGTCCTGGGGCTCCGCGCACTCACCCCTTTGCGCTGGTTGCTGAGGCAGAAGGTGCAGATGGAGCGCGGCTGGCGGCCGCCGTCGGGGGCGGCGGGGACCGCGCTCTTGGCACTGCCGGCCGCACGGAAGCACGGCTGCCCGTCGTCGGCCGCGTCGCCCAGCAGCAGCACGTTGGCCAGGTGTGCGATGTAGCTGGACGCCAGGCGTAGCGTCTCGATCTTGGACAGCTTGCGGTCCACCGGCTCGGTGGGGATGAGCGTGCGCAGCGCCGTGAAGGCCGTGTTCACGCTCTGCGTGCGGTCCCGCTCCCGCGCGTTGGCCGCCTGCCGCTGTCGCACCACCACCACGGGGCCCGCGCCGCCGCCGCCGCCGCCCGCCCGCCGCCCGCCCCCGGGGCCCGGGCCGCGCCGCGCCGCCTCCAGGCCCTCGCAGCAGCCGAACGACTGGTCGGACGCGTCGCTCTCGCTGCGGTTCTCCTCATCCTCGCTCAGCAGCCGCACGTCCGGGTACAGCACGTGCGCGCCGACGGGGCGCAGCAGCGCGAACGCCATGGGCGCCCGGCCGCGTCCCTCGGTGCGCCGCGTCCCAGCGTCTGCCGCGCCCCGCCGTGCGCTCCCGCGCGCTCCCACGGCCCCGCCGGCCGCCGCCTTATAGCCGGGGAGGGGCCAATCACGAGGCCGCCCCGGTGGGGGCGGAGGCCGCCGCCCTGGCCAATGGGGAGACGCCCCTCGCGCCCCGGCCAATGGCGAAGCGCCCGCCGCCCCCGTTCCCCAGGTTGAAAGCAGCCCGGGAGCTAGGGGGCCCGCCCTGGAGGCTCCAGTGCGCGCAGGCGAGCGGGGCAAGTGTCTGGGGGGGTCTGTGGCTGGGGTCGGGTGTGCCCAGATCTGGACTCTTTATCTTCGGTCTAGACCCGCAGGGAGACTCTCACGGCTTCAGTTTCCTCGTTCGGAAAGAGGATTGCAGAGAAACCAGCTCGGGGTTTTCCCGCCCCCACGTTCTGATACTGTGGTTCTGCAGCTTTCTTGTGTGTAAGAATTAGGGAAGGGGGCTGTTGGCATGACAGATTCCCGGGTTCCTCCCGTTCTGATGCAGCAGGTCGGGAACGGGGCCCAGGAATCTGCATTAGGATGGTGTCCATGGAGAACACTTAGAGAAACACTAACCTTTCCAAATAAGGATTCCACAGTGTCACATCCTCAACAGCAAACTTAAAAAAAAAAAAAAGGCAAACAAAAAATACACACAAACCAGTACTTCATTCATTCATCTATTCATTCAACAAATATTTCTTGGGTCCCTGTTATGTCAGGAATGGTTTTAGGTCTCAGAATAGAAAGGTGACCGACTCTGCCCTCATGGAATTGACATTTTGGTTGAGGTCCTACTGTGTGCCAGCCACCGTGCTGGGTACTTTACTGCTCGTTGCTGAAGTTGTGGGGGAGTATCCCCGATTTACAGATGAGAGAGCTCTAGCCTTCAGTCTTACAAGGGGTGAGTGGAGGCATTAGCCCCAGCCTGTTTGACTTCACTATCACCCGGTCCCACTAACCTCCACCACCAGTAAAACACAAATTGCTTTCCTGTACTCTCCACAATTCCACCCTGGCTCCAAATCCATGCCCCCCCCCCCTCCCTCCTCAGAATGCCACCACAGAGAGAGAGGTGTGACTGTCTTTCCTCATTGCCTGCCTTCCTTCCTTCCTTCCTACCTTCCTTCTTTCCTTTCTCCTTCCTTCCTTCGGGAAACCTTAGATTGTTGAGTCTGACATGTTCTCCTTCTCAGGGGCCCTGGGAGGAATTACTGAGCTGTTGAAGGCAGCTGGGGTTCCCACACTATGCCCTCTTCCCAGCTCCATCCTGGGGACTGGCCCAACCTATATCCCTAGGCTTTGAAAATAAATTTCTCTTCAATCTGAACGCATCTATGTGGTAGAGAGGGCACAGGGAGTGAAGGTGAAGAGTTTCTAGATGTGTTTTTGGCTTGTTTTCCTTTCTGGGCCTCAGTTTTCTTGAAGATGCCTCCCAGTTCTGCCACACTCCTTTCCTGGCTTCCCCCACCCAGGCCAGAATGGGGGAGGGAAGCTCGAGGGTCTCCCTAGGCTGCTGGGAGAGCAGCCCCTGATGTCTTCAGGCCCCAGGGTCTATGGGAAGTTCTGTTCCCACACCTGGCTCCCCCACCCCTCCTCATTCGACCGTGACCCCAGCCAGGCTGGGCTTTGGGGGAGAGGAGAAGGAGCCTGTGCGCGCGCGGCCCCCCCCCCCCCCACCAGAGCTAGTCCCACACGCAGCCCCAGGCCGGACTGCTGCTTCCTGAGCCGATGAGTTATTACCGGGAGATTTCCTTCCCTGTCTACGCCTCCTCACAGGGGCTCCTGGCTCCCTTCACTTTCGCTTTCTCCCCCTTCTCCCCCTCTCCTCTGCTCTCAGTCCTCAGGCAGCTTGAAATTCCTCTGTCCGGCCCCCTCCCCATTGCAGCTCCGGGTTGGAGAAGCCAAGCAGGGCATGAACTGGGCCCGGAAGCCGGGGAGGGCTTATGTGGTAGGCTCATTCATTCGCTTGCTCCTCAGGCAGGCTTTGACACACAGGAGCCTGGGAGTAAAATAAAACCGTGAATGAGACTGAGTCGGGCCTTCTGCAGCCCGGAGGGGAAGGCGAGCTGTAAACAAAGAACTCCGGGACAATGTGGTAGGAGCCAGCCATGCGCCTGCATCCCAGATCCCGGGTCCAGCCCCAGGGTAGCTGCCCCATGGAGTCTGGGTTTCTGGCTTTGAAAACTGGGGATAATAACAGCACTCCTTCCTAGGGCTGGTGATGGTTCCAAGAGTGCATGCTGGTAAAGCCAGGGCCTGGCACCTATCCAGCACTCAACATGTAAGAGGAGTTCATGCTGAATTTCTTAGGGGCTGGCCGCAGGTGGAGGAGGGACCCATGGCCTGCAAGGGCTGAGCAGCTTTGACTCTGTTCCCAGTCCCATCTCTGGGAGTGGGGATGGGGCTCTTGCCACATTCTCAGTTCACCCACATGAGGGGCTCAGCTCCTCCCATCCCCTGGCCTCTGTCTCTCTGCTCCAGCCACACTGCCTGGGGAGCCCACCTCCACCTGGTATGCACCTGCCTCACTATCCCCCTCACTTCCTTCTGATCATCCCTTAAATCCCATCTCCTCAGGGAGGCCTTCCCCCACCACTGCCCCTACCCATTCATCCCCACCAGCACCCCCACGGCTCTCCTTCTCCGACTCACCCTGCTTTCCTTCTTTCCATAGCATTTGTTACTGCTTTTATTCATTCATCTGCAAATATTAACTGAGCACCTACTATGTGCCAGGCACAGTTCTGGGTCTGGGGAATACAGCAGTGAACATACTACATAATTAGTTGTCTTCCTCCACTAGAATATACATGTCATGGGGCAAGGACACTGTATTTTGCTCATCTCATTTCCTCTCTGTCACAACCTTCCAAGGTAGGCGTTGTTATTATTCCCAATTACAGATGAAGAACCCGAGGTCCTAAGAGCGGGGAGTGATTTGCCCGAGGTTGCACCGTGGGCCGGAGGGGAGCTCAGGTCAGTCACACTCCTTCCCCAGCCACACAGCCTCTCTGGCAGCCCAGAGGTATGGGAGGGCTGAGTAGGAGTCCGCCAGGTAAGAGGAGGAGAGTCTTACAGATTGAGAGAACAGCCAGTGGCCCCTGCCTTCCTGACCAGGGCACCTTGGGCGTCTGTCCTCTTGAAACATTTGGAGTTGGAGTTCCTCCAAGCCACCAGCTCTGTACCTCTCCGAGCCTTTGCCCTAGCTGTCCTCCCCTGCCTGGAGTGGTCATCCCTTTGGATCTTACCAACAGCACTACCCCTCTGCCAGAGTTAGGTGCAGCTTCTTGGCGAAGCCCGCTTTGTTGCTCCTCTTCCGCCTTGGTACAGTCTGGCGTGTTGATCACACTGTATTTTGTATTTTGACTTCTCTCCCTTTGTCCCTGATTCCCCACTCTCCTTTCCCTCCCCACACAGGACACCCACTCTAATATATATTTTTTAAGACTTCATTTTGTTTGTTTGTTTGTTTAGAGCAGTATTAGGGTTTCAAACAGAATTGAGAAGACACAGAGGTTTCCCGTATTCCCTTTGCCCTGCCACAGATAGCCTCCCCGTTATCAATGCCACTCACCAGAGTGGTACATCTGTTACAATTGATGAACCTACATTGACACATCATTATCACCCGGATTCCGTAGGTGACTTTAGGATTCACTCCTGGTATTGTATATTCTGTGGGTTTGGACGAATGTTTATAATGACATCATTATCATTTCATCATTACGGTATCATACTGACTATTTTCACTGCCCTAAAAATCCTCTGTACCCTGCCTGTTCATCTACATCCCATCCCTGCAACCGCTGATCTTTTAATTGTCTCCGTAGTTTTGCCTTTTCCAGGATGTCATGTGGTTGGAATCATACAGTACATAGCTATTTCAGATTGACTTCTTTCTCTTAGAAATATGCACTTAAGTTTCTTCTATGTCTTTTTGTGGCTTGAAAATGCATTTTTAAAGCATTGACTAGGGGCGCCTGGGTGGCTCAGTCGTTAAGTGTCTGCCTTCGGCTCAGGTCATGATCCCGGGGTCCTGGAATCGAGCCCCACATTGGGCTCCCTGCTCCGCAGGAAGCCTGCTTCTCCCTTTCCCACTCCCCCTGCTTGTGTGCCCTCTCTCGCTCTCTCTCTCTCTGTCAAATAAATAAATAAAATCTTTTTTTAAAAAAGCATTGAATAATAGTCCATTGTCTGGATGTATCACACTTATTTGTCCATCTACCTACTGAGGACATCTTGGTTGCTTCCAAAGTTTGGCTATTATGAATAAGGCTGCTATAAGCATTGTGTGCAGGTTTTTGTGTAAACATAAGTTTCAACCCTTTGGAGCATGATTGCTGGATTGTATGATAAGAGTATGTTTAGTATTATAAGAAACCATCAAACTGTCTTCCAAAGTGTCTGTGCTTTCTTGCATTCCACCCCAATAGATGAGAGTTCCTGTTACTCCATATCCTTATCGGCATTTGTTGTTGTCAGTGTTCTGGATTTTCGCCCTTCCGATAGGTGTGTAGTGGTATCTTATTGTTTTAATTGGCATTTTCCTGATGACATATGATGTGGAGCATCTTTTTATATGCTCATTTACCATCTGTGTGTCTTCTTTGGTGAGGTGTCTGGTCAGGTCTTTGGCCCATTTTTAAACTGCATTTGTTTTCTTCTTCTTTTTTTTTTTTTTTTAAGATTTTATTTATTTATTTGAGAGAGAGAGAATGAGAGAGAGCAAGCACATGAGAGGGGGGAGGGTCAGAGGGAGAAGCAGACTCCCCGCCGAGCAGGGAGCCCGATGCGGGACTCGATCTAGGGACTCCAGGATCATGACCTGAGCCGAAGGCAGTCGCTTAACCAACTGAGCCACCCAGGCGCCCC
>NC_138378.1:23510883-23553320 GCF_054177405.1 Leptonychotes weddellii | reverse complement strand
TTTTCTTATTGTTGAATTTTAAGAGTTCTTTGTATATTTGGGGTAACAGTCCTTAATTGGATGTGTCTTTTGCAAATCTTTCCTTCTAGTCTGTGGCTTGTCTTGTCATTCTCTTGACAATGTCTTCTACAGAGAAGAAGCTTTTGATTTTAATGAAGTCCAGCTTATCAATTATTTCTTTGATGGATCATGTCTTTGGGGTTGGGTCTAAAAAGTCATCACCACACCCAAGGTCATCTAGGTTTTCTCCTATGCTGTCCTCTAGGTATTTTATTGTTTTGTGTTTTACATTTAGGTCTGTGATCCATTTTGAGTTAAATTTTGTGAAAGGTGTAAGGTCTGTGTCTAGATTCATGTTTCTGTGTGTGGATGCCCAGAGTCCAGTTGCTCCAGCAACATTTGTTGAAGGGACTATCTTTGCTCCAGTGTATTGCCTTTGCTCCTTGTCAAAGGTCAGTTGACTGTATTTATGAGGGTCTATTTCTGGGCTCTCTATTCTCTTTTGTTGATCTTTTTGTCTATTATGCTGTCATTACAATGCTGTGTCGATTACTGTAGCTTTATCATAAGTCTTGAAGGTGGGTAGAATCAGTCTCCAGCTTTGTTCTTCTCCTTCAATATCGTGTTGGCTACTCTGGGTCCACTAATATTGTTGATGCGTGTCTTTGAATATGCCTGTATCCTCATAAAATATGTGGTGCTGATTTGTGTGAGTAGGTTATTAATGAACACAAATGGTAGTTTCTATAGATCTGCTTGTTAGGTTATTTTGTTTACTCGACACTGTGCTTTGTGTGCCGAATCTAACTTGAGCGCACTGCTTCTAACCACTGCTTAGTATGTATGGTGTGCATGCACCTACCATGCCTCCTTTTCCATTGCCTTAGTGATGGGTCCTATGGCTACCTCTAACTTCCGCCTCTCTAAGCAAAGCTGTGATGGACCTCTGGTGCATGACTCTCATGGGCTCCTATGTGTTTCTCTGGGATATACACCCAAGGGCAGGATTCCTGGGGCCGAGAGAGTACACATAGTTGGCATAAGCACTGTCTGACTGCACTCAAGGATGGCTGCTGCAGTCCACATGCCCAGTAGGCTTGAGGGTCCATCATCCCCACATTATCCCTGGCACTTGAAATTATCTGATTTCTTGTTTTAATCTGCATTTCTCTGATGACAGAGAAATGGGTTGTTTTCCATCTCAGTGTGCTTGCCTCCTCCACTAGACAGTGAGTTCCCCAGGGCACAGGATGTATCCTAGTATCCTAGGCCAGAGCTCGGCGCACTGTGGGCAATAATGAATGCTTGTTGAATGCATGAAGGCATGAAAGGGCTGATACCCAACCTCCCACACTTACTTTGTACCTAGATGGTGGTACCACATGTATGTATGCTTGTGCATAGATGAGGGACATACCAGAAGGACCAAGTCCTACACATCGGTCTACTTTGAGAAGAAGACTAATGATAGTATTTATTGAGGGCCTATTTTGTGTCAAGAACTCATAGATATATTACTCGCCATCTTAAGTTCAGTCAGGCAAGATGAAAATATATTTCTCTGTCACATTCAAAGCGTTTGCAGGTCTGGCACTCCGTATCTGGCCTCGAAGATGGCCCCCAGTGATCCTTGTCTCTCTGTATTCACTCCCTTGTGTAGACCCTTCCCCGACTGAATCACTTCTGACTTGAGTGACCAAAAGAATCTGGCAGAAGTGATAGTATGTGCCTTCTGAACCTAGATGATAAAAGCATTGAACTTCTGCCTTGATTTCTTGAATCACCTACTCCGGGGATGGCAGCCACCCTGTGATGAGGATATTTCAGTTGTCCTGTGGAGAGGATCTTTTAAAGAGGTCCCCATCCTACAGACAGCACCAATTGGCCAGCCATGTGAGTAAGCTCTTTGGGTGTGGATCCTGAATTCCTGGCCCAAAGGAACTGTAAAGAAGAGCAAAGATAATAAAGAAAGGCAGAGACAGATAAAGATAGTAAATAATGATTGGGGGCGCCTGGGTGGCTCAGTTGGTTAAGCGACTGCCTTCGGCTCAGGTCATGATCCTGGAGTCCCGGGATCGAGTCCCGCATCGGGCTCCCTGCTCGGCAGGGAGTCTGCTTCTCCCTCTCCCACTCCCCGTTTGTGTTCCCTCTCTCGCTGTGTCTTTCTCTGTCAAATAAATAAATAAAATCTTAAATAAATAAATAAATAAATAATGATTGGTATCATAAGCCCCTAAGTTTAGTGTCTTCTGTTTGTGCAACCTTAGACAACTAAAGCAGATGGTGTCAGGGATCCAGGCTCTGTCTATCTTTTGGCTCCATCGTATGTGGCCTCCACCCTCTAAGTTGTCTCTTGGACCAAAATGGCTACAGGGGCCATTCTGTCTGCTTTCTGACCGACAGAAAGGAGAAAGAAGCAGAAGAAGGAAGGGCACACTTCACCCATTGAGGACACTTGTCTGGGAGTTATAACCTCACTTCTGCTTTTGTCCCGTTGACCAGGACTTGTTGTTTGCCCATACCCTACGAAAAGGAGGCTGGGAAATGCACACCCGCTGAATACTGGGTTTCTATTAGGAGAGAAGAGGGGAAGACTGGGTACAGCTAGGAATGTCCACCCATAGGTGCTATCTCTGGAGATAGTAGGCGTCACGTGGAGCCTGACTGCCTGGGCTTACCTCTGCTGCTTACCAAAGCTGTATGATCCTGAACATTTGCCTGAGTTTCTCCATGCCTCAGTTTCCTTGTCTGTAAAACAAGGATCCCCCTAGAGCCTGCCTGTGGGGGTGGTTGTGAGGAGGAAGCGGAGCCATCCTGGACACGGTGTGTGCTGTGTACGTACTAACTGTTATCACTAGTTCATCTTTATAAGGTGTTTTCTCAAGGTCATACGGTCACTAAGTGAGGGAAGCAGAATTTGGCGTGATAGCAATTGCCCCCAAGACCCAGGTCAGTATCCGGCATGTAATAAGCATCCAGAAATATCTGTTGCATGAGTGTGTTAAACATTTAGACTGCCCTTACATAGAGATTCCAGGTTTTGTTTTGTTCTGTTGTTCTGTTCAGGCTAATGAGAAAGCTCCATTGGCCTCAGTCATGGAGTTCCTCTGGCTGGTTTCTTTGATTCCACCACTAGAGATCAGTCCCTCAAGGACCCTCCAGGCCATCGTTTTCAAGAGGGAATTCCTGGGAGCTATTGTTCTGGAAGGTGCCCATGTTCCCTGATTTAAAAGTCTGGGAAGCTGCATTTGGCATCCCCCTTCTAGAGGGTTGTAGCACTTTCACATGTTAAAGACTCTGAGAAATCCTGCAGCAAATCAAATTGTCAGGCTTCATTGCAATCCGCATTTTCTAGACTCATTTGACCACAGACCCTCCTACCCAACCCCCCGCCCCCACCCCACACCAGACACCTAATAGAGAATACAGTTTAGCGGACATTTCTCCAGGCTGTTATCAGTGATGTCCACCTCAATGTGAGTGGGTATCCTCCTCTTTCTTGAGAGCATGTCTGCTAGGAGTGAGGGGGGAGTGAGTAGGGGGCACTGGTTATGAGGCAGAGCGGGGTTAAGAGGGGGACTTCCAGGCATTTTCCTGGAGCCCTACTCTCTAAGGGACACTAAAACGACATTGGAAATGTAACATGTTGGGGAGAAAAGACGTGTTTCCTGGCACTTCTGTGAAGGGAAGTGCAATGAAAATTGAAACATTATTATTGTTTTTGTTGTTATTCTTATTATTGTTATTGGACTGCTATATGCCAGGCACACTCTTCTAAGCACTTGGGTGCATTTTCTCTCTCCATTTTTTTTTAGAGAGGAAAAGAGAGAGAGAGAGCACGGGGGAGGGGGGGCAGGGGCAGAGGGAGAGGGAGAGAGAGAATCTCAAGCAGACTCCACGCCCAGCGCAGAGCCCAACATGGGGCTCCATCCCAAGACCCTGAGATCATGACCTGAGCCAAAATCAAGAGTTGGACGTTTAACTGACTGAGCCATCCAGGTGCCCCACATTTTCTCATTTAACCTTCAGAACAGTCTCATGGGCAAAGTACTATGAATATTCCCATTTTACAGTGGAGCTGACTAAGGAACAGAGAGGTTAAGGAACTTGCCTAAGGTCACACAACTAGGGAGTGGACAAGAATTTTCTGAGAAGTTGCTTGTGGTGAGGATGAGGAGGGAAGAGCCCCACTTCAGGGTAGTTTAAGCCCAAATGCTCACAAAACTCTGCTCTAGGGAGAAAGGGCCTGCTAGCTGAGGACTCTGATTTTGTTGAGTAGGGGATGTAAGTTTGGGGCCAGAGTGGAGTTGTTCGACAATTGAAGGGAACTTGATGCAGCATGGGTGCCCTCCTTCAGCTCCATTCCTCCAAAGGAATGTTGGCCGGATGCTTAAAGACCATGAGGTTGAAGGAAATGCTGAATCATTTAGCTTTCCCAGGTCCCTACCAGCTCAGGTTCACCCTCATACCTGTGCCAGTGATAGTCACCAAGATGCTGTCAAAGAGCAAGATGATGCTGACAGAAACCACCATGTAAGCAGTCTTTGGAAAATTCAAGGAGGCCTGTTGAAGATCCTCAAGGCCAGGTGTCTGGGGCAGGGGCCCCATCCCGAACGCAGCTGCTGACTGTGCCCTTGGCAATTCTCCTCCCTTCTGCAAGCCAGATAGTGGGGGCGGAACAGGTTGGGGAGTGGCCCCCAGCGAACTCTGACACTGGCAGATCGTATTACCCCCATTCCAGGTTTGGTAGCTCAGCCCAGACAATAGGATTTCAGAGAAGAACAAGATCAGAGACCTAGGGCAGTCAGGCAAGGCTTCCTGGATCAAGTCTAGGGGGTCTCAGCTACCTTAAATGGAGATCCCATGATGAAGATGTGTTTCGGTCCATCCTCAGGGGTCAATGGTGATGCTCGCACAGCAGGTGCATTTGCAGGATGCTCTCCTAGGTTGACATGCAGACACTGCTGTCTGCTAAACAATATCCAACCCTTCCCTCCCTCCATCAACAGAACCCTGGTTTGTCCAGGAGAGCAGTGGGTCTAGCTATAAATATTTCCCTTCCCAGCCTTCCTTGAAGCTGGGGCAGCCATAAGGCTGATTCTGGTCAATGAGATAAAGAGAGAAGTCCCTAGGGAAAGGCCTATTGCCTTAAATGAAATTACAGAGTCTCCCGAGAAGGTTTGCTGTTTACTGTCAGCCTCTTCCTGCCTGGAATGGAGATGCAACTCCTGGAGGTATAGCAGCCAACTTGGTGCCATGAGGACGAGAGTCACCTGCTAAGGATGGCAGAATGGATATCCAGAGTGGCTGAGTCCTTGATGATTTCTTTGAGAAGCTACACTAGTCCCTAACCTCTTGAGAAATTGAGGAAAAAAAAAAAACAAAACCCTCTTCTTTGGTGAAGCCCCTATATGTTGGGTTTCTGTTACATGCAGCCAAATACATAATCAACACATCCAGGTCTCATAATGAATAATGTCCCCGTAACACTACCATCTACAGTGCACTGTGTACCAGGCGCTGAACAAACTTCTCCGTACCCCTTGTCTCATTTCATCCTCACCATCCTACAAGCTGGGGGCTATAATTGGCAGCATGTTACAGGAAGGGACATTAGGGCTCTAAGGAATTAAGAAACTTGCCCAAGATGGCCCAGCTAGGAGAGCAGCAGGGTCAAGATTGGACCCGAGCCTCTAATTTTCTGAATTCTGTGTTAATAGCTATAGTGGTTTAAAAACATGACCTCCACTCTTCCCATCGAGAGCTGGGGTCTGTGTCCTCTTCTCCTTGAGTCTGGGCAGGCTTGTGGCTGCTTTGACCATTTGAATTTGGCAGAAGTGACTTTTGAAGTGACCTGGGATTTCTGAAGCTGGGTCATACAAGGTGGATGCAGCTTCCGCCTGGTTCACTGGAACCCCCTCTTGCTTGGAACTCAGAGTTGCCATGTGACAAGTTCAAATGCCCTGAGATCACCATGCTGTGAGGAAGCCCAGGCCACATGGAGGGGCCGCACGAAGGTGCCCCTGATGGGTTGTACTATTCTTCCACTCCTCCCAGTCCAGGGGAGAGATATGTGAGGAAAGATGCCTTCATATGATGCCAGCCTCAGTTGGTGAATCCTCCCAGTTGAAGCCTCAGACATCAGGAAGCAGAGATAAGCCTTTCCTGCTGTGCCCATTATTATGAATCCTGAATTCCAGAATCTGTAAGCATAAGAAAATGGTTGTTAAGACACCAGGTTGTGGGGTAATTTATCCCACAGCAATACTAATTCTAACTGTAGGTCACGGCAGTGCCTCCCAAATATCTTCACACCTGAAAGTACCCAAAGCCTGAAAGTACAGTTGATTTTTGATTATTCGCTATAATTATATTCTGTAAAGTCACCACAAACACTGAATTAGTAGGTAACTGAATGATAGCTCCTAGGGGGCAAATACAGGGTGAGGCTCCTTTGAGCCTCAGGTCATAATATTTTCCCCATCAACTGATCAATACCTCCCCTGGTTTATGTGTGTTTCTGTTGAAGGACACCTTATTTAATCTATACTGTTGATTCATTAACCCTGAATCCTGGACAACATGTAACTCGTGCCTGAACAAAGCTTATCTAACACATGTCTTTTCACCCTAAGGCACATTGCAGCTTTCTTGAGCTTTCGAAAACTAGGCAGCGTTTCAGCACGATGCTTGGGGCCATTTTAGACAGTGAAATCACCAACAAAAAGCACACAGATGTGTAAAGTGTGGCACTAAATAGACCACAGAAATGGATACCCATTTACAGTATGAGAGTGGACACAAGAAGGCAGAACGATAGCTGGATCCACATCAGCTGGGAACGTGTGTCCAGAGACTCAGGGTGAGAATGAAAGCACTGGGGAGTCTTTGTTTGGGGGTTACAAATACATTTCAACGAGTAGGCAGATTGCTTAATACGGAGTCTTTGAATAATAAGGGTTGACAGTATTATTTAATACATTCAGGACTTGCAATCCTGGTTAATAACTGGAGGAAGTGAGAGGCATGGCGCAGATAAAGGGGCATCCCAAGAGCCTTGCTTTTGTCATTTGCGAAGTGTGGGTGATGACGCCTACCCCATCCGGTTTATGGAGGGAGGGAGTGATAGCAATAACATCAACTATTATTTATGGAGGGCTACATGCTGAACACTTGACATGCCTCTTCTCATTAACTCCTCACCACAATCCTTATGAGACAGGTCCTATTATTAAGCCCATTTTACAGATGTGGAGACTCAATCCCAGCCAGGTTAAGGGACTTTGCCCCACAGAAACTAGACAAAGCTGGATCCCATTTCTGTCTGAGTCCCACACGTATATCCTTTCCCACGCTGCTCCAGACTGCTCTAGAACCCCTGTTTATAAGACGTCTGGCATAGAGTGTGTTCACAGTAAGTGGACGCTTTGGGGATGACCCTAAACTGGGATCTGGGGTCTTTGGGGCAGTTCTGTAAAGGGAGAGGGGAGGCTGAGCCCCGGGCAGGGTTGGGGGGCAGAGTACGAGCCATGGGGAAGGAAAAAGCCTGTGTGGGGGGAAGGCAGAGCAGGGAGCTAAGATCTTGAATCAGACCCCGTGGTCCCCTCCCACAGAGGGTTAAAGCAGCCCAGCCTCCTTCTGGCTGAGCGGAAATCAGATTTTGAGAGCTGAGCAGAGCTCCAGAGGGATGTTTTTCTTCTCCATTTGTCTGCTGTGGCTGGCCCATAAAATCTGCCGGAACTCCATGCTGAACTGAGGAATTCCTGCTGAACGGGGACATGGAGAATGCAGGCGGGGGGTGGGGGGTGGGGGGTGGAGGGGGATGGGGGGGTGGGGGAGCCCTTATCAGGGGCAGAGACTGCTCCATCTTCAAGGCTCCACCTCTAGGTCAGGGGATCCCCTCTAGAGGCCTCACAGGATTTCAAGGAAGAAGGACACCCTTTCCCCTAAGTGAACTTGGGGGGTGAGGAGTGAGCACAGGCAGGGAGGGGTCCGGCCGTGGCAGGTCAGTAGGGTATGATTCAGGTCCTCCCCTTCTAAACTTGGTGGGGTTGGCCAAGTCTCTTCCCATTTCCTCCTCTGAGAACCCAGGGATCCTGAGCGAGATGAACACCACCTGTAATTTCCTAGTCAGAGCTGACAGTTTGAGGCTTTTTTCTATCTAGCAGGCACCTTGCATGCATTTCCTCCCAGGAAGGCGGTACAATTATTATCACTCTGATTTTACAGTAAACTGAGACGCAGCGAGGTGAGGTGGCCAGCCCAATGTCGCCCACTCGAAGGGGCAGGGCCCGATTCAAACCCAGACAGTTGATGCCAGAACCCACCTCTCAAGCATCCATCCTTCTGCCTCCCAATATGAGTGACCCTGATTCTCCTTGGCCTTGGGTGCCCTCTCCCGTTTCTCTTGGTTGATCCCTCACTCTTTAAGACTTAGCTCATGTGTTTCTTCCTCCAGGAAGCCTGCCCTGACTAGCCGAGCCAGATTGGGGCTCCTCTCTGGCTGCCTATATGCTTGCTTACTGGGCTGAGTCCTGGGTGACCAGAGCCACTTCTAATTCTTCCCTGTGCCTCCTGCATCAGCCAACAAAGGAAACTTTCTACTTGCCTTGAAGATTCTAGGTGCTCATAGCAGTTTTAGAACATGGCTGCACTGAGAGATGGAGGCCCCGTGCCTTCCACTTGAGTCTGGGTGGGCTTGAGCCTGCATTGACCACTGGAGGTTGGCGGAAGTGATTCTGTGTGACTTCCGAGGCTGAGTCGTAACAGGTGATGCAATGGTGTAGCTTCACCTTGTTCACTGGAACACCTGTTCTTGGAGCCCTGAGCTTCTGTGACAGAAGTTCAAGCCCTCTGAGACCACCATCCTGTGAGGAAGCCCCGGCCGCCCAGAGAGGTCCTGGGCAGTCCTGGTCCAGCAGTCTTCAGGTGATTCCAGCCCTCAGTTGTTGATTCACATCCAGCCTCTGAGTCTTCCAGCGGAGGCTCAGGACACCACAGAGCAGAGACCAGCCATCCCCACCACACTTGGCCCGAATTCACGAGCATTATAAAATGGTTGTTGTGTTAAGTCACTGAGTTTTGAGGTAGTCTTTTACACAGCAGTACTAACTGGAACACTACTACCACCCTGGGCAAGTCACCTGCATTTCTTACTAGGATTATTGCAACCATCTCCTCACAGGGCTCCTTGATCTCTCCATTTCCCTCCCTGGTTCCTCTGCAGTGTGTCTTCGACACAGCAGCCAGACAAGTCCTGCAATGCACAGATCAGACAATGTCCCTCTTCTGCACAAAACCATCCCTTGGCTCCCAGTTCACTCTGAGTAAAAGCCAGATCCTTATGATGACCCACATGTGACCTGTCCTCTCAGCCACCCTATTACCCCTCTGTCCTATCTCCCACCCTCTCCCCTTACTGAAGTCTCTCCAGCCACACTGGTCTCCTTGCTACTCTTCATACACCAGACACTCTGCCTCAGGACCCTTGCATTTGCTGTGGATGGCACTCCCCTGCTGGAACACTCTTCCTTTAGGTATTGCCTGGTTCACTGACTCATCTTGTTCAAGTCCCTGCTCGGAAGTCACATTCTCAGTGAGGCCTGCCCTGTTTAACCCCATGAGCCCTCCTCCTCACTCCCAAACTACTTGCCTTGCTTTATTGTTTATTTTGCCATGGCCCTTATAGCGGTCTAACACCCTATATACTTTACTTAGTGTATTTATTATTTATTGTCTCTTCCCTGCTGCAGAGTATCAACACTACAGGGCAGGGATCACTGTATATTCTCAAATGTAACCCCAGTGCCTAAAATAGCACCTGACATTCAGCGAAGCTTTGCTGAATGAATGAGCTGCAGGAGCCCAGACGTGGGGCTGTCCAGGTGGGGAGGCAGATGGGGATCAGGAAAGAGCAGGGGTGGAGAGGTTGGGTTGAGCCAATGCACCAGGGCTGGAGGACATTCCATGGAAGTGACAGCTTGCTGCCCGCCCCCCCCACCACCACCCAAGGAACCCTGAGGATGGGAGGGGGGGCTTTCCTCCTGGGTCCGTGTGCCTCCGGTCCTGCCAGTAAACAGGATCTCTGGGCAACTGCCTGCGAACCTTGCCCACTGCCCCAGAGGCCTTGACTTGCTCCTTCCTGTGCTATAAATCGGGGACCTTCCATCTGTGACATCCTGGATGCTGCTGGGGGAGGTGAGGCAGGGCAGATCCGTTGCAGAGAACTGTGTACGGCCCTGAGCAGCACACTGCACCTCAGTTTTCTTGTCAGCAAAATGGGAATGATAGGAGGATGGATTTCAAGGCATGACTGTGAAGTTGAATGAGATAATGAATGAAAGCCCTTGGGAAATGGAGGTGTTCCATGGACCCATTAGGGGGTAAAGGCACAAGGAACAAACCTAGCTCTGCCACCAAGCTCAGTCTCATCGCCTGCAAAATGGGGTGAATGCGAGTCACTACTTTCCTAGGGTTGTTGAGAGATTCAAAATGCAAAGGAAATTCTTAGCACACAGTAAACATGCAACAGTTGCTTGCTTTTATTAACCATAATTATTCTAACAATGGTAGAAAATAAAATGTTATTGAGAAGCCATCTGGGAGCCCAGGTGCCTCAGTTCATGTCCCAGAGGGGACCATGACCATGGACTCCACATAGCACAACTTCAGCCCTGTGCCTTTTGTGTACATTTCAGTTTGGTCCTAGAGACTCTCTCCCACGCACAAGGTCACCTCCTCCCATTGCCTCCGGCGATCCATACCCATGAGCACACTTCTTCCCTAAAATATACCACAAGAGTAAATACCTGGCCTTGAAGCCTGCCTGGGAGTGGGTGTGTTGGGAGTTCAAATCCGGGCCCCACCACTCCCAAGTTATAGAAACTTAGACGGGCTAATTGTCCTATGCCTCAGTTTCCTTTTCTGGGAAAGGAGAATAATAATAGCTCCGGCCTCTTACAGTTGCCATGAGGATTGAGTGCATTAAAATGTGCCCAGTGCCTGGCACTTAGCAAGTAGCAAGCCTATCATATGGAAGAGTGTTACTATCTTCATTCCACCAATAGGTAAACTGAGGCTTAGCTGGTAGAAAGTACTTGGTTCAAGTTATCAATTGTCATGTTTATTGTCCCAGAGCTGGGATGAGTTTCATTACACCAGTAGGAGCCCCAGCCAGTGAATTCACTGTTTGTGAGTTATCTCCTTTTATCCTTTAGTGTTTTTTGGGGGTAAGTGGGAGTCCATGCCAATAAGGTTAGAGAAATGGATAAAGGGAAAACTTAACATTGGGGTAATCTCATGCATGAGCTTCTTTTCAGAAGGCTGGGGAAACACTTAGCCCTGTATGAAACGGTTTTGGGTTCCAGTGTGAGATGTGCTAAACAGGGTAATAGGAAGTCCTTGAAGGCTCTTGAGCAGGGGAAGCATGAATTTCAAGGATAGGAATCTGGCAGTGTGTTTGGGTTAATTTATGTTCCTGAGGTCTGTACATTGCTGGGGCGGGGGGTGCAAATTGGCACAGTGATTGAATTCCACAAATATTCAAGCTATATTTGTAGAGACTAAATGAAAGGTGTCGCACTGGTGGGGAGGATTTGCAGTGAGCAAATCCAACCAAATCCCTCTGCCCTGTGCTTACGATCTGGAGAGGAGATGGGCAATACACGAATATACAACTTGATCGACCACATGTTGGGGAAGAAATGTTCAGAAGAAAGCAAAGCAGGGTAGTGAGAAGACCCTGAGTGGGAGAGGTGAGGTTTGGTTGGAGGCACAGATGGAGTGAGGATGAGCCATGGGGACACAGAGGGGGAGAACCTTTTAGGTGGAGGGACATTAAATGGAAGGCCCTGAGATGGAGCATGCATGGCAGGTTCAAACTCTTGCCAGGAGCCCCGGGTGGGACAGAGAAGGGGAGGACAGAAGGAACAGGTGAGAGAGGTCACAGGGTCAGACACACAGGGCTTCAGAGCAGTCTCAAGAACGTTTTACTCTGAGTCATGTGGGAGGTGATCGGAGGCTTCTGAGCAGAGGAGGGACAAGCTCTGACTTAGGTTTTAAGGGGACCCCCTCCGGTGGCAGGTGGAGGATGGACTGTGGGGTCCAGGGCAAAAGCTGGGAGCCCGGGGAGGGTGGCTTGTTCCAGCGTGGGGTGGGTAGAGGTGGGGAGGGGTGCTCAGACTCCCTATCCGTCACTGAGAGATGGCGCTCAGAGGTGATTGAAGAGTGGGCAGTATCTGTCAAAACTGCAACTGCACATAGCCATTCACCTAGCATATTGGCCTCTGGGACTTCATCCTCCAGTTATATTTGCACTTGGGTGAGATGACCCAGATACAGGGATGCTTCTTGCCGTGCAAAGAGGGAACTGAACAGGTTTCATGGAGCCAAGTGTGGGTGGGGGCGTGGAGGTAGTGCTGCAGAAGTGGGGACAGGGCAGCCATCTGGAGAGCAAGCTGTCACGTTAAATATACATGGCAGTGTCTAAAAGATGACCACCGATTCTCTGAATGTCTTCCCAGCAACAGGTGAAGTCTGTGCACCTCCTCTCTGAATCTGGGCTGCCCTGTGACTGCTTTGACCAATACTATGGCAGAAACGATGCTGTGACAGATTCTAGGCCCAGATCTCAAAAGACTAGCAGCTTCTGTGCTCACTTCAGCAGCACATACGCTAAAATAGGAACGATCCAGAGAAGATTAGCATGGCCCTTGCGCAAGGATGACATGCAAATTCGTGAAGTGTTCCATATTAAAAAAAAAAAAAAAAGACTAGCAGCTTCTACTTCCTCTTTCTTGGAATGATCACTTGGAGAGAAGCCAGCTGCCATGAAGGAAATCCAACCGCCCTGGGACTGCCATGCTGTGAGGAAGTCTAGCTAGCTATGGAGCGGTGTCCTCTAGGATGAGACACCATGAGAGGGAGACAGAGACAGAGAGAGAAAGAGCAAGTCCATCAAGGCCGCAGACGTGAGTGAAGAAGCCAGCCATCTTGGAAGGGAACCTCCAACCCCCGCTGTCTCAGCGGACCCCACACAGTTCAGAGAAGAGCAGCCCAGCCCAGCCCTTCCTGAATTCCTGACCCACAAAATCAAGAATAAAACAAAGTGTTGTGTTTAGCTTCTAAATTGAGGGTAATTGATGGTAGTGCAGAAGATAACCGGAATACATACTCCCTATCACCCACCAATCGTATTCCTGAGTCTTTGTCCAGATGAGAGCCTCATGCCAGCCCAGACAAGGACACACCAGTGTGGTGACAGTGTGGTGGCAGAGACTTAGAGACCACCCAGGGGCCCGTTCCTGGAGTAGCAGGGAGGAAAACATGTGGCTGCAAACCAAGGAGTTCTAGTCAGCATCTAGAAGCCACAAGTCAAGCGCAACCCAGACCGATGTTGGACAGAGAATGAGCACTAGAGTGAAAATAAATTAAAATGCACATCCAGGGGCGCCTGGGTGGCTCAGTCGTTAAGCGTCTGCCTTCGGCTCAGGTCATGATCCCAGGGTCCTGGGATCGAGCCCCGCATCGGGCTCCCTGCTCGGCGGGAAGCCTGCTTCTCCCTCTCCCACTCCCCCTGCTTGTGTTCCTGCTCTCGCTGTCTCTCTCTGTGTCAAATAAATAAATAAAATCTTTGAAAAAATAAATAAATAAAATGCATATCCAGAAAGCAACAATACCCATACAAGCATCCCGTGTTCTTCAAGAAGACTGACTCACCAAGGAACACATGGGACCCATCAGAATGGTTCTATGGTGGAGCAGAAAATGAGAAGGGGAAATGGGACAAAGAGAATAGGAGAGAAAAATAGACCAAAGGAGGGGCATGCAGGGGTCAACGATAATCTGCCGTGAACTGAGGACCATTTATTTTTTTATTTTTTATTTTTTATTTTTAGAGAGACACAGAGAGAGATGGAACACAAGCAGGGGGAGCGGGAGAGGGAGAAGCAGGCTTCCCGCTGAGCAGGGAGCCCGATATGGGGCTCGATCCCAGGACTCATGACCTGAGCCAAAGGCAGACACTTAATGACTGAGCCACCCCGGCGCCCCCCATTTTTTTTTAAAGCTCAACCCTGTACATTTGAAGCTTAAGTGATAACAGGTAAACAAAATGAATGTCCATAAATAGAGGGTTGTTGAGTAAAGTACATCACATCCACATGCTGGTGTACTGATTAAGCCATGAAAACAAATATCGAAGTTTCCCATGTAGGAATATGTAAGAATCTGCAAAGCATATTTGCATGAGGGGCAGAAATGATGTAGAAGGGTGTATATAATAGGCTTCCACTTGGGGGGAATAAAACTGTATGTATTTGCATATATGTTTGTTTTGTATTTTTTTTTTAAGATTTATTTATTTATTTGAGAGAGAGAGTGTGTGTGTGAGCAGGGGGAGGGGCAGAGGGAAAGGGAGAGAATCTCAAGGAGACTCCCTGCTGGAGCCCGATGCAGGGCTCGATCTCATGATCCTGAGATCATAACTCAAGCCAAAACCAAGAGTCAGAAGCTCAACCAACTGAGCCACCCAGGCGCCCCTGCATATACATTTATAAATAAGTGGTATCTCTGTGGAAGAATATCCCAGAAACGAATCCAAGTGGATGCTTCTGGGGAAAAGAGCCAGGTGTTAGGGGACAGGAATGGTTGGGAGAACTTCAAAGGGGCAGGCACCCAGTCTGTCAGTGCTCACTTTTGGAATCCAGTCACCATGATGTGATGGAATCCAGGTCCCATGGAGAGGCCCATGTGGAAAGGAACTGAGTCCCTCTCCTCTCTCCTGCCCTCTGCCCCAAGCCAACCACCAGCACCAACTTGCCAGCAACGTACATGAGCTCTTTGGGCAGCAGGTTCTCCAGCCCCAGTCAGACCTTCATATGAGTGCAGCCCCAGCTGACATCTGAAGGCAACCTCCTGAGGACCAGAACTGCCCAGCTAAACCACTCCCAAATTCCTGACCCTCAGACACTATGAGATACAATAAATGTCGCTGTTTTAAAGCATCATGCTGCGGTGTTGTTACACAGGATAGATAGCTAATACAGAAGGGCCCCTGCAGCCCTTCCCAATAAGAGTCTCCCTCCCCACCCCAAAGAAACCACTATCCTGATTATTTATTATTCCCATGAATCTTCTAACTTTACTACATACATAGAAATCCTTACACAATATATAGGACTGTGTTTCATTCTGAGAAGTATAGAATGCCCATGATATAATATATACATTTGTCTTTATAATATGTATCCTATCTTCCTTGCTTTTTCCTTCCACAATATGCTTTGAAGATCCATCTGTGTTGGGCGCCTGGGTGGCTCAGTTGGTTAAGCGACTGCCTTCGGCTCAGGTCATGATCCTGGAGTCCCTGGATCGAGTCCCTGGATCGAGCCCTGCATCGGGCTTCCTGCTCGGCAGGGAGTCTGCTTCTCCCTTTGACCCTCCCCTCTCTCATGTGCTCTCTCTCATTCTCTCTCTCTCAAATAAATAAATAAAATCTTTAAAAAAAAAAAAGATCCATCTGTGTTGAGGCAGGCAGCTGAAGTTTTTTCACTAATATAATATTCCATTATATTAATAGACAATACTACCATTTAGTAGGCAGATGTGGTGTGCAAGGGCTTGGCACACAGGGTGAATTTCATCCGCACATTTATAATAGTACCTGGACATCATGTATATCTACTCCATGTTAGCCATGCCATGACCTCCATCTATACTTGGACTTTTTATTTTGAAACAATTTCAGACTTACAGAAAGGTTGCAAACATAGTACAAAGAATTCCTGCATACCTTCACACAGATTCCGCAAATGTTCACATTTTACTACCCTTGCTTTATCATTCTATCTCTGCTTACATTTCTGTCTGTCTAAGAGTAAACTGAAGACAGGATGCCTCTTTATCTCTAAATTATTCCATGTATAGTTTCTAAACACAAGAACATTCTATAATAAAACCACCGGACAGATACAAAAGTCAGGACATTAACATTGTTGAAATACTATTGTCTACATTATAGACATAGTCAAATGTTGCCAATTGTTGCACTAATATCCTTCACCGCAAACAAACAAAAAACATTTTTTTCTGATCCAGTATCCAATCCAGGATACATGTTGCATTTAGTTTTCATGTCTCTTTAGCTTCCTTTTATCTGGAATAGTTTCTCAGTTTTTTTGTTTTGTTTTGTTTTGTTTTGTTTTTGCGTGTGTGTGTGTGTTTTACTTTTATGAACTTGACATTTTTTCATGTGCATAGACGGGTTGTTTTGTAATCGGTCCCCCTAGTTGGGTGTTTCTGTTATTTCCTTATGACTAGGTTCAGATCAGGCACTCTGGGCTACAAAACCACCACAGTGATGCTGTGTACTTTGCAGTGTGTCCCTATCAGGGGACATATGATGTCGATTTGCCCCCTTGCTAGAGATGTTCGCCTTGATCGCTTGGTTAAGGTGCTGTCTGCCAGTTTTCTCCACTGTAGAGGCACTGTTTTTCTCTTTGTAATTAATAAATATCTGTGGGGGAGATACAATGAGACTATGCAAGTATTCTGCTTTTCTTCATACTTCCTACCCACATACTTCCTAGCAGGATGATATATTTTGCATTAAATGTAATTATTATTTGACCAAGAATACATGAGTATGGACCAATAATTCAACAATATAAAAGAATGTAAGGCAAGTCTCCCTCCTACTCTCTCCCCAGCCACTCAGGTCCTTTCCCTGTGCCATCCCTATTCTTGCTGTTTCCTGTGTCCTTCCAGATTTTTCCACGCACAGGCAGGCTGATACACACGTGGATCCTGTATCCTCTTTTAGAGTTTTATGCACACGGAAGGTAGGTGAATATATGCATTGCTCTGCATCTTGCTTTATTTCACTTCACATTTTGGAGGCCATTTTCTTTTGCTCATAAAGAGAGATCTCTTGCTGATTTTAGAAACTTATGCCCCCTGAGATGCGATCCCTTCATGTTCACAAATAAGGAAACTGAGGCCCAGAGTGAGGAAGGGCCAGGTGCCCAAAGTTAGAAGGCAAACAGACTTGGAAGCCAGTCCAGGACCCCTGGATAAGGGAGTTGACAGGTCTCACCACTGGGGAACCAGGACTTCCAGGGGCTTGCCCCAGCAAGATGCCAGACCCAAACTCGTGTCACGGTTCCCAGCCTGGCTTCTCCCCACTGCCTCCCCAACCCCCGGGGTCCCCTTCTTAGCTCTTGTTAGGGACTTCCCTCCAGCTCCCTGCTGGGCCAGGTCTTGGGAGCCCCATTGATCCTCTGACAGCCCAAGACAGATCGTTGGGGAGTGTGTATTCAGGTGCAGGCCAAGCACATGGAGGCCAGATGAGAACAGGGTTGGGGGGGTCAGGGGCCCACTTGGGTGGAGGATAGAGGACTGAGGAAGGGGAAGATAGAGGATCCCACAGACACCTGCCTCCTCTTCCCCTCCCCCACCATTCCCACCCTCCTTGGAACTTCGGCTCTCCCCTCCTCATGTGGGGTGGGGCTCACCCATGTCTTCTCCTTTCCCTTGGCCTGGGAGGCCTACGGTGTAGCAGAGAGAAATTAAGATATCGAATGCACCCTGCTTGGTTTGATGGCAGCCCAGGCCCTCCTGTGAGAGTCAGGCAGATGGTATCTCTTCTTGAGCCTCAGTTTCCTTGGGGTGATGAGGAGGAAACAGCCTTCACATGGGTCTAGCAGGCAGGCGGCAGGGCCAGTCTCCATGGCCCTTCATTGGCCTCTTAACACTCCTATTGCTCGGTCCCTCTTTGGTTATGGAAGCCCCTACCTGTCTTCCCTGACTCTCCCCACCCCAGAAGGAACATGGCACTTGGGGTCAGCCTTGTTGACCCAATGGGGCTTCTGGAATGAGACGCCTGGAGCTGTGGCATCCTGCATTGGAAGAGCCCTGTCACAGCCACGGGCTGGTCTCTGCCCTGTCCCTCCGATGATGATGGGTGCTCACTCCCTAGCGAGGTGGCCCCAGAGATCTGCCTGTTCCTTCTCCTTTCTCTTTTGCAGAAATCTGCCCCCCTGTGGCTTCTTCAGGACAGTGTGGTCCCCAGAGTGGGGAGTCGGCCTAGATGCCCTGTGACCCCCGAACAGCTTTTAGATGGCATGTGCATCTCAAGGGGGGGGGGTTCCCAAGCATTGTGTGGTGTGCAAGGGGGTGGGGGGCTATGGGCACATGGGGGCTCGGAGAGAGGGGAGGGAGGGTAGAGGAGGAGGGCTCAGTGAGGGAAGAGGACATTCAGAGGAGATGTGACAGAGAGAGGAACAAGGTTCAGGGAAATAGACAGGGACTTGGTGAGGGTGACAGTGTCTCAGAGGGAGGCTGGGGGCACAGAGAGGGAGTTGGCCGAGCAGAGGGAGGGTGGGGCTCAGATGGAGGGCTGCAGACTCAGCGAGGGGAATGGGCCTGGGTGGGGGTGATAAAGGCTCAGATAGCAGGATGGGGCACAGAGAGAGGGATGAATGCACACAGTCCATGGTAGCTCAGGGAGGAGGAGGAGGCTGTTTTCGTGCAGGGTCATCCAGAACAGAGCTCCGGGGAGCAGCCCCGGCAGCAGCTCCTTTCTGGCAGACAGACCCTGAGCTGATGGTCTCTAAGGAGCTGCTGGGCGCAGTTTCCTGGAACTCACAGCCATGGCCAGCGTGTCAGCACCCTGCGGTGCACTAGCCTTCCAGAGGGTGCCATTCAGGGAGCCGAGGTAGATTGCTGGAAGGGCTGCCCCGGCCTCATGCTGGGCTAGGGAAGGTGTCGGTTTGCCTTCCCTGCAAATGAGGAGATTATTGGAGGGCAATATGGACTGGAGGCAGGGGGCTGGCATCAATTATCCAAACACCAGGGGTGCAGGTTCTGGGGAGGGGACAGGGTCTGTAGCCTTCACATATCCTGGGACATGGCATTGGAGCTCCTTAGAGGGAATGGCTAACTGCCCGTTGCAGAGACAAGGGAATAGGCCAGAGGGATAGTTTGTTACTCAAGGTCACACAATACAACACAGACTCTTGTTGCGTATGTCTGTGCCAGACCGGGTCCACAGCACGTTACTGAATCCTCACTACCGACCCCACGTGACTACTCTTATTAACCCCATTTTACAGATGAGGAGATGGAAGCACAGAGCAGTGATACAACTAGGAAGCCCCGCTAGCTGGGATTTGAACCCGGTCATCCTGACTGATTCTAGTAGGGGCAGTAGGGCTGGGAAGCTTTCAGACCTGGGCTTCCCCAGGCCATGGGGGCTGACAGTGCCTTTCTCCCCCTCATTCCCCTCTCTGCAGGGATGCCGGGTATGTTTGGAGCCCCCGGCAGGGTTGGGAGGTGAGACTTAAGTATAAATAAATAAACAGGGAGCAGATGGTGGGGTGGGGGGTACAGAGAGGGGCAGGGCCAGGGCCTCCCACTTCTCCCTGGGAAAACATTACTGGGCTGGAGCAAATGGATTCCAGACTCAGGGCCTAGAAGCCCCCTCCCCAGGCCTGCTGTCCTGTCTGCTGGTCTGGGACCTGGCACAGCACTTGGAGGAAATGGTAGGCTGGGGTCCTGAGTCCTAGATTCTGTCCATCTATCATTTCCCCCCTCTCTTTTCCTGTGTGGCCTTGAGCAAGTCATTTTACCTCTGTGTCCCCATTTCTGCACCTGTCAAATGAGTGGAAGGAGAATGAGTGGGAGGAGGTGGTCAAATTTGGGGTCAAAGGCCACCTCCCCAAGGAAGTCCTCCTTGATTGCTCCATGCAGATTTTGTTAGAGCAACAGCCTAGAGTATCAGAAAGAATATGGGTATTTGTGTCTTTCATCTCACAGCAACCCATTCAACAGATCTGCTCAGCATCTGCTATGTGCTAGGCACTATGCCACCTTCAAGGCTGACATGGTGCCCAGAACATAGCTTTTCTCTGTGGCTATAGCAGCTGGCCCACAGTAGCTACTCAGCACTTGTTAGATGAATACATGAATGAGTGGGTGGATGAAAGAGGAGACAAGGAGTTACCGTGTGTCCCAAATGTGGAAGCTGCATCATTGTGGTAAGGGTGGGGGTGGACAGAAGATGATATGGGTCTTAAATAACAGATCCGTGGTGAGAAAGTCATTCTTTTTTTTTTTTTTTTTTTTTGAGAGAGAGAATGAGAGCGAGCACAAGAGGGAAGAGGGCAGAGGGAGAAGCAGACCCCCTGCTGAGCAGGGAGCCCGATGCGGGACTCGATCCCGGGACCCCAGGACCATGACCTGAGCCGAAAGCAGCCGCTCAACCAACTGAGCCACCCAGACGCCCGAGAAAGTCATTCTTTCTTCAGCATCTGCCAGGCCTTCCCAGAGGCCAGGGAGCATCTCCACGGATGCCAAGAACCCCTTTCTAACACCTGTGGATCTCTCTGTCTCGCTGTCTCTTTCTTTTTATAATCTGGAGAAAGCTAGTCTGGGGTCAGGAGCTTCTGCAGGCAAGGGTACCAGCTAGAATTTGAGAATATTGTTTCGTTTGCATTTTATTCATTTTGCTCAGTTACTTTTCATTTGTGGGAAGGGATTCTGATTTTTCATTTTTGTTTGGATATTGCTGGGAGGGGTGGTGCTTAACTGGTCCTGGAGAAATTCTGAAGTGTTGGACACTTTCTGATAAAGCGATGGTCTGGGGCCAGGGTTGCATTGGGGGCCTATGGCACTCATAGTGGTGGTGGAAATGTTCCGTGTCTGTTTTGAGGTGGTGGCTACATGGGTGTGTGTATATTTGTCAAGATGCACTGCACTGTATGCTTTAAATGAATGCATTTTATTGTATGTACATTATACCTCAATAAAGCTGATTTAAGAACACATATAACTTCCCCAGGCTGACTGGAGATATTATGTACATAAGATATATGTACTTAGGATACTAAGTGCAGATGCTCTGTGGGTGTGGCCAAAGTCATGAAGATTGTTTAACACACAGTAAAGCTGGGGAAACATGGAGTCAATGAATAAATGGATAGATAGGAGACAGAATGAATGAGTGAATGAATGAATGAGTAAATGAGCAAGTGAATGATTATCTATCCCATGTTTGGCAATGAGTCCATTCTACACAGTCCCCATATATCAGGCAGTCATGATCAGGGGCTGTCCTATCTCAACTTGCATAGCTCCTGTGATGGGACACTCACTACTTTATGACATTGTCCTTTCTATTGCCTGAACACTAGGACTGTGAGAAAGACCTTTTCTCATATTAAGTTCATTTTCCTGGTAGTCCCTGCCCTTTGCACTCCACAGACACATCTACTCCCCTATCTGGGGACAGGCAAATGCCACCAGCCTGCTCTACTCTGAGTTCTTTGTCTCAGATGCCGAGCTACTGTGCCCACCAGATTCTGCTTGCACAGGGCTTACATCATAGTAGGGCAGCAGGAAAAAGAACAAGTACACAGGCAAATAAACAAAATAATTGCAAGCTGCAAAGGAAAAAACAGGGTGAGTATATTGGGGAGAGTATGGGAGGAAGAGGAAACAGGGAAAGCCTCTCTAAGGAGTTGACATTTGAGCTGAGTCCTGAAGGATGTGAAGGAGCCAGAAGAACCAGAGGAAGGGCATTCCAGGCTGCAGCAAGAGCAATTGCAAAGGCCCTGAGGTCAGAAAGCCATTGGGAACAAAGGCAGTCATCCTGGCTGGAGTGGGATGAACTGAACATGGGCAGGTCATTCAGGACATTGATGGTGAGGAGTCTGGAATTGTTTTTATTTATTTTTTATTTATTTTATTTTTTTAAGATTTTATTTATTTGACATAGAGAGACACAGCGAGAGAGGGAACATAAGCAGGGGGTAGTGGGAGAGGGAGAAGCAGGCTCCCGGCTGAGCAGGGAGCCCGATGCAGGGCTCGATCCCAGGACCCTGAGATCATGACCTGAGCCGAAGGCAGACGCTCAACGACTGAGCCACCCAGGTGCCCCTCTCATTCTCTTTCACTTCTGACTCCTGCAGGAAGAGAGCCCTGGGTTGGTGGGGATGGGCCTTTCAGACGCTTGCTACAAAGAGAGAGCAGCCTCAGCTAGATCTGGAGAAGTTGGTAAGGGTGTTGTGTTTACATTGTTCATACTGACAGCCACGTTTCTTTATGTCACATGCTACTGATTTTCCATTGAGTCTGGCTGTCTCAAGTTTCCTTTAAAAAAAAATTTTTTTTTAAAAGTAAAACAAAAGCAAATAGATTTAATGATTCAAAAACAATGGTTCCTGAAGGTGGGATGAAGCCCGCCTGTCCCAAGCGGCCCATATTGTGAAGGAGGCTCTTGATGGGTTTTGACAGATGTTTTTCTAGCCTCACCTCCTCACCTCCTCACTGTGTTCTTGGGGAACCAGAGGACCTACTGTGTGTTCTGTGCTTGGCCAAGTCCACCAGGGCACCAGCAGAAGAGGGGAATTCACCCTGGGGACTCTGCCCACATTCTGGTCTGCAGCGAAGGTTCTGGAAACAGCCGGTGGACCCCCAAATTTAGGGGTTACCGAAGTCCTTCCTCTCTCATCCCTCAGATCCAGTTCCATCCACTGGAAAATTCTGGGACTCCATCTTCCTATTACATCTGGATTCTGACCCCTTCTCTGCACCCTGGTCCAGTCCACTAACCACCACCTGAGCCCTGGTGACAGCAGCAGATTCCCCCTCCAAACCCTTCTCATCTCTGCTCAGCTCAGCTGCCAGAGCCAGCCCAGGTCTCCCCTCTGCTCAAAGCCTCAAATGGCTACCAGATCACTTGGAGGGAAAAACCAAAGTCTTCACCACCTATGACACTCTTCCCAAGCCGACGGTGCCCGTCTCTCCCACCTCCTCACCTGTCCAGCCCCAGCCTTTGTTCTAGCCAGGCTGCCTCCCGCCACAGTGACCTTCTTGCTATTTCTTGGACACTCCAAGCAGGTTCCCACCTCAGGGCCTTTGCATGTGCTGTTCCTTCTGCTTGGAACCTGCTTCCCTCTGACGTCTGCAGGGCTTCTTTCCTCTCTGTTCAAGTCAATGCCCCCACCTCAGAGAGGCCAGCCACCTTACCAGAGTCAATATTTTCCATCTCATTCTTTCTCCTTCCCCTGCTCTTCTCTCATAGCACGTATCACTGCTAGATACTGCATTTTACACTTTATACATGTCTCGTGTGTGTTTCTTGCCCATCTCCCTTGAATGGACCTCAAGAGGACAGGGATTTTTATCTGTTTTGTTCTCTGATGACCCCAGCGCCTGGAACAGTGGCTGGTGCATGTGTCCAACACTAATTTGAGGGTGCAAGTCCAAGGAGGTGTGTGAAGGGGGTTGGGGCGCAGTGAGCCCCAGCCCTGCCTAGCTCTCTCTGTGGCCACTTGGTTCCCTCTCCGGGCATGGTTTCTTTCTCTTTCTGCCATCACCCCCCTAACCCCTCAAGGGCGGGACAGGACAGTGAAACTTGCCTCTTGGGAAAGGTTTCCAGCAGTAGCAGACCCTCCTCCTACTGCTCCCTCCCCTACAAGCCTGTGGGCAGATGTACCTCCCATGGAAAATCCTCAAAAGACAGAGGGTCTTAGGGGCAGAACATGCTGGATGTCCCTGGTCACCCTGCTCCCAGCCCCTATGTCCTCATCTGGAAGGAGGTAAGTGATGAGAATAGATGGCCCTTGAGGGTCTATTGTACAGACAAGAAAACTGAGGCTCAGGGTAGTGAATGTCTCCAGGGGCCACAGTTCCCTCCTCTGTAAAAGGAAGATAATACCTCCTCCCTCCTAAGGTCCTTAGAGGATTAAATGAATTAAATAAAGCCTTTAAGCACTTAGTGGTGTCTGGCACACAGTAGGTGCTCAAGAAATGCTTGTGGCTACTGCTGTTGTCCTGAGAGGTGAACCTATCCACAGCCAGTAGGTGGCAAAGTCAAGGTTCAAACCCAGGTCTGTGGGAATCTAAAGCGACTCCCTCTCACCACCGCGAAACAATGACAATAATGGTAATTGCAGCAAGGACACCACCACCATTAATAGCCTTTTCCACCCCATACGGTCGCTCCAGGGGTTAGAGCAGAAGACTACCAGGTGGTGGCACCTGCCCTGCAGCCAGGACCACGGGCGGCGAGTCCTCCTGCGGCCCGCCCCCCCCCCCCCCCCCCCCCCCCCCCCGGCTCCCTCCGTAAGGACAGGTTGGAGGCCAGCACGACCTCCCGCTGGGGGCGCCCCCAACCCCGCCGCCGTGGGGGGGGGGCAAGTGGGGCCCCTGGGAGGCCCCGGGGAGCCCCCCGGGGGGGGGGCAGGCGAGCGCGGACCTCGGGCTCTGGAAGGAGCCGCTCGGCCTGGAAGACATTACACGGCTGTCGGCCGGGGGGCGTCGCTCGGAGTTCCGGAGGGTGTCCCGGCGGCGGACGCGCCGGGCGAGGGGACGGCCCCTCCACAAAGCGCGCTTTGTTCTGCGCGCCCCCCCGGGAGCTGGAACCAATGGATTGGCGGCAGCTGAGGTCATCCGTCAGGCAGCGCCGGGGGTCAGGCCCGGGGAAGGGGCCGCGAGGGAGGGCCGGGCGGATGGCAGGCGGGGGTCCGTGTGTGCGGGCGGGCGGTTAACGGCTCTGGGGGCGGCCTCGGCCTCAGTTTACCCATCCGTCCCACAGGGAAGATAATGTCTGCCCTGCCCACCTGCCGGGACTAGCGTGTCAAGTGTGGAAGCCATGATTCTGATGATGGTCTTTCCGTGATGAGCTCTCCCTACCTTCCTGCTCCGTGGGAATGCCCGAGTCAGATCCGGCCCGCTCGGGCAGAGCCGGCAGGGAAGCAAATGGGGCTGTAAACACGTATGTGTACCGGAGGCAGGGATGAAGGCCTTGCAGCCTCTTCTGGCCCAGGGGAGTCAGGGCCTCTGCCTGCTTCCCCACTTTGACCCTGGATGCCAGACTGAGCCTGCCTTTGCCCGGAGCTGACAGGTGGAGCTGCCTAGACCCTTAGAGTCCATCCCCCCTTCCCCCCAGTGTTTTTCTGACTGGAGGCAGATCAGGCCTGAACACTTTCCTCGAGCCCCACAAAACTACATCCCATTTATTCATTCATTCACACCCCCATCTGTGTGTGCCTCAGTGTTCCCATCCATACAATCAGATAATTAGGCTTCTAAACATTCGATACAGGGTCCCCTGGGGGATGAGGCCATCAAGTCCAAGGAGCCCCAGAAATGGCTCAACATATTTGTGTGTGTGTGTTCTGGAGAAAGGGCTTGTGGCTTTCTTTGGATTCTCAACCATGTTCATGACCCCCAAAAAGGTTAAGAAGCGCTGGCTGGAGTGCAGGGAAGGAAAGCAGCCCCTCCAAACTCTGCTGGAGGAAAAGGCACTTGGAACAGCCACCCTGCAGAGCAATATGCTCGTACCTTAGAAGTCAGAAACTGAGCTATGGATCAGCCAGGCAGTCCCTCCCCCAGGGATACAGTTGAGAGAGCACGGAGAGTGACATCAAAGGTTGTTCAGAACAGCAAAACGGGAAAGCTCAACTGTCCATTAACAGGAGAATGACTAGGAAATGGTGGTATTCAGACCTTGGAATGCCACATAGTAATTAAAAGAATGAGCTAGACCTACATGGAACTTATTCATCCAACTAATATTTATTGAACACTTACTGTGTTTTGAGCGGTGGGCCTACAGTGATAAGACAGATCAGGTCTTGCCTGGAGAATGTTTTCTAGCCAGTGAGACAGACAGAAACAGACACAGAAGATAATTTCAGAGAGTGTGATAAATGCCACAAAGAAAATAAAGCCGAGCAAGGTGACAGAATGATAGGGGAGGGAGATCATTTTAGACAGAATGGTCAGGGGAGGCCCCTTTGAGGAAGTGACCAGAACAAGGGAGACTCTGGGAGAAGAGCAAAGATGATTAATGGGGTGAATGGCAAATAATGGCTAGTAATGGGGTGAATGGCACAGTGCTGGGGGGAGAAATGCAATCTGCAAAATAAGGTAAAAAAGAAAAGCATGCTTTACTTATACTTTACACACTACATTACTACAAAGTTAGAACAAGGTCTGGAAGGGTATATGCCAAAGTCATGAAGGCAACTGTCCCAAAAGTGGGGAGGGCAAAGGGACCACCAGGACTAGGACTCACAGTGGGTTTCAGCTTGCCTCTCCTATTTTAAATTATTTAGCATTTTAATATCTTTATGTTTAAAAAGTGAATTACGCACATCTAACTTGTGAAATTAAAAACCATTTTAAATCTTCCGTGGTGACTGGGGGTGGGTTCCAGGGCAGCGAGGGGCCTAAGGGGTCCCTACACACTTTCACTGGACCCAAGTTCCTGGGGGGCAGTGGTTTTGTCTGGGGAGGGGACACACAGACTGTGTGAGGCATGTGGCTCAGCCTGAAGTATCGGGAAGCTTCTTGCAGGAGGTACCACCTTTGCTGAGCTTGAGACCATCTGGCTCAGTACCCCCCAGTGTAGACTAGAGAGGCCATGATGTGTGTATGACCATAGAGCAGGAGTGGACAGGGTAAATAGAACCTGAAACTCCCAGCCAGGTCTCCGCAAGCCTGAAGCCCCTGGCTCCTCTGGGCACCTGATCCATCTCCCTCGCAGTCAGGCCCCTCCCTCCACAGAACTTGCCCTGCAGGCTAGAGGCCCCGCCCTGCTCTGGCAGGCCAGGAAGCAGCGCCACCTGCTGGCGCAAAGAGAAAAATGCAGCTCTCAGCTTCCACGGAGAGCAACCAGCCAATTTCAAAACCCTTTTCCTCTTCTGTGGGAAGAAATCAAAGAGGGAGACAAACCACGAGAGACTCTGAACTCTAGAAAACAAACAGGGTTGCTAGAGGGGCGGTGGGTGGGAGGATGGGGTAACTGGGTGATGGGCATTAACAAGGGCACTCGATGTGATGAGCACTGGGTGTTGTGTGCAACTGATGAATCACTGAACTCTGCATCTGAAACTAACTAACGATGTACTCTATGTTGGCTAATGGAATTTAAATTAAAAAAATAATAATTAAAAAAAAAAAAAGAATGACCAATCCCTCCCACTTCAAATGTATTCTGCACCGCCCTCCCAGTGTCTAGACACAGGGCCCCTAGTGCTGCCTGCTTGGGTCTTACCTGCAAGAAGGAAAAGCTTTTTCAGGAAGGGGCAACCATTCTGGTATCCTAGACCAGTGGGTCAGGAGGAGGTGATTACTCTCATGAACCAGTGGCACCTCACGACAGCAGTTTACAAAACCTGCCCTCAGCTTCCTGACCCTTGGTACAAATCTCAGGGGTGGACAGTCCATTTGACAGCTTGGAAAAAACCTCCAGGGAGGCTCTCATCCAATGCCCTACGATGAATGGGTGGGTGCACAAGCTAATCCCATAACGGGCTCCTGGGACTCAGCCCAATGTGGGTGGAGGGGGTGTCACCATATTTGAAAATCATTGCCTAAGTCTGGATCAGTGGTCTCAGCTTGTGGTCCCTGGACAGCAGCAGCATCCGCACTGGGAACTCAGTAGAAAAGCAAATCCGCAGGCCCCACTCCAGACCTGCTAAGTCAGAGACTCGGGCTGGGGCCCAGCAATCTGTGTTGTAGCAAACCTGTTGAGAACCTAAACTGGCAGTCCAAAGCAAGTACATCCTCTCATTTTTATTAAATGAGCTTTTATTTGGGAATGATTTTTGACTTACAGAAAAGCTGCAAAGAGAGTAAAGAGTTCCCCCAAATTCTGCACCCAGCCTACACCACCATCACCTTACATTTTACATGTACATTTGTCAAAACTAAGAGACTGAGACTGGTATATTATTATTAAGTAAAATCCACACCTTATTCAGATCTCCAGTTTTTCCACCAATGTCCTTTTTTGGTTCTAGGATATTACACTGCATTTAGGACTATATTCATTTTACATTTAAATTGGTCACCTCAGTCATCTTTCCCTGGGACAGAGAATGGGTGGGAAAGCTGTTGTCTTGGTTACTGAGCTGGGAAAACTGAGGCTTGAAAACATCCAGGGACCGAGATCCCTTAGCAGAACAGTGAGAGCAAAACCTGCTTCACTCTGCACCCTTCCTGTCCCTCTTCCCTTCACCCAGGACTCTTGTCTTCAGAAGCCCCTTTGGAATGTCCCATATGGCCTACCCCCACCCCACCAGTGCAGACCATGGCAGATGCCCCTAGTAGAGCAGGCCCAGCCCTGGGAGAGATCCACCTGCCTTGCAGCTTCTATTTTCACTCTCATGATACTCTGAAGCCATGTCAGTAAGCCTGAGCGAAACTGCTGGAGAGACCGCAGCATGGACGAGGACAAAGTCACCCAGCCATCGGCCTGCCAAATGCCAGACAAGTGAGTAGGGCCATCTTAGACCATCCAGCCCTATTCGAGGTAATAGCTGACTGCGTGCAGCCTTGGGAGTGACGCTGGGTGAGCGCAGTAGAACTGTCCCAATGTGTCCAGCCCAAATTGCAAACCCGCAGAACTGTAGGCAAATGAATGACGTGCATTCAGCTGTCAATTTTGGAGATGGTCTGTTACACAAGACTAACTAATACACAATTCCTTATTTCTCTCTTGGTAATGGGATTCCAATTTTATTTCAGGAAGCGGTGTGCCAGTTCCACGAGATGGAATATGAAGGGTCTACTAATTATGACAAATCTGTTCCCTGCCATCTTAGCTTTCTTTGCAGCCAGGGGTGGCAACAGTAGCTGGTTTGGGCCAAGGAGACCTAAGTAGAAATAAGCAGGGGGCTAGAACAGGAAACAGGCCTCTGAAAAAGGTCTGACTTCATGACAGGAGTCGACAGCTGGCTTGGCCCTTCTTCCTCCCCCACACCTTTCTTCCTTGAACACAGCCACGATTTCTGGAGGTCCGGCAGCCATCTTTGACCATGAAGTAACAAGCAACGAGGGAAAGGCCAAAAGGAATCAGAGATGTGAGCCCTATCTTCACTGGGGTGCTGAACCAACATCACCCGTCTCCAGAATTCACGCTATGTGGACAGACTTCTCTTTGTTTAAGCCACTGTAACCTTTACTTGCAGCTGCACGTATTCCACATAATGGCAGATTCACAGACAAAAACGTAGAAGGAGCCTTGTGCTTGGGAATCTGGAGCCAGGAACAGGTCGCTCTCCAAACCCATCTCCTTTTCCATTTCATTCTCTCAAGAACACCTCGAGAGCAAAGACATGTCCCCGTTTCCGCAGCGGTGGGATCTGGGGCTCCCACACTGTTCAGGAATGAGTCCAAGGTCTTGCAGCTAGTGGAACAGGTGCTCAGAGTCAGACCGCCCCCCCTAGGCACAGAGAACGTGCCCCCGAGCCCCTGATCGCTTCCTGCATGGCCTGGCGCCCTGGAGGCCGGGTGTGTCTTCCGGGCTCTTGGGAGTGCTGGGAGGCGCCGAGGAGGCTGCTATTGTAAGTCTGGTGTTGAAGCACCCAGGTACACCCTGAGGTCCGAGAGGGTGGACCGGACAAGCTTGGCAGGGATGGTCTCTCGCTGCAGCTGCTGGTAGGCTGCATAGCGGTGGCAGCCCCCGAAGGAGTAGAAGTAGTCACCACCCTGGGCCCCTTTGATCCAGAGGACGTCAATAGGGGGCACGCTGCCTGGATCCTCCTAGAGAAGAGGACACAGTGTCAGTGAGCACGGCACAAGGCTTGGCGGTTTGTGGTGTGGACCCTGTTAACCTGCGCTGAGCTCCAACAGGGTACTCACTGGCTCATGCTGGCTTGTGAGAGACAACTGTTAAATATTCAGGAATTTTGTGAGCTGGTTGTCATCAACTCGGTAGCTTGAAAATCAGCCACAGTGATTTACATCAGGGAAACGAGCAGATGCTACAAATCAGGGCTTTCCCCCCCTACAGACCAGGTGTTAAACATTTATGAGTTTATTATTATACCACATACACACTATCTGTTTGGCCCTGTTCTAGGCTCCGGGAATAAAGGACAGCCAGACTGGGCCAGGCATAGCCCCTGCCTTCACGGGACTCCAGTCTGGTGGGGATGGAGCACACTGGGGAGACCACATTAGGCGTGAGCTGCCTAGAAGGCCTCCTGCCAACTGGCCCATGGGTTCTCTTTTATTATGCTTATTTGATGGGTTCATTTATCCATTTATTCCAGAAATTATTAGTAAGCGGTAAGGCCCAGCAGTGACAGGCGGGGGCTCTGGAACCCAAAAAATCCTGCATCCGAATTTCAGCTCCTCCACTGAGCTGCTAGGGGACCCAGAGCAAATGGCCTCAGCACTCTGAGCACCGTTCCTCATCTGTAAAATGGGTGTGGATGCTCTATGGGGCTGCGGGTGAAGAGTCACAGAGCTGACGCCTGGGGGGTGTGGAGCACAGCCTGGCCGGCAGTGGGGCATGAACGAGGAGCCAGTGCTCGGCAGGCCTTGTGCTGGGCGCCGGGGGCACGACGGTGGGTGGGCGGGGTCACGGCCCCCCAAAACGTCCCCATCCTAATCCCTGGAGCCTGTGTAGGCCAAGGGGACTCTGCAGATGGAATGCAGTTAAGGATCCTGAGATGGAGAGATTATTCTGGGTTATCCAGATGGGTTAAATGTAATCACTGGCGTCCTTGAAAGTGGAAAAGGCCAAAGAGGAGGTCTGATGTCACTGGCTTTGAAGATGGGGGTAAAGAAGCCATGAGCCAAAGATTGTGGGTGGCCTCTAGAAGCTGGGAAAGGCAAGGAAAAGGATTCTCCCCAAGAGCCTCCAGAAGGAATGCCGCCCTGCTGACACCTTGATTGTAGCCCACTGAGACCCATTTTGGACTTCTGAACTACAGAACTAGGAAATAAAACATTTGTATTGTTCTAAGCCACTACTCCTGGCAATTTGTTACAGTTGCCATAGGAAATGAACACATATGGTAAGTAAAGACAGGCTTGGTTCTTGCCCTCCCCGAGCATATGGTTCTAGCATGGAAGACAGATGTCTAAACAGGCCATTAAAACCCAGGGGGATTGGAGCTATGCTGGTGAGCATGCAGGTGTCTGGGGGCCCATAAGAGGCCACTAACCCAGTAGGGGGGCATCAGGGAAGACACGGACACTGGGACAGTAAGACCAAGAAGGAGTTAGAAACAGTAAAGAAGAGATGGAAGGGTTCCTGGCAGGGGTAAAAGAGCCTGTGCAAAGGCCCGGGGGTGAGAGAGTGCATACATGGCTAGATCCTCCACAAACAGCTGGGCACCATGCTAGTTAGTGTTGAGGAAACTGCCAGGATATGACCAAAGTCCCCGCTTTTGTACAGTTGACCTGAGAAGACAGACAATAGAACACAAACAAATACATAAGCCAGGGGGACAGAAGTGGTTTATGGGAAAATACCTCGGGTTAAGGGGGGGAAATCTTGAGAGGCCAGGGCAGTGTTAGCAAGGGCAGGGAGGGGGCAGAGGCCTGAGCCAAGAGAGGGGGCAGGCCCTGTGGTGATCTGGGGAGCTGTAGAGGGGTCCGGTGGGGCCTTGGAGTCTCCCAGGACCACCTTCCAAGGGTCTGATGGGGAAAGGTGACAGGATGCCACGCAGGCCCAACCTGACACCCCCATAAAGTTCCTGCCAGGATCACTTCCCCGTTCTTCAACACCCTCCCTCAGTGATGGGGCTGACCCCTGTCCTCTCCCAGATCCAGTTCCAGCAAGGGCCTCCCAGCAGACATGACATGTCCAGTCCCACAGCCACTGACTGTGACAGCCAGAAATGACAGCATGGCTTAACTCCAGAGTGTGGTGGCCAAGCTGCTGGGCACTGGAGCCAGTCTGTGCCACTTTCAAAGTGCCTGACCTTGGACAAGTTACTTAAAAAAAAAAAAAAAAAAATCCTCCGGTGCCTCAGTTTCCCCGTCTGTAAAAGAGGGACAGTAGTAGCATCTACCTCACAGCGTTGGCACTTGAAACAGCTCCTGGGCACTGCAAGTGCTATTTATAAAGCAAGTGCTTTATAAATAGAGTTCGCGATCGTTTTTTTAATTATCTCCTCCAATCTCCTGCTTGCTCAAGCGAGGAAACGGAGGCCCAGAGAGGCCCAGCCCCTTGCTCAAGGTCACACAGCAAATGCTGGGCTCCGTCGGAGCGCCTGGAACCAGTCCCGTCTCGAGTCCAGTGTGACCTCCCTTGTGCGGAGCCCTCCCTCCGGCCCGCCTCCCCGGGCCTCACCCGGATCGTGTCCACGAGGCTCTGCACCTTGGCCGGGTCCAGCACGGACGGCAGTGGCCGGATGAGCACGCTCAGCGGCACGTTGTGCACCGCGGCGATGCAGCCCGAGTGGATGCTGCCGCCCTGCGCGCCGCCGCTCGGCCCGGGTCCCCCAGGCGCCCCCCGGCCGACCCCGGCCCCGGCCCCGGCCCTGCCCAGCGCTCCTCCCGCGCGCAGCCCCATCGCTCCGCCGCCACCGCAGCCGCGCCTCCCGCGAGCTTTAACCCCGGCCGGGCCGTACCACTCTGCGCAGGCGGCGGGGGCGGCCGCCGGGGCGAGCGCGTGTCCCCCCCGCCCGGAAGTGGTCCGGCCCCGCGCTCCCCGCGGGCTGCGCGCTGCAGACCGCGCGGGACTCGGGCTGTCCGCTGGGGGGCGCCCCGCAGCCTCCCCTCCGCCGCGCCGCGTCCCGGAGTGGAAGCGCCCGGGCGGGCTGACTCAGGGTGAGTCTGCAGGTCGCGGGGCGGGAGGGGCGCGGCTGACGCGGAGGCCCGGGTGACTCAGGCCCGCGGCGGGGGCGGGGGCGGGGGCGGGGACGAGGGGGGCGGCCGGACCTGCCGGGCGAGGATGAGTCGGCAAAACCCGCGGTGCTCGGCGGCCCCGGCCGTCGGAGCAGTAGCCGGAATGGCGAGGAAGCGATACCAATACCGACAAGAGTAAAACTACGAATCTGGTGCTGTCAGGCGCTGTTCGGAACACTTTGCATGGGTATTAACTTATTTCAGTCTCCAAACAACCCCGCAAGATAGGTGTGATTATTATTCCCTTTTTACAGATGAGAAGACTGAGGCACAGCGAGCTTTAAGTGATTCGCCCAAGGTCACGGAGCTAGTAAGTGGCTGAGCCAGGCAGGGTTCAAATTCAGGCTGTCTCACTCCAGAGTACATTCTGTACCTCACTGCTGGCTGCCTCTGTTCAGCCAAAGTAACTGTCACAAGGAGCCTTCTGGAATGCTGCTGACAATGTGTGGGCACTGCCCTAAGCATGCCCACTAACTCTCTCATCGCATCCTCACAGCACCACTAAGACGTAGAATTATTGAACTGCTTGTCCAAGGTAGGGCAGCTGAAAATGAAAGTCATCTGAGCCTTATAGCCCAGGACCACTTAGCCACCAACACCTGCTTACAGATGTGGACACTGAGGCTGAGGAGGGGGTGGGGTGGGGTGGGGTGGGTGGTGGCGGTGGTGATGACTTGGGTCCAGACATGCTGAGTGCAAGCCCCGCTCTCTCCCATTCAAAGTCCTCTGTCCTCTGAGGCCCAGGTTCAGCACCCAGCATCCTCTGGGGCCAGGGGGAGGTAGGCAGAGGCTCCTGGTTTACTTATTTATTTATTTTTTAAAGATTTTATTTATTTGACAGAGAGAGAGAGATAGCAAGAGCAGGAACACAGCAAGGGGAGTGGAACAGGGAGAAGCCGAGAAGCAGGCTTCCCGCGGAGCAGGGAGCCCCATGTGGGGCTCGATCCCAGGACCCTGGGATCATGACCTGAGCCAAAGGCAGACACTTAACCACTGAGCCACCCAGGCACCCCAGAGGCTCCTGGTTTAAATTCCAGCTGTTTATCAGCATCCATGGCAACATTAGGACTTTGGCACATATTTGCCTGGGTTTGGATCCCACTGGGCCACTGCCTAGCTGTGTGGTCTCAGGCAAGTTGCTTAACCTCTCTGAGCCTCAGCATTCTCTTCTGTTAAAATGGTTATGGGGAGATTTTGGGAACATTTGGAGATAATGGCTGATGGAGGGCAGAGTGGGGGGTAAATCAGTGCTTCCACAGCAGTAACCAAGGAACGTGACTGGTTTTATCATGAACACCCAGAGTGCTGAAGGAGAGGCCCTGTTTGACTGAGAGCATCAGGAAAGGCTCCCTGGGGGAGAGGCATTCAAACTGGAACTTGTGGCTTGGTCCTGGGGAGGGAGAGGGAAGAAGCAGGTGTAGGCTTAGGAGTCACTTGAATGGTATGGATTTGAATCCTGGCTCCACCACGTACTAAATCGTGTGACTTGAGGGTGTGCGTGTGTGTGTTTTGGGGGGGCTAACTCGCCTTCTCTTGCCTCAGTTTCTTCTCTGGATTGCCAGGGAGAGTGAGAGTAATGCATGAAGTGTTTAGAAAGGTACGTGGCACATGCATGGTGTTGAATGGAAGGTAGACATGAAGGATATTCCAGCCAGAAGCACAGCTCTAGCAAAAGCGAGGAGGTTGGACAGTCTCAGACCTGGCTGAAAACAGGCCTATCTGGTAAATACAGGCTTATCTGGTTTGGTTGTCCTCCTCTTCACCCTGGTTGGCATCTGCATGGGGAATGCATATCACCGTCTTAACTGGAGAAAACCAGAGATGGTACCCACTGTGGGGAGGGGAGCTTGCTGCATGGACTAGTTACTGACCCTTTCTGTACCTGAACTCATTACCCTTTCTGATGAGCAGTACTGCGCGTCACTCAAAGTTGTTATGGGTGTGAATTGTGAGGGTTCGCTGAAGTGCTCCATGCTTTGTGTAATGCCCCATTTTGCCATTGTAGGCAGTAGGTTCTTAGTTTTTCATCCCCTGTATTCTGGTTTTTAATCCTCGAGCTTGCCCCCTTGCAGTCCCAAGATGGCTGCTGTAGCTCCAAGCATCACATCACTATACAACAACTTTCAAAGGCAGAACTTAGGACATCCCTTTGTGCTTCTTTTTAAGAGTGAAGAAAGCTTTACTCACCATTCCTTACTCCTCCACTCCTTGCCCACGAGCCTTTTCCTCTTATCTCATTGGCAAGAATTATATCGCATGTCTGTGCCCAAACCAATCCTTGGCAAGGGGAGTGGAATTACCACGATTGGCTTAGCTTAATTGGCACTAACCTCTGGGTTCAGGAGGGTCCACTGACCCTGAAGTTCATGGCCCCTGACTGCTGAACAGAACTAGCAAGGTCTGGGGGCGCCTGGTGGCTCAGTGAGTTAAGCGTCTGACTCTTGATTTCGGCTCAGGTCATGATCTCAGGATCATGAGATCCAGCCCCTCATCAGGCTCTGTGCTCAGCGGGGAGTCTGCCTGGGATTCACTCTCTCTGTCCCTCTGCCCCTCCCCCCATGTATATTTGTGCTCTTTCTCAAATAAATAAATAAATCTTAAAAAAAAAAAAAAAAAGAACTAGCAAGGCCTGGTAGCTGTAACCTAGTTTTCCTATGGGGAACCTTCTTTCCCCACAATCAGAATTGTGTTGGGGGACAGATGCCATGGTGGGGTAGATGGACCCCACCTGGATGGACCCTGACCAGACCTGCCCAATCGGCAATTCCATTATATTGGCCCATCTGTCCTTAAACCAATAAGACGGAGAAAAGCCTCTCGTTGGAAGTAGGATGAAGGACCTTCCACTGGAGCCAATGGAAGCCTGGAACTGGAAGTTGGAGAGGTTCTGGCATCTACACAATATCCTTGTGTTTTTGTTTGGATTCTCCCAAAAGTAGATGCTGAGACAGGGACTGTGTGCAGGTAGTTTATTTGGGAAGTATTCTAGTTATTACCGCTGCAAAACAAACCACTCCAAAATGTAGTGACATCTGTGGGTCAAGAATTCAGACAGGACGCAGCGGGGACTGCTTGTCTCTTCTCCACAATGTCTGGGCCATCATCCAGGTGACTCAACAGCGGGGAGTGACTTGATGGCTGGGGCTGGAATCATCTGGAGGTGACTTCCATTATGCATCTGTTGGATGGTACTGCCTGTCAGCCAGGACACCTACATGTGGCCTCTCCATGTGGCCTGGGCTTCCTCATGGCATGGCGGCTGGCTTCTAAGAGTGAGTGTCGTAAGAGAACCTGGCAGAAACTTCATGGCCTTTTCCAATCTAGTCTTGGAAGTCATATAGCATCATTTCTGCAGTGTTCTATTTGCGGGAGCTGTCACAAGAATTTTCCTCCCCCCACCTCCCCACCCCCCCCACCCCCCCCACCCCGGCTCAAGGGAAGGGGACAGAGACTCTGTCTCTTGATGGAAGGAATAGCAAGGTTCTAAAAGAGCTTGTGGGTGGAGGTGTTATGGCCATCTTTGGAACACACATCTACTGTAGGAGGCGATGCCAGGAAGTACCGGGGAAAGGAGAAATGCCAATAAAGGGTACGCTGATGAGCACGTTAACTTGGTGGGCAAGTGGGGCTCACTCCTGCTAGGGACTCTCTGAAGAAGCATTATGCATCAGAATTGTCCCCCTGAGGGACAGGGGGCTGGGTATTTATTCACTGACTCCTGCCCCTCACTGGTTGAGGGTGGCCTGAGGATGTTACATTTCTGCCATTGTTGACTGCTCTGTACTCAAACTAAGCAAGCGTCTGAGGACAGAGGATGAAGCTGCCTGCTTAGAGTATGACCTCAGAGGTGGTCCAAGGGAGTTAGGGGCAGGACATCAATAAATTCCTTTTCTGTCCAAACCAGCCAGAGTCCACGTTTGTTGTCTGCCGCCAAAGTCTCTGACTACCTGCTCCCCCCATCTTGCTCCTGGGCTCTCTACTCCTCCCCTTCTCTTTCATTTTTGACAAAGAATCTCATTCAGCAGGCATTTGGGTCTACAGAGGAATTTTCTAAGTGTTTGGGGAGAGGGAAGGATTTCCTCTTCCCATAAAGGTGCCATAAAAGGAACATTAAATTTTAGATTCCCCCACCCCTGAAGTGCTCTTGCCCATTTCTACATCCAGGATCCTGCCATGTTGCTTGGTCCCATTCTCTCTTTCTGTTTTCCTCTCCATTTTCTGTCACTTCTACCAACCCTTGAGTTTCCTGTTCTTATTTTAGGCAGAAAGTTTGCCTTTGTCTTCTGCAGCTTCAGTGCCTGCTGAAGAACCCCCATCTCCGTGGGGTCTTGAGACAGTTACACACCACAACTGCTTCTCGTCGTCACAGGATGGCTGCCGGCGCCAACCAGGGCAACCTCTTTCCTCGCTTATGTCTTAGCTCAGGTCGTTATACCAAAATACCATAGCCTGGGGTGGCTTACACAATAAACATTTGTTTCCCACAGTCCTGGGGGCTGGAAGTCCGGGATCAAGGAGTGATGAACCTCTTCCTGGTTCACAGACTGCTGTCTTCTTGCTGCTGTCCTGTGGTGGAAGGGCGAGGGAGCTCTCTGGGCTCTCTGCCTGTAGGGACGCTCGCTTATCACATTCATGAGGGCCCTGCCTCCCACAAGCCCCACCTCTGCATGCCACCACACTGAGGATTAGCCTTCCACATATGAATTTTAGGGGGACACAGGCTCAGTCCATAGCAGTTCACATCCAGAAGAGAGAGGGACCCCCTACCCCTTGCCCCAGGGATGATGGAATTAAAGCTTTTCCCTCCAGTCTGATTGAGTTAGCTTGAGTCAGGGTTAAGAATGTTCTCCAGGGACAGGCCCTGTGTGAGCTGTTTAAGCATGAGTGCTGGAGCCTGTCACCCACTGGGATGACTGGGATTGGCCCAGAGGAGACCAGCCAGCCACACCCCTGAGGTCAGCCTTCTTTGAGCCACCCAGAGGGGCTCAGTGGCGGGTGGATGTCTGGACAGATGTGAGGGTTGTTGATGAGGAGAGGGGGGAGTAAAAGTCTGGGTGTCAGTGTCCGGTCTTCTTGACCCACCTTTGATCTCAACAGAAGTTGTGGTGGGAGGTTCTGTGCAAGCCCTGCCAGCTTCCCAGCCCAAGGGCCCTGTGTTGTCCACATTTTCCAGCTCTGTGGGAGCTTTCCTTATTCACAAGCACATCCCAGAGATGTTAGGGTATTCACTGATGGGGATAAGAGCTAGTGAGTAAAAGCCAGTCTTCCACTGTCACAGGTGGACAATTGTGAGAGGTGTTCCAAACCATTTGGAACTTTCCAGACCCTTTTTAGAGACCAGCAGTACCCAGCCGTGTTGTTGCAGCAGTGGGCTCACTAACACCCCCTTCTGTCTTATTCTTCTTGCCTCCCACTCCTGGTTCCTGGAATCACCTCCCAGAGGAACCACCTGCACTCAAGTCCCTGGCTCTGCTACCAGGGGTGGGGGGCGAGGGGGCAAAACTAGGGCAAAGGGGCAATTTCATAGGTCATCCCCAATAGTTCTGCCCCTTGCCTGGGTTAAAATGACACATCTCTTGCTAGATGTGTGACTTAGGGCCAGTCACCTGTCTGTGCCTCAGTTTCCTAACCTGCAAAATGGCCATAATGATGGCATCTAATTTGTAGGGTTGTTGGAAGAATGAAAAGAGATGATGTAGGTAAAGTCCTTAGAACAGTGCGCAACACACTGTAAGTGCTCAATAAATATGAGCCGTTTGATTACATTTTGAATTAATAATAGATCTTGAAGGTCTCTCCGTGCTTGTGCTTCCAGACTCGTCTCAGTGTATTAGCCAAGATTCTTGTTTGCAAGTGAGGAAAGCCAAAGTGAATTAGCTTAATGAAAATGGGGACATTTGGCTCCCATGACGCTGGGGTGAAGCTGGGCCTCAGGGAAAAGTGGGTTCAGAGACTTTGTCTCTCACTTGGCACAGGGATTACCTCTGTATGACAGGAACGTGGCTGTCAGCAGGGATTATGTTTGGCTTTTAGCAAGAGAAGCCTGACAAGAGAAGTTTAAAACACACTAAAGCATAACCTTTCACGGAAAAGAAAAAGAAAAGAGTCAGGCTTTTATTCTCAAAGTCACCTTCTGGATAAGATTGATGCTGAAGTGGTAGAGAAGTGGAAAGGCAAAAGGACATGACCCCTTCCTTTTTAGGGGGCTCTCTCAGAAGTCCCATGTAACACTTTCCCTGGCATGTGTTTGGTCAGAATTTGGTCCCATGGCCACCCTGGCCACAAGGGCAGCTGGGATATGTAGTCTCCATTCCGTGTGGCAGTGTGCTCAGCTAAAATTGGAGTGCTCTTACTAAGGAAAGAGAGAAGGCATAATGATAAGTAGCTAGCTGGTCTTATGACTCAGAGAGACGGAGAGAGGAAATTTCCAAATTCTAGTCAGATGCTCACATTTGAACCAATCAGCTATGGCCATGAGGGACAGAGACTTTTTTTTTTTTTTAAAGCATAAGCTACCATTATTGATTATGACTTAAATGTATGTAGTTCATTAAAAAATAATTATCATTCATCTGCTATTGGCTAGGCATTGTGCTAGACCTAGAGGATTTAGTGATGAGCAAAAAGACACTTCATTCTCAGTCTCATGAAGTTTATAGTCTAGTGGAGGAGACAGATAATGACCAAATGATCACATGGATTAATGGAAAAGTGTACCCTGATGGTAGGTGCTGTAAATGAACAGCACGTGGCCTCTGAGGAAGTGACGACACAGCTGGGGGATGAAGGATGGAAAAGGCATTAACTAGTAAGGGTGGTAGTGATAGCAATGCAGATGGAGTACATTACTGGTGGAGAGAGTAGTTTATGCAAAGGCCCTGTGGCAGGAGAGAGCAAAAGTGCTGAAAAGAGGCAGCTGGTCACACAGTTGAAGATTCAGCTGGAATGATGGAAAGAGCCACGCCAGAGAAGGCTTTAAAAGTCATCCTAAGCACGTTCCACTCCCTCTCTCCCCACAGAGGAGGTCACTGAAGTGCTTTAAGCAGGGAAGTGGGGGTGGTGGGTGGTAGTGACATGATCAGAGAAGATCCTGCATTTTTGAAAAGAACACTGTGGCTGCTGTGAAGAGAGGAAGGGAGGTGGGGGAGGCAGAATGGATCCAGAGAGACCAGTGAGAAGGCCGGTCCTGGGAAGAGATGATGGTAGCTATGGACTAGGGGGGGGCGCACTGAGATCATGGAGAGGAACAATCACCGGAAGCTGGTGTCCGACTAGATGCTAGGATGGGGAGACAGAGGTGGGAGAGATGACTTCTGGGTTTTGTTGGCTGCAAGACTGGATGGGTGCTGGTGCCGTTCAAGGAGGTGGGGGAACCCTGGAGAAGCACAAGGCAGCCTCAGACTTGGCTAGTCTGTGCTGTTGGGGTACCGGAGTGGAGGGGGCCTGCAGGCAGATACGGATTTGCAGCTTGGAGAGGAGGCTGGAATTGGAAATGTAAATCTGCGAATCTGCCTGTGGGTGGAAATTGAAGCCATGGGTTTCAGGAGAGTACAGTGAGAGGAGGAGAGTCTAGGAGAGAACCCTGTGGAACACAAAGCATACAAGGAGGAGCAGGAACTTGGGTATAGGAACGTGAGTCCTCCAAGTCGCTAGGTGGAGCAGCCAGACAGGTATGAGGAGAACCAGAGCTGAGTCATGGAGGTCTTTGAGAGAATTGTGAAAAGCAGCCTGGAAGGCCTGGCCAGTTGAGGTGCCGAGGGCTGCGGGTAACGGGCCCGATCCAGCTGACTTAAACAAATAAAGACACTCATGTCACACACCATGAAGTCTAGAGGCAGCATATTGAGTGGGCTTTAGGGCGGTTTTTTCGGCATTCCCTGATGTCATCCGGGACATGGGCTTTTTCCATCCCTCCGCTTTGTTCTCCGGGGTGTGGGCTTCAGGCGAAGGCTGGTTCCCTTCATGGTCACAAGATGACATGCTTCCCTGTTCACATTCAGGGGGAAGAGAGACTTGGCTTCCTTTGTCTTAAAGGAGAGGGAGAAGCGAACTTTCCTGAAAGCTTCCAGGGAGCCTCTCCTTAAGCTTCTTTGGCCAGAATTGAGTCATAGACCCATTTATCAGCCCACGGGGGACAGGATTACTCTTCGACCCAGTCAGGACCACCCCTTAAGCTGATGTTCAGTTCCCAGACTGCATGGCTGCCAATCAAGGAGGGAAGGACAGGAGGTAGAGAGTGGGTACCCAGCAGCCATTCCCACCTCCCTCTAGGGTGCCTTCTGTATTGTTTGTTGCAGAGTTAAAAACTCCATTTCTCAGACTTCCCTGCAGCAAGGATAATGACACTGAATTGGGCTTGGCCAGTTGGATGCACTTCTGTGGAGTGTGGATGGTGGAAGTGGGCAGGCGCCATTTTCTTAGTGCCTTGTCTCTGGCTGCTGGCAAGGTGGTCACGGAGCCCCAAGTTTTCTGTACCGATGTTCCAGTGTTGAGCCGCCAGCACAGTGGGAGACAGGAGACAGTTTGAAAGGCAGTGGCAGGGGCCTCCTGATTCCTGGGTCCCACTGATAGTGCTGTGTTCCTGAACTCAGTAGTTCCAGTGAGCTGCCTGATGCCCCTGGCTGGTTTTGGGAGAGGCGGCAGCTCCCCTGGTGGGCCAGTTCTGTGGGGATGTTCTAGGGAGCCCAGCTGAGGGCTCTCCCCTTCAGTCCTTCCTGCAGTTTTGTCAGCAGCCAGTTCCCTGTGTTAAGCACTTTCTGCTTTAAGGGGATTTAATACAGGGTATGAGATGTTTATAAAATATGGGTCTGGAGTGGGTTCTGCCCCCTGGATCTGAAGCAGATGTAAGTGATGCAACCTCAGATCAGAAGCAATGTGTAGCCACAGAGGACTGTGTGTGGCTGGCGAGGGAAGGCAACAGGTTCCTGGGCTCCTCAAAGCCCCATTGGAGATTTGGTGGGGCGGGGGGGGGGGGCAAACTGCTCTCATTGCTGGAGTCATGTAGCACATCGCTCGGATTAGAGCTGCCTGTCCAGGGGTATGTGAAGAGGAAGGCAGATGAGCACCCGTTGAAGGTCTAAAAGTTGAGTGTACTGCTCACAAAAGGAGGAATCCCAAAAGATGGCCCCAGGGGAGATGGAGTTCTAGCCTGCAGCCTGACATCCAGCCCTCAAAGCACATGGGCCTCACCTCTCAGTGGGTCCATGCTGGGGGGTGGAGTTAAGTGGCATGTTGTGATGGTCCCCAGTGAGGTTTTTAGTAAGGCAAGGACCTATTTGTATTTTGAAAGATCACCAAGGTAGCTGGCAAGGAGGATGGAGTGGCTGTTCAGCATCTTCCTGAACACTTTTGAAGACAAGTCGTTCACTGGCTCTAGGGGCAGCTTACTGTTTTGGGACAACTTTGCCTGCCCAGCTGAAGTTGACCGTTTTGCATGCATGTACTTGCTCAGGTGTGACCAATAGGGCTGGCCCCAAACTCGGCCAAAGCAGCAGGGGATGAAATGGGGAAGAATTAGGGGTTGTAAACTGGCTGTCAAGAGACAAATCTGGCTCACGGTTGTAATTTGTTTGGCAGGTTTAGTTAACTTGAATTCTCTAAGGTGAGACACAATCTTTCCTGTTAGTCACAGGTTCCAACATTCCCTAATGTCTTAAAGGAACCTGCTTCATTCATGCTATTAATCTGGTTCTTGAAATCTTTGAGTTTGCAACATCAGTATTTGAGGAATATTTAGGACTGAGGATGCCTGGGACTCTGTGGATGTCAAAGGATACCCTCAC